>NC_138781.1:83764864-84244161 GCF_965178545.1 Coloeus monedula
ATCCAGAATTTTCCTTGCTGCAACTTTTCCTCTAGACTTATTGACATGTTCCTCTTGAGTCTGGCTACATCACATGCATAACTCCCCTTTGGGTAGGTGCAAACAGCATTTAATTAGAAATTTAGACTTCTCTGATTTTGAGACTGTAGCATGGCAAGAGTGTTCAGTCACAGCTTCAAAATGCACAGAACAGAATATGACTGGCAATTAAATTAGTAAAATGCATATTTACTTCTGAATCTCTCTGATCTCTGATCTGCTACCACACACATCAGCTATGAGTACCCAATTGATTTTTGCACTTTTGTCCCTCAGAGCCATACAGGTCTCTCTCCATTCCCTAGAGTGCTTATTACACCTTAGAGCTGCACTACGTATTATTAATCTTAGCAAAAGCCAAGCCTTACATAGTAGGTCTTTCCAGCTTCACCTCAGCTGCCACATGTCTACAAATCTAGTTTAAACATGACTTAAGTTACCCTATACTTCATGAAGTTCCTCAACTGATTCAAACTATCTGAAGGGCCTAAGGGCATGGTACAAGCAATAATCTCAGTATCACTCCGGCACTCCCAGGGAACTTGCAGAATGTATGGCACTAACACACTGAATAAACTTACAGTGATCAGCTCCCACTTGGCTTCAGACCAAACATTATCATGTGGAAGTTTACTACCTCATTGTCTCAATAAAAGCAGCACATTTGAGTCTCAAACAGAAAGATTAGGTGTAAGTAGCAGATAAAAGAATTCCAAGCACCCTCATTTGAGTATCAGAGACTTTGAAGACTGTCAGCTCCTTCAAAGTGTTTGAGCAATTTGTTTCCTGTTAAGCCTGACAGAACTCCTTCCACTTGGGCAGCCTTCACTGCCCCATCACCCCACATACCACAGCACATGATGATCACATTCTTGTGAGAAGAAAGAGAACAAGAAGCCCCTTACTTTTCACTTGTTGTTCAGGTGCTTTGATGTGTGTCACCATCCCTGGCATGTTGACACTGTTCCTGTGCAGGTATTTCAGGAAGACATCAGCATTCCTCCGAGCCAGCGTGCAGGCCTAGAGTCAGAGGTACAACTTTATTTGAAGACACACAAATACACATGCAGAAGAGATTAAAGATCTTGTGACCCCTTTTTGTACATTTGTCACCCTCTTCAATTTTGGAAAGCATTGCATGTTAAATCTTTCTACAAGTAAGCAAGCCAACCCAACTCTTAAAATAATTTTTCTGCCAAATAGCAGTTACACCTTACCTGGCAGGGGAAAAAAAACCCTACGGATAAACAACCCCAAATAAAATGCTATTCTCCTCTTTTCTGAAGAACCTGAAAAGCAATTACCTGCTCTAGGGCTTTCAGCATGACTCAGAGCCCACAGAGAAGTTTGTTTAGTGTAGGTGACATGTGCCACCTGAAGTTGCTTACTGCCTAAACACAGTGCATATGCTTATGTACCCACCTGGATATTCCAAAACTTCCATTAGTACTTTAAACAAAAAGTGAATGCTCTGCTGAAGTGAAACCAAAAGCGCTAAAACAAAACCCGCCCTTAAAATACTAAGGCAAGGCCTTGAGAGCTTTCAGTCCTCGCCACTATATTGCAAGCACTCAGCTCACCTGTATTCTTCATCTTAACATATATCAAATACTATGTATGGGCTGGCTACCTCATTTTTAACATGCAAATTATGAAATGCTACTTTAAAAGGTTAGATAAAGGTAGAATGGTTTGATACAGTAACAAAGACACTAAGTCATTTCTCATACCATTTTAAAACAAAGATTAGTAATTCATGCCAGCTGCAGAAGGATCTATTAGGCAGTATACTTTGAGTTCTGTTAATATGTTTTTGTGTGTTGTAATCTGCATAATGAGAACAGAAATGTTTTTAACAAAAAAGTTTTATTCTCTCAGTAGTCTTTCATGATGATGCTGGAAAATGCCTTTGATAACAGAGTTAGTTACACTGCTCTGCAAGCACATGCTACACATTTAATTCAGTATGATCAGTAACCTTCTTCACTGGGACATTAGTTGCAACAAAAATCTTTCATTTATCTGAAGACTATTACACAAAACCCAACTATTCCCAGATGCTTGTCTAGCAATTTCCTCCTTCCGTACTCCACTGTAGGCCCAGCACATCTGAGAGCTGCTCTGATGCACAGGCAGCAATGGTACTGTGTGACTGCCACTCCTCTTCCAAAGCAGCAGCCTTTAAGCATTCTTTAGAGTGGCAGTGACTTCCAGTTCCTCTTCAGTCACACTGGGAGATCTGACATCTACTGAAGTTCAACAGGAAATGTATTTATAAAACTGGCTACAATTTTATGCACTTGGCAGTATTCTCTCAATCACTGTCACAAGCAGTTAACACGCCACTTCCCACATCTTTGCAGTTGGGGACATACCTGTAGTTTGGAACGGGCACTGTTGCTTTCCACAGCCACATCAGCACTGTAAGAGCAGTTTGCCTGCATGCTTCCCAAGACACAGAAGACCACAAAAAATCCCCAACCTTACCTTTAGAAACGCTTCCTTCTGCTCCAGGTGTTTGCTTATCATGGGAGTAACATGATCTGTCTCAGAATTGGGACCCAGTTTGTCTGCTCCCCCACACCAATCTTCTTCTCGCTTATATTCTTGCTCCAGGCTCTCCAGCACACTGCACACCTTTCAGGAAAAGGAGACCAATTCAGTAAGGCAAAAAATCAAAATTCAAGCCTCAAAAAAAGAAAACCCATCTACCCCTTACATTTACCCCTTAGCTTCTGACGTGTTTTGACTGGGACTTAAGAGAAGGCAACAAACTTCGGCTGTAGGTTTGCAAGCACTGGCCTGCTTATGTGGAATTGCTCAGAGGCTGCCCCTAAAGTTGATCATCTTTCCCTGCCTCTGTGACTGCATAGGTCTGGATGGGCTTAAGTTATGACTGCAGAGGAAGCAACCTTGCCAACTTTCCCCCAAACTTTTCTGTGGACAAGCAGATTAAGCTGATTTCTCTCTGACTCCCACACAAAAACCAGAACTAGCCATCAAATGAGTAAACATAACCAAACCTCATCAACCATTTTTTCAAGTAATGCTATTTTATGCCATGCTGAGGAATTAACCAAGGCAGACCACAGATCACGTAGCATTTCTGTACCTGTTCAGAAGTTTTATAGAAGGCAACAGAGGCATTCACAAGCTTGAGACGGTCCTCCATCTTCAGCATCAGCTGTTGCCAGTGGGAAGCGACCTTCTCTGCACACTCCCGGATCATATCCATATCATAGTGATTAGCCTGCAGCATTGCCTCTGCCTTCTGCTGAACCTGCAGGGCACTTTGATGTGTTTTCTGACAAGAGGTGAAAAGTCAGGAGTTCAGTGGAGCACTTGAGATCATTTCCTTGAAGACCTCAGAGCGTCACATTTCCACTGTGTCAATGACACTTCTATACATATGCACAAACACCCATCAACTAAAAATGACTGTCTGATACTAGTTACTGTGTGACTTCTCTATGCAAATACAAAGGAAATAAATCCTGTAGAGATTTATCACCAAATCAACACTAAATAGCTGTTCTTAACAAATAATAACTGTCTAGCATTTAGCCACATGGGACATTATCTATGCTGCAGTGCATGTTGTTGTAATTATGAATTTCAGTTTGATTTTCTTTCCCTTCACAGTGAGGAAAAAGAAGATGAATTGGCATCTTATTTTGGCAATCTTTACAGCACTAGTTTCAGTCTTTTGCACAGCAGTAGTGAGCAGGCGTGCAGACCGATAAAAAAAAGACAACTCTCTATTGACAAATTTTTTTAACTGCATTTCTCTGTGCAGAGAAATACTTGCCTAAAATCAAGAAATATAAAAATATTAAAGGGTTAAATACTACTAAGTGTTATTGTATCGCAGTAAAGAATGACCCAGGAAACACAGAATTCTAAGCTTTCTAGTCATTTATTTTTAACTTGACTAACACCTAGAGGTCTCATGATTTTTGTACTTGAGAGTTACCAAAGCTCTCAAAATGAGGGTGCATATAATGCAAACTGTAATTAAAATTTTTTTAAAAAATCAAGAGAGGGGAAGCATAAAACTCTACCAAACAGGAAACAAACATTAAAGAGTTATTGCAAGGCAGAGTACTCCTGAAAATAGTCTACCCAAACAATCATAATATTGCTAATATTAGTACTAAGTTACTCAATAGTGCATGTAAATGAATAATACTGCACTTCAATCAATCTTAAGAACATTGCCTATTTTTTTGCAGCAATATGACCAATCCGATAAGTTTAGTTTTAAGCCATGGCAGGGGACTGACACACCACCACACACAAGTTTCAGTGAAACCTACTCTGAAAACAAAAATGGAAACATTAAAGGATAACCTCAGAATACACAAAACTGATGCTTCCTGTTCCATTTATCCTTAACTTTTTTACATTGAACATTACAGGTTATATTCTAGTAAAGGAATAACAAATGAAAACACTATTTTCAGCAAAATTGCTGTGAACAGCTATCACTTTACAAAGATGCAAAAAGACACTGAGATGATGTTCACCTGGAAACTGCAGCTTCAAAATGAATAAGAACAAAAAAAAACCACCTTCTCAGTAAGCATTTTCATCTCTTTGCCATGAGTTCAACAGCTTTTCTAAACTAAAAATACTGTAGCGTGAATCCAAGCGTGCTATTTACAGAGAACTGTAAATACAAGACTATGGTCACTAAAATGGTGCTTTTACCTCTATTGCATGTTGAAACTGCTCATGCTCCCTCTGTAACTGTTCTGCCTCCTGCAAAGAGCTAGCAGTGATAAGCCCAGCATTTAACATTGACTCTCCATTTCGAATCCAGCCCAAAACCTGTAACAAAAAAGAAGACCATGAAATATACAATTCCACTGCTAACCAGCAAAAAAGCACCACTGTAGGGGAAAAAGCATTTAGGGTCACATTAGCACTGGAATCAATAACTAAATAATTTTTTAATTACATACTACAGTGAATTTTACATTGAGTAAGCATAGTGAATGACATTGACTACACTTTCACTGAGCTAACAACTCACAGCTTGCAGTCAACTACTACACGCTTGTGGTCTCAGTTCTCACTCTGAAAAAGGTTGTGCTTCTGAGTACCGTTTCTGTCACCTGAAAAGCTGGAACAAGTTACAAGCAATAGTTGCCTAAAAGCCAGCGTCAGTAATGTAAATTGAGGACATATAGCTTAGTAAAAAGTATGCACATAAGTTTGAATAGTAATGTTGAGAAAAATGTGACCATTGAGTGTCCTTCTAACTGCTTAAAGATTTTCATTTTTCAGAATGTGCCTTCTTTGACATGTCCACTGAAACTGGCAGAATCCCTGGATAGGCAGAAGCCTCAGGAGGCCACCTTATACAGTCCCTATCAACAGCAGGAATATACAACTTTTTAGACCCCTCCCAAAAGACCTCCACCTTGTTCATTACTCAAGACTCCAATCTCACACTTTCACTAGACTTTTTTATCACAGTAAGTCTTTCAACTATCTCTTGCTTCAATTTTAGCTGATTTCATTTCTCCTGCCCACAACCAGGGACAAAAAAAAAAAAAACAAACCGACAAGAAAGCAACAAAAAGCCAAACCAACCAAACAAAACCCCCAACATTTCCTCCCTCTTTGCATCAGCTTTGTTTTTCTCTCTCCTCTCTCCATCAGGAACATTATCCGCTTCCCTCCTTTAGACTCCTCTTATCTTGTTGACCACAGTCTCTTCAATCTCTCCCATGTGAAGTTAGTTGCCTTATTTTTCTAGAACACTGATCTTTTATGAGCTCTCTTCAGTTGATAACCATGACTGCAGTCATAACTTTTCAAATAATGAGTAAAATGGGACATAATTCAGGTTATTCACTGTCATCTCTACAACTCTTCTATGGAACTGCTGCCCAGCCAGTAATTACCCTTGTATTTATTCAGCTGATGATTTTTTCATGCTCTGGATTTTTCACTATTAAAACTCATATCCTTCTTAAAGCACAATTCTCCCATACATCAAGATAATTCTGAACTGTAATCCAGGGTCTTCTGATGAACTCAAACCCCTTTTCCAGCTTCTTTTGCCTTTAACTCCAAATTTAAAAGCAACATTTCTAACATGTAGATTTTCTGTCATGATCTAGTGGTATCCATATACAGATAGATACAATTTTTTTTTTCATATTTAAATCTGTTTTCCAATCCATTGAGTCTCTTAATAACTTTTGTTACTGAGTATGTTTTTTCAGCAAGTTATCATTTTTGGTAATGTAGTCTCATATGACATTCTCATAGTAAGTTACGTCCAGACTGAGTTAAACTATATTAAAAGCTTTGATACGGCTTTTCCACCCCTCCCAGAAGAGCTGTTACATTGTAAGAAAAAAGAAAGGGGGGTTATCAATGGAAAGCTATGATTAATTAACCTGTGTTAGCCTTTTCTCCTTTTGTCACTGTTCAAGTTTAATAAGCTACCTGGTTCAATATTTTTCCTGGGAACTGTTTTAAACTAGCTGACCTATAATCCTCCCTTAGGTAGTCCTTTCCCCCTTTTGAGAAGTAGATGTTGAATTCCAGGCTTCCAGAATCTCATCCAATCTCCTGATGTTTGGAAACAATAAGCACTAACGTCTATGACATTATTTCAGGCAGTTTTCTAGGTATTCTAGAGCAAATTACTCTAGGCCCAGTTTAATTGAACTTCACCAGTGTTTTTAACTTTTTCCTACTAACTGATTTTACACCTTTAACCACTGCTAATAAATATATTAACTAACGAATCAGTTAGCTCTTAACACTAAATATTCTCATCTAGTGATGCACACGTGACACTACCGATTAATGCAGTAATGCACCAGGTTATTACTGAGTAACCAGGATGATATGACTGTACTTGCAGACTGGAAACACAGGCAGAGCCCAAGAAAATAACCTATTAAAACTCAGTTCCTCAAAACTGAAAGGCACATGTGGGTCTACATCCAAAGTATGCTCTGACATGTCTGACAGCTTGAAGCAGCTGAGGTCTAGCCACCCTGACACAACATCCACTCCCTCAAATCTGCACCACAATCTCACCCTCTGTCTTACACTTATCCAGACTGCAATATTGTTGTATTATTAATGCGGTTTTTCCCACTTCCGTCTGCACAATGAATAGCTAACAAGTTTTTTCCACCCTGATAACATGTATTTGAATTCTCCTATATAAATTCTGGAAGTCTGTAGAAAAGAGTAAGTCTACAGTGTAGAAGGGAGGGCATGATAGCACCTGCCAGACGTGTAACTAAGTGCACATTCTGGTCCTCTGGGGAGACAGCACTGGGTCAGGTGCAGCCTTGCAAGCAAGGGGAAGATGGCTCTGGCTTTGGAACAACCTCTCCTACTGCAAAGGAGACACTTGCAGATCACAGCCTGGGTCACACGAAAGGGACGATGAAAGAAGCTGGGAGTTTCTAAGTTGCTAAGGCACCTGGGGATTGTCAACATTCAAGGGAGCAAGCCTGGGTAAGCCTCAGGAGCAAGAAAAAGGGCAGCTTCTGAGGGAAGCAGATGGGTCCAACAGACTGTAGATAGAAACTACACTTGGAGAAATAAATTGTCTGCAAGAACACAGAGACAGTAAATTCTTTTAAAATCCCTTTTTTATTTCTATTTTGTCTTACGAAAGTAATTCTAGGTTCCCCCTCTACCTTAAAAAGTGATTCTTCCAGGTACAGTGTAACAAAACACACCTTTTTAGGGTTCTTATACATCTAGCCTTCTTCAGAGAATTTTAGCAAAGGAGAATGCTTAAGACCAATCGAAAGCTCCTCTTGACTTGGCATCCCATTATATACAGCAGAGACAGCTAGAACAGAATGTGCCATTTCAAACACAAAGACTTGCCCTCCTGCTTGGTGTAGGTCAGGGTGCAAGTGCACATGCTGGTGAAACTCACAGGAGGAAAATTTGCCAGCAGTACTTTCCCCTTCCCCCTGCTCTGACTCAAGGGGAAAATATAAGCACTAGTGAGTAGGGAGCCTATTCTTCTTCCAGGGGTGCTGCCTTCAGGGTTGGTTGGCATGTTCCCACCACCTCCCTGTCTGAGTGGATCACATTCCCCATCTCTCCCCTCACAGCCTTCAAGAGGCTAGAAAAGCATCAGTAGAGCATCAGCAAAAGTGTGGAAATGAAACAGAACTTGGGTCACTTGGGACACTTGAAAGGGTCTGTAGCTAAGTTCTTGATTTAGGATTAGTTTGTTGGACCTATTTTTGACTGTAACTAAACATGATCACAAGACAACCTGCTTCAGTCTGCTGTCCTAGCTATGTTTTCATATCCATATGGCACTACACAGAGTGCCAGCATACCCTTCCTGAGTAGTATTTTGGGATAATCAGAGCTCAAGCACCAAGTTGAAAGATCTCCTAGTGAAAACATAAAGCAGCTCCAGGTACTCTTGAGGGCAGAAGTATCTGTACACCATTGTACATATATGTATACATAGTTATATATGCAAGAACATACACCATGATCAGAAGAGCAGACAATATTGCACTGAAAAGGCTTAATGAGCATACTGAAAGCAATTGGATTGGTTTTGGAGGTTGGTAGGGATTTTGACCTTAAGCAGAGTAAAGCACTGATTCCACAAAGCGAGTATGTGGGAGTGATTGCAGCAATAAGTAATTCAACAGCTGTATTTTAGGTGATTAATAAAAAAGGTCTGTCTGCCAAACAGACAACTGGAGTTTTGGATGAGACAGACATTCTCATAAATATTTCTCTGCCTCCACCTACTCATATGTCCCTGCCCTCTAAAAAAGTGGTCACACTTCCCTTTCCATGTTGTTTTCCCCACATACAGCTGTCCCTTTTTATTTCAGTCAGCATTCTCTTCCCCCTGTCTTCCCTGGTTTTTCTACGCTGTAATTTTCTATCTGGTTTCTCCCTTTCTGTACCTATTACTCATCAAGTTGACAAGTAAATTCTTTGAAGGTTTTCTTTAAACCTCCGTTTGTCTTCCAGCTCTTCTGCTTCCTCCTATGCCACTTCAATGCCACTGGTACCATAGTTAAGGAAGAAGCAATACTGAATGTTTTTGTCTACTTTCTGCGCTTATTTGATCAAAATTCACTAAGCACCAAGTTTCACTTCCTAGTACTGAAGAGAATCTTTGCAAGTATTTGTCTAAATTCCTGGAGTGTTCCAGTCTAACCTCTTCACATTACTACAAGCTACATATTTTTATGTATTTTATATAAACATATTTGTGTGTGTGTGTATGTGTGTGTGTGTGTGTGTGAAAATACAACAGCAGTAACGTAGCTGTGGCAGGAAAAATTTAAATGGAAGTACTGTTTGAATTCTTGCTATGGAGACAGTATCCCATCTACATAATAAATACGCTTACACACAGCTCATCAACAATAAATCTAACAGAAAGATCACAGTAATTGAACAGGAAAACCATGTGTTCACTGCTTCAGGCAGCAAAACAGACTGAAGAGGAGGTTTACCACTTCATTTCACTCTCAGGTAAAGTACCTCCTGTGACCTGATGACTGATAAACTTTTTTCCAGTGCAGAAGAGACAGGAGAAGATCATGCTTCCTGACACTTAATAAAAATTAAAATAAATCAGATATGGTTTTCTAAAAAGGCAACTGAAATCACAAAACTAGGAGTTACTAGCCTCAAAGCATTTAAGGTCTCAAAAGAAATCCTATGAGACAATATACTAACATTCAGTTTGAGTTCCACTCAATTTTTAGGCCTCAGGCTGGGCAAGTATTGCAGGTGAATCTGTATAGTAAAATCTGGAAAAGTAATACACAAACCTTCTGTCAGCTACATGTTCATGTACATTTGTTTGAAAATTCACACCTATTGTGGCATTTAATTCAACATAAAATCCCACTTGATAGAGGTGTGTTCTAGGAATATAAAACAGAATATGCTTTTTCTTCCAAATCCCAGTCTACCAAGAAAAGACAGCTGGCTAGGTTAGTGTACTACCTATACCTTTATTATAAGATAAACTTTTCCAGTACTTTCTTAAGAATCTAAATTTGAGCTTCAGTTTCAGTCAGGGCTAGCAGTGCTTCAAAAAAGTTAGAAATTTCTTATAGAATGATCTACAAATCACATACGAAGTGCAACAGCGATATTCCCCTAAAATCCATGATGTTCATCATATGCCTGTTTCTGCCAACATATAGAACATTTGTTCCAAACACAGGTTTTAAACATGTGTGTCCTTCTTGTCACGTTTAACTTGCATACAAACAAAGCTAGTGGACCAAGGCCCTCACTTTATTGGGGGAGCATGCAATATAAGTAACTATTTAAATAGTGTCTCTTTGAAATATTACCAAAGTTCTATATTCTGTTTTTTACTGAATACTATTTCAGTATCATGGAAATTAACCTTTAGTTTTTTTTACTAACCCATCCCAGCCAAACCCACTGATGTACCATAAAGGGATGAGAGTGCCTCAGCTGGCATTCACATTACTCCTTTTAATTTCTTCCTTCCTTTGCAGATGTGCACTCTTTTCCTTTACCCTCAAGAAAACATGCAACCGAGTACAGAAACTATCCTGATGTGCAATCATTTTATCTCAACCATTGCTCGTGTGAAAGGAGGAATTTGTAATTTGCACTTACCAAGATGAGTAAGTGCTAAGGCAGATACAGCACAGTTCAGTAGAATACACAAAGGCTTGAAACAGAACATCAGGTATTTGACTGATGCCTATATTGCACTGACAGCAGACAACTATCAGTTTTTTGCATTCCTTTAATTCAAGACCACACAGAAACTTTGCATCTGCTGCTGCAGAGCAACCAACCACTGCTTGAAAATACTTTGGGAACCTTCTATTCACCTCTCCTAGTCTAGCTGGATCCCTTTCATACTACTCTGCAATTTGGGAGTTGTCATTCAGTCTCACTATGGGCCACAGTAATACAACAGACTATGGCAAACTTCTGTGATGCTGCCAAGTGTGAGCAAGATCAAAAACTCTTACCATTTCTAGTGTCTTGTTTCTTTTTTAAACTTTCACCTACTTCAGTGGCTTTGCCCACATCCCAAATTCACCAAAGCTTTAGGTGTTTATCAGATAAAGATCTCAAAACTTGCCACTTTTTTGGCAGGAGAAGCAAAACTTTGTTTCTCTTTTCAAGGAAAATAAACTATGTTGATATTATGTTATCATTATTTGTAGATGTTTCAAACAATAGACCAAGAAGTATTAGGTCAGTGTGCAGGAACTATGACTGAGCATTGTTATTCATCCCCATACAGATGGTAAAAGCACAAGTTTAACATTAGTTCAAATCACTCTACACTTCAAATATTTGACTGGTATCTACAGAATATCAGAATAGTTTGGGTTGGAAAGAACCTCTACAACCATCAAGTCCAACAGTTTACCCAGCATTACCAAGTCCACCACTAAAGCACGTGTCTCAGTGTCACATCTACGTGTCTTTTAAATATCTTCAGGGATGGTGCCTCCCTCAGTCCTGTTGCAGTGCTTGATAATCCCTTCAGTGAAGAAATTTTTCCTAATATCTAATCTAAACTTCCTCTAGCACAACTTGAGGACTTTTCTTCTTGTCCTATCACTTGCTACCTGGGTAAAGAATCCCACCCCCACTTTGATACGACCTCCTGTCAGGCAGTTTCAGAGAGTGATAAGGTCCCCCCCGAGATTCCTTTATTCCAGACTAAACATCCCCAGCTCCCTCAGCTGCTCCTCACAGGACCTGTGCTCTAGATCCACACAGCAAGATCGACCGGTGATGCGAGTTAAAAAAATGCACTTAATATTAACAGAGGATGAAGTTTCCCAGGTGATCAAAGTCATCCCCTGCTCCCAACGAAAGACTCTGTGCAGCAGGAGGTCATATCCCGCGTGTGTTTTTGGGAGCAGAGCTCCCCAAGGGAGCCAGGAGGCGGTGGGGCCGTACCTGCTTGACCTCTGCCTGCAGGTGGCGCAGCTGCACGCACTGCTCCAGGTGCTTGCGGTGCTGCTCCGCCGCCACGTCCAGCTCCTGCTGCTTCTCGTGCAGGAACTCCAGCAGGTCCTGCACGCGAGTGGCCATGTCCACGTCTCTGTCGCAGAGCAGCTCCACACCTGCAGTCGGGACAGCCCCTTATGAATGACTCGCAAAGCTTCCCAAGACAAACAGCTCATTTCCACTGTTTTACACTTGATTTTTCTAGTTGCTTCTCCAAGTTAAACCTAAGCCTTGGAGCATTTGCCTATGGAAGTATAGAGGTTTGCACTCTTAGAAAGGGAAATGTGATTTTTTTAAAGTCTGATACTTACCCTACCTGACCATATACAGTGAAAAAGATCAATTGAAGGGGCATAAGGAACAAAAAAGGAAGACATTACTTGGAAGCTGAAAATCTTTGTTTGACTGCATTGATGCGATTACCTACAAAACTAATGCTTCCTTATTTACTCTAATTTTACTGACTTCCTGAGTGAAATCCCTTTCTATAAAAACTAAACACCTTCAGGTGTTGCCAACTCTGACAAAATCATGTGCCATAGTACCAGTATGTTCTCACAGACACAATCGAATGATTTGAGTTTAAAGGAGTCCACACGTCTCCAGCTTGCAGTTAACCAGCATCTCTGTTATTTTCACACATCCCATGGAGAGACAACTGGATAATTCTTACAAAGTCACTGCCCAGAATAGCACGAAGGAGCCATCTTACCAGATGCCTGCACTTCATTGACATACTGCAGCAGATCCTGCCCTTGGTGGATGACATCAAAGGTCAAGTTATTCATGGTCAGGGCTTTGTCTGCATGATGCTGGAGCCTCTGTTCTGCTATTGTAAGATCTTCAGTGTCAAAGTCATTCATCTGCTGAGAGAGCTCATCATTCCAAGACTCAAGGTCTGAAATTATCTGGGGAAAAAAGGAAGGAGACAATGTTCAATTACCCATTAGACAACAGAAAACAGTTTACTTCCAGTGTTGCACTGATGATGGAGATAGGGAATTCAAGTTGCTCACTGCTGATTGACTTCACTGATCAAATTTGACATGGTTCAGACACAGGCTGTCTTATCATTTATTTTAAATTTTGGCAAACAATCCAAAATAACCTCTTTGAAAACTGCTACAGTTCTTCAACCAGTGCTTGCAACACTCTGGGTACCCCTGCCTAATTTAAGGTACTCCATCAACACATTACTTGTGAAACAGATGAAGTCAACATGTTTTTATCTCCACTTTTAAAGAAAAATGTGGATCTGGAACATCTTTTTAATTCTTCAAACTGCACCACGTAATAATTCACACATCAAGAGCCAGCGTAGCTTACATTTGTGCCAATCTTGACCCTTTTACAAGAAAGCCAGCTCTACCCTTCTGTGAGCAGGAAGCATCAGGCCACACGCACCTTTGACTTCTGCCAGACAACTGAGAAGCACACTTACCACAAAAGGCTGGGTACTCAGTGAATGCAGCAAAACCAAACAGCATACTTTATTACAACAGTACTGCAATGCCAAAACTAAATTTGCTTGCTGATATCTTTCAGCTACACTTCAGTTTTACATTTTAATTCTGGATTTTATTCTTTGCTGTAGGATGTCCAAAGAAGGGTAGCCAAAAAAGTTTTGGGGCCTTTTAACACATGTATCACAACGATAAGTTCTCCTTGTCTGTCCACACAAATTTATTTTCCAAATCATATTGCAAAGCCTGTCTAAAAATGTAAAATTCTCCTTTTAATTAGGATACAAAACAGGTTTTAAGGCTAACAGATAGTGCTTACAACCCCCATTATCAAAGTGGGTTGAGTTCATATGGCATGGATTTGATGCATCAGTTACTTCAAAAAAGTATGTCTAATACACTTATCCCTCGAGCCAATAACCAATTTTTTCCCAGAATTCTTAGCACAGTTTTGGCACCAACTACTGCAGTTCATTGGGAAAGCAAACATAGATATCAAGAACCAAGTATGGCTTAGTTCCAGTGTTATACAATTTCAGGAGTAGGACAAATTCATGTGAATGGTGCTAAATGACAGGAAAGTACCTATTTATGCATCAAGATACAACAAAAAGACTAAACGGGCATTAGCAATCAAGTATCCAAGTCCATAAATATTTAACCAAAGTCATTTGTTGTCAGCAAAAGAAAGATGCCACTGCCCCTTTTTTCAAGTGGCTGTAATAGCTCCAAAGTTAGTGAGACAGTTAAACGATCAGACATTCCAGGAAAAGAGGCCTTCTAGAAAAAAAGCAGAATGGGGGAGATAGCAAAGTTAAATCATCTGTATAAGGCTTCTGTAGTTTGCTACAATCTCTCATGAAGGTTTTTTTCCATTCTGCTCACATGATGCCATAAAAAAAAATGGACACATCAAGCAATTAGTATTAACATTGTGGCACCAGTGAGTTCCTTCCTGTTTTAAAGGTGTTCTGCAAAAAATTTTACTTGATTCACTATATCTTCAAGTTTTGAACTATGTCATGATGGGAGATATTGAACAATTTGTAGCTATTTGCAATCCCTAAACCTGCTCAGCTCCCTCTGCTGAAGTGAAAACAGGCAGTCAGGGCTAACACTGAAAACAGAAAAGCTGATGGCTAAAGTATTCAGGAAGATGGACAGGACAAAGCTTTTAGCCACTGCTTGAAGCTCCTTTCATCTTCCATGTGCTCTAAACATCACACAATCTATTTAGGCATTATGAGTGAGTGGTTTTCCCTCTACCTCCCACAAAATCCTTAACAAGTTCCCTTCGTTTCCTTTTTACTTGGTCCATGCCCAACATGTCTTACCACCTCCCTCTGCTATTCATGTCCTTTTAAGTGACGTGAAATTTTAAAGAAACTTCCTGACAATCCAGCCAGAGAAATTGCTTACTTTCAGCTCTTGTGCATCTCAGATCTGCTCTTCCCAGTTTCTCTCTGAAACTCTGTTCACTTATTATTAAAAGCAGTGGAGGTCATCTAATGTTTGTTTCTTCATAACATTCAAAAGTTACCCTGAAGAAATAACTGTAGCTGGACTTTGTCAAACAGAAATCCGAGCATTAAAGAAGGTTGCAAAACTCCACCATCAAAACACCATCTTTCCCCATCTTTCTAAACACCAGTATACAAAGGATTAAGATTTAACATGGCACATTTGCGACACTGTTTTACAAGCAAAGCCAGTCCATCTCCCTTCAGAACAGATGCCAAAACCTTCTCTCTTGTACTATTAAGTGAGAATAAAGTAAAAAACACAGTAAGCTCACAATACGACACTTCTGTGGCAAAGTGTCAGTATTGTAATAATGGAATAGACTGTAGTCACTAGCTCCTAAGATTCACTTTACTTGATAGGAAAAACAACTAGTTTCAAGAGGTCAAAACTGTGTGTAGCCTCAGCCAAGAGGGTTCAGTGATAGTGCCTCCAAAGAACAGCCACGAACAGCCAGTAAGAATTATAGCTTTTCCTATACTCTCTCATACAACCCCATGCTTAAGATCATGGCACACACATTGTTTAAAGCAGCTTGAAACACTCTGAGCAAGACCAATACATTGCCTTTTCCCTTCAAAAGATCAGGATGCCCACAATTCAAATAAATAATGGCAGCACGTTTCCACACTGATTCAAAAGGTAAGTAGTCAATGACAATCACAGCGAAGTTTCCTAACAGGGGCAGTAATCCTCATATTTTTTCAGCAGTAATTAGGTGGTGCAAGGTGGTCTATTTCAGCCATTGCACCCACTGCAAATCTGAGGGCAGAGTTAATGTAAAAATAGCATTCACTAAGCCCTCTCTGCCCACACTCTTCAGTGCTTCCCCTAAAGTTCTGCTTTACAGACAATACTTTTAGAGCAAGCAGGCTTGCTTGCAAAGTTTTGTCAAGACAATCAGCATTAAACAAACAGAACAAATGACTAATAGACATCTAAAGTAACAACAACAAATTCATACTGCTCTCAGGAAATGGACATTCCAGCATAAACACAGGCTAACAATTTACCATAGCATGTGTTCAAGAAGTTCTGAGTGCAGATCCTGAGCTGCTTGACATCCCTACATTCTATTAAATGTAAAGGTAACACTGACAGGAAACAAGACAGGGTGTAATACAGAAGGGATGCAGACTCTTTCATACTGAGTGGGGAAGAAATAAAGAACTGCAGGTCTCTCCTCAGAAGTGTTTAACTACCATTTGTGGTACCGAGTGATCACCAAGACCTGGAAAATATTATGTGCTGGGGAGAAAAAAAAAAGGGAAAATGGGAAAGGGAGAAGAGTTAGGTTTCTGTGATATCCCAGCATTTTGCATCCTTGTCTTTTCAGCAGTGTGATTTAACAGGCATCTTGTAAGTATGGTCCAAAAATAGAATTGAGATAAAGCTGTGAGCTGAAAAGTGTGTGGTATGCTGTGTGTAGAGCCCTGGCACGGGCCTCAAGGCATGTAAGTTACAGACAGGCAAAAATGCACAGCCACAGATGAGACAAACACATTTCGGACTGCGTACTTTGCCATCAGCATTACCATCCCACTGGCTGGGTTCACACACACACACCTTCCTCATGCTACTAATCACACTAGCAAGGGACTCTTCACCTACATTATTTTGCTCATTATTTCCTTTAGTTAATACAGGCATTTACAAAGGAGTCCCTCAAATAGCTCACAAACAATGGCACTAAAAATCATGCTGAAGATAGAGAAGGTCAAGTTTATGTGCCAAGAGCAAGGGGCAAAACAGACACTACTGCAGTTATATCAATTTCAGAAGAGCAGGAGTATCTGAAAAGTTGTAGAATAAAAGAAACAAAGTATTTCATCAGCAAATAATAAGGGAAGAATGAGGAGAAGAAGGGAATTAACGCTGCCAGCAAATCTCACCACTGTCCCCAGAAGCACAGCTGCATGGTATGATCCTGCAGTGCCAGGGGAGCCCTTTGTCCCATTTTAACCTGTGTAATTTTGCAAGCAGTAAGAGAAGCTAGAAACACTACTTGCCTTCGAGAAAAGCTGTCCTCACAGGATGCTCCCCTGAATGAACTGCCTCTACAGCCAAGTCTTAATTGACTGGACCAGTCACACAAAATCCTGGAGGAAGGAGAAGGTCAAAACAAGGTCTGCAAATTCCTAGCTGGCATCTGGCTCCTCCTCATTATCAAGTTACTTCAGCTGAGCTTCTGCTTTCAAACAACTGACCTGGAACTAGTCCCCACATTTTCTTCCTGGAAGTTTCCGAACAGATGTCTGCCTTCAGGGAGAGGGAAAAGAGATGCGTGCTTTGCTGAGGAAGCAGAGAAGGCATGGTACAGAGACAGCAAAACAATCAACATTTTGCTGAAGTCACTCTGCAGCCAGGGCCATTTTCTTTTCTGAAGGACTCTCCATCAATCTAAAATAAGCATTATTTTTATTTCCAAGCCATAGAGACAAATTATACCAACTCTTTCAACAAGGCAACTTTGCTGTATGTTGTATGTGGCAAAATGCAAAGTATGCAAAGTGTCAGGTTTAGAAAAAGCAAGACCTGTCAAGTGTGTGCAGCTTTGGGCACTACAATATATAAAAGACATTAATCTACTAGAGAGAATCCAAAGGAGGGACATAAAGAGGATGAATAGTTTGGAGGGGAAACCGTATGAAGAGCAGCTGAGGTCACTTAGTCTGTTCAGCCTGGAGGAGACTGAGGGGAGACCTCATTGCAGTTACAACTTCCTCACAAGGGGAAGTGGAAGGGCAGGTACCAACATCTTCACTCTTGTGACCAGTGACTGGACTCAAGGAAACAATATCAAGCAGAGCTAGGGGAGGTTTAGGTTGGATACTAGAAATGGTTCTTCTCCCAGAGGGTGGTTGGGCACTGGAACAGGCTCCCAGGGAAGTGGTCACAGCACCAAGCCAGACTGAGTTCAAGAAGCATTTGGACAACACTCTGAGGCACGTGGTGTGACTCTTGGGATGTCCTGTGCAGGGTCAGGAGTTGGATTTGATGATCCTCATGGGTCCCTTCCAACTCAGTATATTCTATTCTATGATTCTATGAAGTTAGGGTTTGCAGCTTTCTGATGCAAAATCCTATGGGCAGCACCACTTAATAGTACCAGAAGTACTCCTACCTATATAGATGCTGTGCTGCACTGAAGGACTAGAACACATCTGCAAAGCAGGGCTCCTGCAACCAGCCTTTTGCTATTGTAGAATCCTGGCTTATGTAACCTACAGCACAGAGCAATCAACTTAATCGTGAATGTCACTCAAACCTTTATCCTAATTCTTCCATTAATTTTCTTGGTATGCATTGCCCCACACAGCTGCCAGTCCCACAAAAAAAGTGCTCTGAGAACATCTCACAGACATCGAGCACTGTTGATCACTCCTGCAAAGGTTGTAGGCATATGTGAGACAGCTACTCTCACATAGCCAAAGGAGAAAACTCTTTACAGATCACTGTGAACTGCAAAATTGAAAAAAAACCCTTCTTGGTCTTCCTTTACACCAGAGTTGTTGTTACTGTAAAGCACACACTCTCACTTC
The DNA here is from genome assembly GCF_965178545.1 of Coloeus monedula. Lineage (NCBI taxonomy): Eukaryota > Metazoa > Chordata > Aves > Passeriformes > Corvidae > Coloeus > Coloeus monedula. Next base: position 83,783,433 of record NC_138781.1, read on the forward strand.
CTCTACGGGTAAGGATCAAGAAACTGTGTCTGTCTATTCCTGCACTGCACCTAACAACGTGCTTAGCTAAACCAGACTTCAGCCATGACATCAAATCCTGATTTTCAGAAAGGTGAAAAAAACCCCAAACCAAAACACTAAAAACCCAAGATGCTATCGCTAAAAACCTGTGAAGCTTTCTGCCGACTGCCTCTCTACCTCACATTCATAACCAACAGTTGCAGCTTTTACCACATACAAGCCAAAGGGTAAAATTATCACTCTAACTCCTGGTTTTGAGAATCTCAAGAGTCATGTAAGTCCTTATATACTCAAACGGAACCATTTACCAATGGATAACCCTGAACCTTATGAGGCACCAACTTGTTTCAGTCACTGTGTACAGCACTAGTAGTTTTACAAAGTCACAGGAACTTAGCTGAAGCTTTGTAATGCAACTCTGCTAACCTAAGCTCCCTGTGGAGCTTCACATCTGTTTGTATATATGTTCCTGCACACACACACAAACTTTTCAACTGATAAGCTACAACTCTCCTTCACAGTTAGGACAGGCTCAAGAATTCTTGAAGTTTTGCAGGGGTGCAGCATTACAACTGCTATTGAATTGTTTTCAGAGGTGGAAAAGAATTTATTTTAAAAAAACGACAGCCCATAGAACATTCCCAATGATTAAGACAGAATTCCAGATACCACTTGCAGCTGCCAACTGAAAAAAAAAAATACTGCTGATTTGGAAAAGAAAAAGAAGAGGGGTGTTTTTACAAAACACCAGTTTAGAGGGTTTGTACAAAACCAGCTTGCAAGTCTTACTCATATTAACTGCAGGCATACTAGTTATATCAAGGCAGTTTGATATTCAAACTAAACTTACCAGATGAAGCAACTGATGCATCATGATTTTACCACACATTTGCTTAAAGATGCACCGAGAGCCAACCAAAAAGCTCAGCTCTGCTGAGCACTGAGGTCTTCTGACACTTTCACATACAGGACAGAAGCCTTAGTTCAGGTAAGAATTAAGTCTATTGGTCATTTGAGCCACATGCCAGTGCAACTCCACAATCTCAGCATAAACATTCCCACACAAGAGGAGAAGTGTGTGCAGTGTAAGTCTGAAAGCAAACACTCACATCTATTGCATCTCTTTCAAATATGCGGAGCTGCAGAAACAGCTCGAGTTTGATCTTGCGTTCTTGAAAAAGCTCCTCCATCTGAGACTGGGCCTCATCCAGCTGCTGCAGGACTGTCTCTATGTGGTTGATCGAGCTGTTATGGGGGGTCTTGTTACTAGAAATGGCAGAATCCCTATTCAAAGCAGAGAGAGGGAAGGGGGAAGAAAAAAGAGTATTATTGAAAAAAAACCTCCATACAATCTGGACGCTATACATGACCACAAGACGTAAGCCTGCTTCAGATAAGGTTGGTGCAAGCCACATTGCATGAAAGCTAAGTTTGTACATCCTTGTAAATAAAAAGCCAAATTGTGTTCTAGTACTTAAAAAAAACATTAAGAAATTAATTACTTTCATTTTTTTTCCCAATTCAGCATGTTAGGAAGGATTTTTCTGTTTACAGGAAGGATAAAATTTGAAAACCAGAGACAAACGCTTCCACTGTGAAAAGGAAGTAGCATATGATAACTATTTACTTTACTGAATCTTCCTGGCAAGGAAAGAAAATCAAAATTAGCTAATTTTAAAAAATGACTTAATCTTTTACCTGAGTATAAAACCTGAAAATTCAGACATGTTAATCTCCTGCAGCAAACAAGACATGTACCAGAGCAGCTGGGAACCAAATTTATTTATTCAGATAATTATTGAATGAAATGGACACAAACTTGGCTTTTACTACAGTGAAGTTACTCATCAGTCTGCAAAACAAATTCAAGTGTCTCTTTATAAAACGGCTGCTGCTCAGAACTCAAAATGCTGTGGAGCCCTGCACGTCAGACTACAAAAACACCTAATTGCTTCTATCAAAAAGGTAGCTTATGTCAACAAAACCTCCTTCTTGTGGCAGCAGTGTTTAGAAGCTGAGCTTCCTGTAAATAGAGGTTTAGAGACCATCAGTACAGCATGAAAGATCACTGTAGTCCTAATATTTACAAGTTTTATTTATAGATCATATCTTGTACTCATGATCTCTACCCTCAAAATAGATAGAGCCTCACAGAACATCAGCAGAACAACAGGAGAGATTTAAATAAAAATCTGTTTTACCTTAGTTGCTGTATGAGATCTTCGCCTTCTTTTATGACATTGACTGTAACCTGCAGAGTGGTCTGTTGCTGTTGACCAAAACGTTTAATCAGGTCTTGGACAGCCTCCACAGACTCAGCATAGACATCATCAAGCAGTTCTTTCTGTAGCTCTTCAAGCCACGTCCACAGCTAAAGGAGAGGGGGAAAAGCAAGAAACATAAGCCCAAGGATCAGGCAGTCAGCTATTCTGAATCAATCTCCCTGGACAAGAGAAAACAGACTGAGGTGGCAGGGAAAAAGAGGATTTGTTTTTCTTCATAGAAAAATCCCATCCTCATATTAATGAAAACAAGCCTTTGTTTCAAAAAAGGTTTTTGCTTCTTGGAAATACCAGGAAAGCTTTATCCGTGTTGCTAAGTCACCCTTTCTTCCCCATTTTCCTTCTAGAGAACTGAGCGTATCCGACTGAGCAGCACAGAGTTCATAGTGAGAAACCCATCTGCAGCTCTGCGCGAGAGTCCCTGGGAGAGAAATGCTATGGTAACACTCTCCGAGAGAAGGGAGGAAGGAAGGAAGGAAGGAAGGGAGATGTATTGTAGCCACCATCAAATTTGCACTGCCAGGCTGACACTGCACACAGACAACATAACACTTTTCAGTGGCCTTCAAAAAAAGGAAAAAGAAAGGGAATTTCAGAAAACAAAATAGAGAGACAAATCAGATATAAGAAGTTATTGTCGTCATGATGGTGGCTGCTCTCCTGATTTCAATCTCACACTGTAACAAAAAAAAATCATCATAAGGAATTCTACCAGTTAATTCGACATTCTTCCTCCCTGTGTCACACGTGCACATATCCCTGCTCAAAAATGCCCATTCACTGCAGCTTACACAAAACCCCCGTGGTATATGCTGGACAGGTATCACTGCTGGTCACGTGAAGAACCCTGTGGTGTTCTTTTCCACTATTTCATGATGGAAATTGTAGCATCCTAAGCTCTGCGTGAAAGTCACTCATCAGCAAACCATCAGCCATCTATTGTGGAACTGAAAAAAAGCAGCAGGAGCACGGCTGTGTCCTGCAACGCTCCCATGAGCAGCACCAACATCACACTGGAACAGCTGCTCTCACAGGAAGCATTCAAACCCAGTCCCTCCTGTCTATTTTACTATTCCATCCTGAATGCTGCAATTCCAAGAACAAGAGTTTGTTTTTTATCCCAAAAGAGTAACTCTAATCAAAAGTATTAAGGTCTTTTGATGACATTTCAATCTCTCCCTCTGAAAATTTTAGAGATTTGTTGAATCTAATTAAAAGGTTAACATTGTTAAAATACGTAACTAAACAATCAAAACTGGCTTAATTTCAAAATCTGAGAAACTCAAATGTTTTCTTTATTTCTTTGCTAAACGTTTTCTACAGAAATAGCCATTTCATGCTGCTGTTTGTATATGTATGTTCTGATCATAAAGGTTTCCTAAGTACTACATTAAAATAGAAAACTCAGTGAATGATTCCCAATCTTGATTAATTAGTTCCTTTGAAGCTTTTTTTTAAAATCAAATGCTAGTTTTGGTATCTCATAGCTTTACATGCCTTCTTGTGGGTTTTGAGTAAACCAAGCTATAGGCTAAGTTTTCACAATTGGGATGAACTAATGGGATTTAACTAGACTTTTTTCTACAAATCTACTACCCCCTGCTCCCCAAACCAGAACTGTCCATACACAGTTATTCTGACTACTCATATGCTTCAAAGACAATGCTTGTCACAAACCTGAACGCAACTCCACAGTTGTAAACACCACAAGCTCAAGGCACAGCGGTCTTTCTTATTGAAAGGGGCACAAATCAATAGAACTTAACAAGTGGGTCAGAAGCACTCATCAACATTCATTCCAGCATAACCCAATGCAGCATCCAAATGGTTTTTTTCCAAATGTGTACTTTGGAATGCAACTTTAACTGGGAAACAAATGAAACTTAAGAGCAAGAAGCCTGAAAATACAACCTGAAAATTTTACTCAATGCCTAGAGGACATGAATTTATTCCTCTCTTGGCTTGTGAAGTTTATGCCTAAGCTATAAAAATAGGGCATCAAGTCAGAGATCTTCCAAGTGAGCTGGTGTGTACACAGAACCAGTACAGCTTTCAACTGTGCAGATACAGACATTTGACAGCAACACTTTGCTGCTTACTGCAATGTGCTTGGTGCTGGCTGGAAGACCTCTACGTGCTTACATACACTCCATGCTTACTGCACTGCCTACAAAAGGCCAAATCTACACAGGTATTTACTACAGAGAAACTGGGATTAAATAATTTTGAGTCTTTCAGACCATATCAAGTTTGCCCAATAGGTCCCTCAGAAGTACTTGTACTGCAGCTGAAGACAGGTCTGAGAGCCACTTCAATTTTTAACAACATGCCTTCTGCAGCTGTGTCAGACCTCTAGAAGGAATACACCTCATCTCTTCATTTCTTATTCTTCACATACACTTTAGCCACTTCCATAACTGGGTGGAGATCTGGCAGAAGCAACAAAACCTACAAGCGCTTGACTGGTGAGGTGAGGTACTGTGCACGTGAATAACTCCCTCAAGCTCACCCTGGATGCTGGAGACCAAGCCAACAGAGGACACGCAGACCTTTCCCTCTGCAGAGCCAGTTCAGGGTAACACACCACCTGCCTCGAGCAGAAGGACACGGGCACCAGCACAACCAAGTGTTACACTGGCTGGCTTAGTGCCTGGTCAGCATGGCATCACTATAAACATAGTATCTGGCCCCCAAGGTACTCAAGGGCTCAAAAATACACTGTGTTTGCCCAGCCCATGAGCTGAACTGTCCACCTCTTGGGAAGCAAAAACACTTTATGAAAAGTGCAGAGAGAGAAGGAGAGTAATTAGTATGCATTACTTGCCTAGCTGTGATTCATATGCTGTTGAAAGCGGAACAATTTAAGCCATTTTTGAAGTGACTAAACAGCTCTGTGACACTTCCATAGCAAAAGTTCCTTTAATACATTACCAAACAAGCTTTTACTTTTTTCCACCAAGTTAGTTTGTGACAAACATCTTCGTCTCAAAATAATCTAGGTGTTTATAAACAAAAGTTATAATAAAGCCACCACAGATGAATAAAACTGTGAGGTTATTAAAGCTGGATAGAAATTCATGCACTGTACTGAGAGAAGCTTAATTCTTAATGGGTGGCAGTAGCCAGCTGGTTCCTCTGCAGCTTTCAAACCAGAACGAGCCCTGGATATACTGGAAATTACATAAATTACCTTGTTTTCAGATACAAAATTAAGGCTGAAGACTGTACAAGGTTGCACAGCAAAGCCAAAAGAAAGCAAACAGTTTACAGCAGGGGGTGAACAGAGACTAGAGCTTACCCATACATGTTCATCAGTGCAGAACTACAGATTTTACAGTGAAATGACTTTCTGAAGTAACACATCATTCCATAAAAGAGAGCTTGGCAACAAAAATCCAGTGGGGAAAAAAATCACAAACTCATCATTAAAAAACTATTAACTTTCTCTCGGTGTGAACTTTTGAGCAACTTCCAGTCATGTTTTTTTCTATTCTTTGTAAGAGAAGTAACATGAAGATCCCTAAACAAACCATCAAGTCCTGTGATCTCGGTAAGAGCTTTATCCAGCGGCAAGACAGCTCTAACATACAGTGAGAAAACTGCATACATAACTCAATCCAGTCACAGAAGGAGGTTCTTCTCCTCTTTTCATCTGCTCTTTGCATCTTATCAGAATTAAAATTGGAGAGGGAAATAAAATTCTGAATCCCTGACAGGCAAATGTTTCACTCAGCAGATTTTTTTCTTGATCTAAATATAGCACAGACTAAGAAACATCTGCTTGAATGAGCCTGCATCCTGTACTACCTCTTTCCTAAGTTCTTGGGAGCATGCCATTAGTCACTGAGATGGTATTATTTCAATTGTCTGCAACATCCTGGAAGTTTCAGTGTTTCCATCATGGGCCTCTATCCATTTAAGTCCCATCTCTGTAATCTCCTGAAAGACTGCAGTTAAATAAGACCCTACTGTACTTTGTTGAATATAAACAGAGAACAATTATTTTTGAGTAAATACTTTACCCAAGAGCACAGAGTTATTTTATTAGGGTAAAATATCCATCGCACTCTTTCACAATTTATTTTTTCATTTTTATAATAACAGCTTTTGGATTCTCAGTCTGCCTTTTCAGTAGGCTCAGGCAAAGAAAGGCACGCGGTTTCTGCGTGTAAAAACTGCAAATTCCTCTTTCTGCCCCCGCCCCCCAGCACATTGTTGCAGTATGTGCATTACCACAGGCACAGTTGTTGAAGGAGCTATTATTTGTACAGGGCCAAGTGTTGCAATACTATTCCCTAACAAGTATGTCTAGGCATAGAAAGGGGCTCTGTGTGTATGTTGGCCTGTAAGCTTTGGCTTTCAGGATATGCAGTGGACAAAGTATGCGTCTTTTTAAAAACAAAAACCTTAAAATGTTAAACCCCCTGGAGTTTGTCTTCCAGGGTCTTTCAGTAGCATTTAAGATGCTAAATGCCTGCATTTTTTTTTTCATTAAATATAATTACCTTTAAAAGCTTCAAATACCCCTATCTATTGTATGGTTATAAAGGTATTAATTTCCAATTCAGAATAAAGTCATCCTTGCAGCAAAACCAAGTTTCCCACATGTTCACAAAATTACATCAACTACTGTTAATATTTGCCTGCTAACACTACCCTATTAACATTTGCCCTATTTCTTAACTGAACAAGAGAAAATTGTCTATACATAGCTTAACAGAGCATAAAGGCCTACTTCTGCCTCACTTTTGTCAAGCACTTTGTGCTATTTCAGTAACACTTGGACTTAAATTTCATCCCTTTTTCCAAGGAAAGGAGCTACCATTATTGAAAAACTCAAGAGAGAAGAAAACCTGTGCTGGGAAACTAAACTGCAGTCCTACCAGCAGTAAGCCACTACACACTTGAGTGGGCAGCCGCTGGAAGTGTTTCTCATTTCAGATTTAAAAGTGTCCTCCAGAACTTTCAGACTCCAGATGAGCAGCGAATCAAAATACTGACCAGAGTGCACTTTGTATCTTTTGCGAGACCTGTTAGATCGACCACTGCTGTGCTATAATGACACCATAAAAACATTGGAGATGCACAAGCCTGAAGGATAAAGCCTTTTACACTTAGATAGTGGCATCCAAAAGATGCTCCACTGCCTGGAAACAGCAAGCAGAGGAGAAAGCAGCCTTTCTGTGACATGCAAATTTAACCTGTAGACCACCAGCACAAAGATCAAACACCCAGGAAGGACAAGCAACCAAAGGAGCAGGGCTGTCATCTTGATGCCTTACGTTTTAACCTTTATATTTTTCAGATTCTGTACTGTTTGGTGTGTGACTCTGAAAGTTTCTTGTGGCCTGGTAATTTCTGCTCTCGTGCTGGGTGGACATGGCAGGGCCTCTCCAGGCCTGCTTTTCAAGGACACTTAGACTGTCCTGGGCAGAAGAGTATAAACCAAAGAGCCTCTAAAGGGGGGGTAAGCTGAAGGGAAAACTGAAGCTTTAATTAGAGAATTAACCCTGCTATGCAGATGAACCAAACCTATAAAAGAGTGAAGAACTTGTGACCTGTTGTCCCTCTTGGGGTCCAGTTTGAGAATGGATTCGGGCTCCCCAGGGTGTACCTTTGAAGGCCTTTCAAGTGAGTGCCTCTTTTGTTCCCTTGCTCCTGCCTGGTCTCTGTTTCTGGGAGGCCTCTCAAGGCATCAATCTCAGGATCTACCTCGAGATGAAACAAATGCAAGGCTGTGCGAGGGACACACTCCTACACTGGGCAATGCAGAGGAGGGCACATATCCAGGAGTGAGTTGTGAGACAAAGTGAAACCATTATCAACAAGCTTCTTTGAATCAAATGCACATGCCTCATAGGTAGATGTGAATGAATGGGCAGCACTGTGGCCAGAGCAAGGCCTCCGCTGCCTTCCCATGCACTGGCATCCTCAAAATGATGCCACCTTCCTTCCAAAGCTTGCACAGACTACTGTTTCATTACTTTGGTAACGAAGGCCTTGTATCTGAAAACCTAGCCAATTCCACTTCCCCTCTCTTTGTTTCAACCTCAGTCTACTCTAGAGCAAAGTTTAGTCTGAGTAAGATGAAAAAAGAAGAGACATGTCTTCTAGTAACACCATTAAGCACATTGTGTATACATAAAAAGTGCTCTGAGCTATTTTATAATCGACTTGTCAGAATAAACACAAAAGGTTATATGCAAAAAAGCAACAGGCTCTTAAGAGATACTCTCTTCCACATACAGTCAGCCTGAACTGCATTCCCACACTTGACTCAAGTTAGGAAAATATCTGTTGCTCTACTTTGGCACTACAACAAACACCTGGCTTGGACAGGATTTCAGTCTTCCCACTCACAGATGCTGAGGGAGCCATTCTGGAGAGAGTGTGTGTGCACATGTGTATGTCTGTGTATGGAAGAATTTGAACTCACACCAAAATGCTGTTCATCTCTACTCTGTGACACACTTCACAGCAGAGACTATTGAGACTCCTGCTCCTGTGTTCTGCACACAACCTTTTATAACTGTTTGTTACTGTTATCTTTGTTTTTAACTGTTATCTTTCACCTGTGCAATTTTTTTCTCACCTCAACCCTTGCGATACTATTAGATGTCCAACGGCACAAAAGCCATAAGGGTTCCACTGTCCTGCAATGGTCTGTTTCAGATGTTCAGTTGTATCTTGCCCATCCTCAGGCCAGGAATCTGTCAAGACACAGTACTTCCAATGCAAAGATCCTGACAGGGGTATGATCCAAAACACTTTTAAAGCTTGCCAGTGCACAGCTTAACTTCAGTACATCACTTACTGAGAAGGCTGGCTTATAGATTGAAATTTCTCACTGTTTGCATGGGAGCTAAAAATCAATGTTCACAACCTTACAACTTTAAAACTAGTAATAAGACAGCAGCATATAATCACAATTTATAAATAGCAAGCAACTGATTTTCTCAGATCACCATGAAGCAAAATGAGTGGTACCATTACATAACACTGTACTTCTGTCATTTCTGAATAGATCCTTTTTTTCCCCAGTGAAAACTGTTGTCTATTGAGGTTAGTCTATGAGGAGTCTGAGAACTTGTATGTTGGTTTTTTGATGTTTGTAAGCCACAGCGAGTTCTACCAGCTTATAACTACCTCACTACAAAAATTTCTGGAAATGCTGAAGACAGACAGTATTTTCCATGTGCATCGTAAGAGGCTGCTGCACACATACTACACAGCTGCTCTGTGCACACATATAGCAAGAGTCTGTTACTTCCAGGACAAGCTTCCTGTGGCCATCACACTGCTGAAAGCAGAAACTGTGCTGATTTACTCAGCATGAACAGAGTGAGAGTACTGTGCAGTCACTGAAGGGCTGATGCTTCCCAGGGAAGCTGGGAAACGTTGCAGGCAAATTCTGTGCCAGGTATAAAGGTTATGTAAATCTACAGGGGAGAAGTGGTACTGGAATACTTGCATCCAAATGAGAAGCATTCATTCAACAAGCAGAATTTCTGGGGGAAAGAATAAAACATACTGAAACATCCTACTTCAAAGAAATCAAGTGATTGGAAGGATACTGGAGCCAGATTTCAAAGTTTCAAACAGCCAATAACTCAGACAAACAGTTTCTCTAAGCTCTGTAGCTCCCTCCAAACTGTCACACACAAACAGGGGTTTAACTCTTAATACCTATTTTTTTACCACCACAAAAAGATACAAGAGACAGAATTCACCCTGAATACTTCAACGGCAAAATGCCTTGGTGGTGTTTTGCTTTGTTTGGGGTTTTTTTGGGTGGGGGGGGGGGGGTTGATCAGTTGGTAGGTTGGGTTTTTTGGTGTTGTTTTTGTATGTATTTATTTTTTTATTTAACAACTAAGGCACCTCTTTCTGGTTAAACAGCTAACCTATTATCCTACTGCTTGAACTCCTCCCTTCACTAGCTAAGTGTGCATGTTAATCTCTTCACAATACAGCAGAAAGCTTATGTTGCTTACAGGTATGCACTAATTTATTCAGCGACTTCCCACATCCTGAAGGAGAAACACAATTCTCCTGCCAATAAAGCATGGATGACTTTCAGGTTAGGGCATTTTTATCTTCCATCTGCTTTGTGATGCCTTCTCAGCACTCCACACGCATGTTTGATAACAAACAACATGCTCTTGAAAACAGATCACAATACAGAAAGCACAGGAGAGCTTTGAGCTTGCTCTTTCTTTGCACCTGAACCAAGGACCAGTCTACTACCTATGAACCACCCGCCTCACTCTCTCATCTGTATTTTTTAAGTAGAATGCAAATATATAAAAATACATCCTCCCTTACACAAATAGGTAGTTTGAAAATTTTTCCTTGCTTTACTAAGTATAAAGGTCATCCACACCACAAAACAAACAAAAAAAAATCAACACCAGCCACTATAGTACTTTTCCACCAAAGTCCGGACTGCAAAGAGGCTTCCACAGTAACAGCTGTGCGTGCTTATAGACTCAAAATAATAGCCATTTTCCCAAAGAAATAAATCAAAATACAGAATTTTTTTTTCTTTTCAATAAAACATTATTATCTAAGGGAGCACTGGCAATGTGCCAGCACATCTGGATCAGCCTCCCAGAATTATTCAACAGTGACTCACACATCAGTCTGCCTTTCAGGTTTTTTTCATTTTTGAAAGCAAATCCTTTTACACTTTTGGTCTTTCATCACTACAACCAACTGTATTCTACTTAAATACCATTCCAGCTGTTGCTCTTGATGCTAAGAAACACAGGTAATGAAGAAATATATATAAAAAACATGAACACATTTCAGCAGCTGACTGCTTCTGTGCTTCACAACAAATAATAGACCAGTACTATTTGCTTGAGAAACTGAAACAAAAAAGCTGCCCCCTAAGAACAGTTTATGAAACAGCATTTATATTTTGTTTGAACAAGCAGAGAGTCCTGTGAGAGTATTGGCAAGGAACCATCTAACAGAAAACTGATGGGGGAGCTATGTACTCATGTCTAAAGCTAAAAAAAAATTCAATCCTGACCTCCTTCAAAGACCAACTGCTTTGTGCTTTTGTTTCAAGTGCTAAGCAGATGTTTCACTTACAAAAAACTCCCCCTCTTATCCTCTAGGAGGTTTTGCTGAAGAAGCTACTTTGAATACTACACTTTGCCACTAAACAGACCATTTCACAATGTACAGTGAAGGGAAGGAAGACGGACTGGGACATGCTATGATCCAGAAGCTTTTCATATTTTCACTGAGTTCGAACAGTGAGGAGATTTAACATGAGCTCAAAACAGAAACCAAATAACCTAAGCTTGTCAAAAACCAGAACACCTTACTGACATCCTTATTATTGCTGTAGCCTGTTCCATCCTCTCCCATGAGCTTATAAATTCACATGTTCTGTGTTCTGAATTGGAGCAAAAAGCTAATCTTACTGAAAATTAAGTGTGGCGGAATTTTATTTCTCCTGCTGAATTACTTCAATCTTTGAAGAAGACTAAAAATTGCAGACATGAGGCAAACCATTGTCCCTAGCAGATAAGCTCTTTAGGTTGCAAAGAACTGTCAATATACAAGATAACAATTCGATGTGCAAAACAGAGAAATAAACAAAGTCTCTCTGGGCAACAGGGCTGCCTTATGTAGCCTTGTGCTTCTGCCACACTTTTCAGTCTCCTGAACCATGACAATCTAACCATGTGCCTGGTAACTCAGACAACAGGAGAGCTGGCTGGATAAAAAAACAGAAGTGCACAGTATTTCCCCCCACAATGCTGACTTACAGCTGTACCAGTTCCCTGATCTGACCCTCCTCCCTTCCCTGTGACTGAACAAGCATGCGTATTTGCACAACAAAGGAGGTAAAAGCTGCTTCTGAAAGTAAAAAATCAAATCAAATTTTTAAAAAATCCTTGAACAGAACCACCATGATACCCCAGCTCACAATCCACAGTGCATTCCAAACCAAAACTCATCATACAACAGGGGTTTTCATTATGTCCTATGGCAAGGTTCTAGCCATGAAAGCAACACTGGACAACACTGCATTTAGGGCTTGAAGTTATCGCCACAACTTAGCGGAAGTTTTACCTCTTTAACGTGAGTGTGAAAGGACACAGACATGTCCAGCAGGATCTTGCGCTGCTCCACACGCCTGACAAAATCCTGTATCCGGTCTTCGAGCTGATGGGCAGCTTGAAAGATTTCCTCCGGGTCACACTCCCCAGTCTGAGCAAGCTGTTCTGCTGCTTCTAGGAGCTTATCTGCATTGGTGTATGTGTTCTGGAGGGAAATAAGTCAGTTTCACAGGATTAAATGAAAGAAAAGTAAGTCAGTATATTTTAAAGCCACTCCACCAGTGAAAACAAAATTAGAAAAAGGCCCTTGGAATGTATTTTTCTTTCTTCTTTTCTTAAAAGTAGTACAGTATAAACTTACTAAAGATTTTGTTATATTTATATACAATTTTTCACCTAACTGTGAATAAATTAATTCCTTAGCTCCTTATTTATGTCTATTCAAATGTCTCCTTGACACATAACTTGGAATTAATATTTTATAGTCACATCTAGAATAAAGATCATCCTAAATGCCTAATTACTTGCAAACTGGCCTACTTCAACACTGGAAAAATCACTACAGTCAGGGAGAGAAGACTTTTCAAATGTGTACTGCTAGAGCTGAAAAAATGCAGTCTGCTGAGAGAAATACTTAACATCAAGTCCACACATCCAGCAGGAAGGTGGAAAGTGACCAAGCACAGAAGGAGAACATTCCTCTCCATCCTTACAGAAGTCAGGCATCCAAAATTCATGTATCAAGTGTATCATCATTTGTGAAAAAGCAGCAGCATAAGAAGATTTAGAAGTCAGCTATGGCTGAGTGTCTGAGTGGAATACTGTCCCAATATATCCTAGGATTAAAAAATGGAGATCAGAAGTCCTGTGAGAGACTTGGGTCTAAGCAGAAAAAGAACTGGAGAAGTCTGGTCTCTGACGTGCTATGGTGCAGAGGAGACACAGGTGTTTAATAACTCTTAAAGCTCTGCATTTGCAGCCTGCCTCAATATCTTTCTCATTAATTCAAAACAGGACTGAGTCCAAACTTCTGTTATGCTTCAGGTGCTCTTTTTTGAGCCTAACCTCGGGTTTTCATGTTTTAGAATGGTTCTCAAAACTCTCATCAAGGAAGGTTAGAAGAACGTTAACCACTGGAGAAAACAAACTGAAGCCATGTCTAGACTAAAGCAGCTTTGCTCACGTCACCCCATTAGGTCTTCTGATAGGTTTGCACCACAGACTAAAAAAGAAGAAAGCATTCCTGACAATGTAAACAACACCTTTTTTGTTTCCCTTCTGCCCTTCCATGTTCTCCCAACCCCAATTACATCAGGTTAAAACACTCCTTGGAAAGATAAATTAGGCCTATGCAAATGTGCTTTTCTTTGCCATAAATATAGTATCACACCTCTAATTAACATTATACTATCCACAAAAATTAAATCCAAGTCCAGCCCTAAAACTGAACTAACGGACAGGAAACAAGAGCTCTCCCCCAGGGTATCAGGAAAATTACTAGACTAGCCCAGGACAGATTACATGACTCAGTGAAGCTTTCACATATTTGGGGGGAGTTCTCCCTTAATTTATTATGATCTGTTTATGCAAGGAATTAAATCCATGATGTTCCTTGACTTTGCCTATGTAACTCTCAGCCCTTCCTTAACTTTCAGCTTTTTAGTTGCATGGAGAGATAGAGAACTCCTTCCTGGTTTCCCTGGGAAAGCCTGCAGAGACAAACATAAGCTTATCCTATTCAGTGGGGAATGTGGTACTCCATGCCCCAGACCACTGAGGCCACTGTCCCAGGCCAGGCTGGCCCTGAACACACTCTGAGCTGTGCTTGGGGTATTCCACCTTCTCGGGCTGCAGCTCACACGCCTTCAAGGGGCACGGCCGAAGAGCCTCAAGGCACTCCTCAAACAACAACTACTTCATCAGTCCACAGCACCACACCCAGCTGCAGATGGCTGAAACAGAAGTTTCCCCTTTTCATTAAAACTTTATCTCACATGTGAAGCATTGTTTACGAATTCCAGGAGTATCTTCCTCTTACACAGGCCCAGGCACATCTGACTTCTCTTTCTGTAAAGGGGATGGTGAACTGCCTGTATTTAAAAAAGATCACAGCCTGGATGCTGCTTCAAAAGGGGTTGTGATTCTCAAACTTAGCAGCAGGCACACACCTTATTGCTCAAATTTCACTTCCAAGTAGAGCTGGAATAGAACGTAAACTACCCTTTGGAACAGAAATCACATCAACTAGGTGTTCGGTACTAACAACTGCCTTTCCCAGCTCTCTGTTCACTTCTAAACAATGCTCAGAGGGAAAAAAGCAGTAATGTGAAGATTTTGAAAATGCTCATCCCAAGGGGCAGCCTCCAGTTGAAAGTCAGGCAAAAAGAGCAGGAGTTCTTCCTTGATGCTGCTTATGCCAATTTCCTAAAGTGACAAAGGAGCCTTCATGGTGACAAACTTCCTCAGGATATCTCCATTAGTACACTCTCCCGAAATCCCAGGGGAAAAGAAGGAGCCCCCTAAGAACTTCAAGACTACCTGTAGTCCATTGCTCTGTGCCCCAAGGTGCAACTCTTTAATAGGCATTCTTCTCCAAAATTATGAAAAATTCTCCATAATGGAATTTACTCCCTTCCCCAACAACAAATTCCATCATTTTCTAATCCTTCTGTTAAGGAATGTTTTCTAAATATTATTCACAAAGAACAAACACCATATTTTTAGAAAGCATATGAAGTGATACATCACAGAAAACCCAAAGGTTAAATTTCAGACACTAGTGCAGAAATGAGTACTACTGACAGTAAGTACAGCAACAGAAGTCAGTGGAGGTATGGACTGCATTTCATACAGTCTGGAGTTTACTGTGGTCTGGAATGGGAAGAGAGACACATGGATGGCCTGAGATCAGCAGAGGTATACAATCATTAAAGGTATAGAAAATATGATAGATTACTCATTAAGTACAGTGGACACTATCACATTTAAGCATCAGACAATACACTTAAAATGAAAAACCAAAGCACTTTTCATCTAAGGAGCAATTAAATTGCATAACTCATTGCCGCAGGGTCTGGCATACATTCCAAGATCATAAATGGGTTCTAAAAGTAGGCTAATTAAAGAAAGAAAAGTCCATCAGTGATTATTAAATACTGGTTCTGATGGATCCTTCAGTTCCAACATCAAACAGGCTCAGATAACTGGGAGGGTAACGGTAACTTTTTAAGCATACAGTCCCTTTCCTTTATGCATCTGGTGATAGCCACCAGATACTATAAGACAGGGACCTTTAATTTGATGTATTGCAACCATTCCATGGGTAAAGTTCAGAAGCAATCCAAATTCATAACCTGCTTTTATAACCTTAAAGGAGGTGGGAACTGGTGTTGATAAGGAAATGAAGGGTGCATTCAGCCAAGGTTTGGAAGATTTTTTTTTGTGCATCTCTTGCACCAAGAAGACCTTTTCATGGAAAAAGAGTCCATTAATTAATTCTTGCCATACACCTTTTGTGGTTTTTGAGCATAGACTACTGTCAAAAAGCAGACACAGATCATATTTGAAACATGAAAAGCTGACTTAGCATTTCATACAAAAATGCATGGAAAAGTACAACTACAATATTGACCTGTATCCAGAGCTTTTAAGTTGAAAATTCACACCCATAAGTGAATCAATTATGTCAAAATTTGGACACTTAACACATTAACTAAACAGTCTCATGGACACAAAGAAGAACATGGAGAGAAGGTGAAAAAAGGAAGAAAAAGGTGGGTAAGTAGAAATTGAACTGGACAGGCTTTACATGAAAAGAGCAACGCAATTTTACAATAGCGGGTGCAAGTCAAAGTGAGTATGTGTAGCATGTATTTGTCATCAGAATTTAGGGAGGATTATTCGCTGAGTTTTGACTATCCAGTTTTTGTAGTGTAAGAAGAAGTGTTAAATAAAAAAAAAACCCCTTCATTTCACATGAATTTTAAAGTGACTAATTTGTGAGACCACAGCCCATTGGCTGGAATGTCTTTTCTATTTGACACGCAGCTTATTTTAAAATCTCTTTGAATGCTGTGGAGGAAACAGCACCTCATTCACATTAAAAAAAGAACGTGGGAAGAAGCAGAAAGGAAGAAAAAAGAAAAAAATAATTTTCACTCCCCTTAAAATGAGGCATTAGCCTTTGACCAGGAACATGCCAACATTACTGTCGGCTCCCTGGATTTGCCAGAGCATTGCCAAGACAGTGACACTTCACTTAACATTACTTTCTCTCAACTTCTGACTAGAACTGATTGAAAACCCCTGATAATGCCTAGAGTCCTATTAAAAACAAACCAAAACAAAATCACAACAAAAAGAGCAACAACAACAACAACAAGTCCAAAATCAAAAACACAAAAAAGACCTGGACCAACCAGAAATGTAGGCAGAAAATAAGTCAGCCAAAAGTTACTAATGCTTTAACAAGGATGGCAGATTGCTGTTTTATACTTGAACGTAATCTCCCTTGTAACAGCAACAACAGAAATGCCTTTTGGCCTGCTTATATTCAGTTTTACAGCAAGCAAGAGGAACAACTCAGAGGGTGTGCCTCTCTTGGCAGTAACTCACTACACATTCAAGAGTTAGAGATGAAAAAAATACTTATTAGATCATTTTGTCCATCCTTCTGTCAGTGGAAGATAATCCCCTGTAGTATATTTAAGTTCTTTGACCAATCTAAGTTTTCAGTATCTCCAAAAATAGAACTTCCACCCATTCCCCGAAGAAATAATTTCAAACTCCAGTAACATTCACTTTTAGGAAGTATTTAGTAAGCATTTGCTTTACAATTTTCTGCTTTAAAGTATAATGCAAATTAAGATGCTTTTTGTAACATTTCTATGCACTTCATCCCCTTTTAGCTACTCAAACATTTTCTTCTTCTTTGTCCAAATAATACAGTATTAAGTATGAGATCATTCAGGCTTTGTTAAGTATCTTATGGAAATAGATTCCTGCTTGTCTGACCCAGAGAAATAAGTATTTCCACATGGAAAATATTACTTTTTACTAAAAATGAAGTAATAGACATGCATATAGAAAATCCAGCATGTATATATACAAAAGTAACACCTATTCTTTTTGAAAATTTTACAGGAAATCAATTTTGAGGAAGTTTTCTGATGCTATTTCAAGTCCTCAGCCACTGGAGTGCTCTAAGACTGTATTTACAATAAAATTTTATCAAGAGCTTAATATCTTCCACTAGACAGGCAAACTGTAAACAACACTTCTGATGCATCCCCCATAGTAGGTGTCACTGCTGAACTCCTGCATATCATGTCAAAATTACCTAATAACATTGTCTTCTGTTTGACTGAAGCACCACTGTATCAACCCCACATTGGGAGATTTTTTTTGATTAATCTTGGAGTTGTTTTCTCCTACCAGTCATTAAGACTGGGTGGACAGTGCATGTTACTAATGGGGAAGATTCAGGCCTTCTGCTTCCTGCACAGGGTTTTTCTTCACCTCACATCCCCTTTTAGAGGCTGACAGGTACACCAGCTCCTTGTTAAGCTCCCTGTACTCCTCTGTATCTCTATTTGTTTTGACTTTTTTCACAGAAAAAATGTGTTTTGAAGTTGTATCATCAGTTCCACTTAAGGCTAAACTAAGGGTATCAGTGATTCAGAAGAGGAAGGCATACACAAACTCAATTGTACTTAAAGAAAAAGACCCAAGCCAGGTTGGCCAGCTTGCTGGCTCACCTGGTTTCTTAGGAAACCCCCCACCTCCTCTCCATGAGACTGCGGTGAAGATCTGTGAGCTCCCCAAGTCTAAAGTCAGATAGCAGGACTTTCAATTCATCTCCATCCTCTCTTACAGGCTGCACGAAAGTTTAAATCCTAGAATCCCATGAAACTAAGCTACTTTGAAAGGAGAGCTTTCATTCTTCTGTAAATTTATATTTGAAAGCATGTTTTTGAAATAATAACAACAACAATAATAATAATAATGGCAGAGCAGTTCTGTTGTACTTTAAAGCTCACACTCTCTAGGACTGTGGAAGTTTGTCTTTTTCTTCTGAAAGCTGGGGTATAAAGGAAAAACAAAATAAAAACTTGCAACAGAGAAAAAATGGTCCATTCCTGGAACAGAATGTTTTGTAGTGGAGCTCCCTCTGCCCAGCCTTCAAGTGCAAAAGCAGGGATTTTTCATTTATTTCCATGACAAGTGCACAGTCCTTCATGCGACTGCTTTTACCTGCGCAACCTCTTCGAAGTCTTCATGGCGTTTCTGCAAAGCTCTGGCCCGATGCAGGGATTTTCCCACTCCAGTATGTTTGCTAAGGAAAGCTTCTCCATGGTTTTCAATCCAATCCAACACCTGTGGTACAGAAGAGAGACACAGAGAAACCATGAGCAGCCACATTGAATGTTACAACAAAAAGACAACAATTATTCAAGGAACTGAGAAGCTGTAAAGGCAGTGCTTAAAAAGAACTGTAGTGTTGGATTGAAACACAGTGTTGCCATTGAAGGACATTAATTACATCTCATTTAACTTTTCTCAAGGCAGTAATTAGCTCAAACTAGCAAAATAGTATGATTTCAGATTATATCTGTATTTTGAAGCCTACCAAGGACAACTTCATTTCTCCACATTCATCAATTTGACAGTAATCTGATCCAAGTGGCGAGACCCCTTGTGAGGGTCTCTCTAATCTGTTTACAACTTCAGCTGACATTTTTCAGCAAGGTAACACTAATGAAGCTTGTACATTGCTGGTGATTAACACAGTGAAGTTCTACTTTAGATGACAATTCACCTTCTACATATTATTAAGTCAAGAAGAAAGATTCAGTAGTAACTAACTAACTAATTAATACAAGAAAAATTAGTTGAAATCATTATGAGATAAATGTCTGTGTTCAGAGCATATGGAGGAATATGCTCCGGTTCTTAAGAAGCATCTATCCCCTCAAAACATCAGACATAATTGTTTATTGT
The DNA here is from genome assembly GCF_965178545.1 of Coloeus monedula. Taxonomy (NCBI): domain Eukaryota; kingdom Metazoa; phylum Chordata; class Aves; order Passeriformes; family Corvidae; genus Coloeus; species Coloeus monedula. The sequence continues at coordinate 83,802,814 of NC_138781.1, forward strand.
AAATTTTATAGCTGAAAAAGTGACAAACAAAAGACATTTTAAGGACCTTAATGCTTCTACCACAATGACTGGGCTGACAGCTTTATCAACAGTAAAAACTTTACATGCAATTAGTTCCTGCCAGTTAACGAAAGATTCCTGCACACAGACTAAATTTCTGATGAGTGAATGAACAAAATCATGCAAACTCTCTTCAAACTAATACATCCTAGCCATACCTTAATCCATTAGTTAAGTATGCATATGGTATTCAGTTTTTTGGAAGATACTCAAAAGGTTCAAGAATGACATTCAGAATTTAAAACAACAGCACATAAGCAATTTCCTTAAGTCAGTGATCCATATCTATACAGCACTTATGTAGTGGTGTGGAATACCTTACCTAGCATTCACCTTCAGAGTTCCTTTTTCTTTAAAACATGAATATTTTAGTTTGTTTTGAATATAACTTTCAAAAACCTGTACTTTGCCTCTTCTTATCTACTAGTGCCCTTTACTCTGATTCCTGAAGTTGAGTGAGATTTTCTCCCCAGTTTTCTTGCAGTGAAAGTATAACTGAGTATAACTAGACTTTTTGTTTTATTCCAAACAGATTTAAGAACCAGCCTTGCAACATCACTCATTACTACATTCAGTACACATCTAATCCCACACACTATTCCCATAAAAAGCATCCATGCTTTCTTTAGCAGAACAATGAAAACATGGTTTTCTCATTTATCTTGACCATGCAAATATTTTTCCATTTGCAAGCTCTCTCCTACTGGACATCTTCAAAACAACAAACAATTCCCTAATACCGCAAAAATACAGCCACTTCAAATCACCAACACTTCACCAAATCTCCATCCTTAACTTATGTAATATTTGTTTTCCTATTAAGTATTGCCAGAAGAATATTATTGTGTTTCAGGTCAATGCAAGTTTTCATTTTCTTCTTTCAGGGTAAAGTATTGATCAGAGAAAGGAGAGCGAGGAGCTAAACATGGCCTCAGTTATTACCAATACTTTTAACTAATTTCAGGAGACCACTTTCCCCATTATAAAAAGAGCTAAAAAGAGATAGGTTTGGATGACATAATTAGAGACCAGACTCTGGAGACTACTAAGTTATAAGCTAACAAATGAAATCAACAGCAAAATAACTCTCAGAAAGCATGGGATGAAAAGCAGAAAGCAGTCCAGGGAGAATGATTTTTGCTCCAAATAATGCTGAATAACTTCTCAAGGGAAGAAATTGTCATAGAAATCCAGTACACAGATCATGACATAAACCACTCAAGTAGAGAAACATTACTGCCTGTAAGTGAAATCAGCATGAATACAAGTCTCATTAGTGCTTAGCCTTCATACCTTGATTCTTAACAAAACTGAGGAAGCACTCTTGGGAATTTTACAGCACATAGAGGCAGAGTCAAGGTATGCTCTTCCCATCAGAGAGTGCTTTGCATACCACTTCAATCAAAGGACAATGCCATTAGTTGGCACTGATACTAGCCTTTTAACAACTTACGCATTTTCTTCCTCTTCCTGGGAGAAGTAAGAGTTACAGAAATCATCACACTGACCCACTAAGGACTCTTCTACCGACACTGAAAGCAAATGGAATTCAGTCTGTACTTAAGTAATACCTAGGAGTTTAAGAGGCTCAACACTTTTCAGTGAAAGGGTGAATAGTATCATCCTCCACCACGGCAAGTTGCTTTAATGATGCAATTAAAGTTCTACTGCAGTCTCAGCAAAACCATCCTTATGCCCAACACAGGATCTAGAAAAATGCTTACTTTTCTAGCTCCCAAAAGAATATACAACAGAAGAAACTATGGAAAGACAGCTTCATTTAAAAAAAATCATTGCTCATGACTGTAACATATGTGGTATACGCTGCCTGTAGAAGTAAATCTGATCTTTCGCAGACTCAATGTGCTCATTTTCACCAGTCTTTCCCACATTATTATCCATTCCTCACCCCCCTCACCCTTTACCTACTTTGCATACACTCACTATTCTGATCTCCACCACTTACTTGCTGCTGACATACCATTGAGAAGGGGAAGATGGAGAACTCTGCATTTCTGATCTTCGGATAGCAAAAATGTGGAAATAGTCTCTTGCAAAAAAGAACCATTTTACACTGGAACCGCCTTCAAAAGCCACATGGGAATCACGCAGTGAAATCATGGTGATGCTAGCAAGTAGCAAGCATTCATGGCCCGCCCTGCATTATTCGAGGCTGAAACTAGTGACTGTAACCTGTCTTGAGGCAGGCAGATCAAGGAAGAAGCAGCACATTTATCCAAAATGGACAGAGAAGACACCCACTATGACCAAATAAATGTATTTTTGGGGGGAAAAAAAACCAAGCCAAACCAAATCAAAACAACCCCCCCAAGCAACAACGAAAAAAACAACTTTCCCCCCTCCGCCCAAAAAAACCCCCTCAAAACACCTTCTACCAGCATGTTTTATTAATTTCTGGCTTGCAAGCTATCAGGAAAGCTTTTCAGGCACCAAAACTCTGATCATACGAGTGTCAGCAGTATCACTGTACTGGAAACATTATCTTTACGCTCAATTTTGACCTTTCATGGCCTAGAAGAGCAAAAGTCTACGTTGCTGTTCGAAGTCTGCTTTATTGATTCATATCAGAATCAGTCAGCTCCTTTCCTTAAGTGAAAGACTGACTGTATTATCTATTTGGTAAGCTTATTAATTCTTAAACATAAAATCATACTTTTACTGGCATAGTTTATATTAAAAGGGCTACATACACAATTGAGTGCTGGTGGCCAGACATTTTTTAAAAATTAAAATAAAACCCCTCTTTTTAGATGTTAATATACAAACTAACCAGGAACTAGATCTCCTAGCATGTTTCTGCTACCTAAAATCAAACTCAGAATTCCATTCAGTTTAAGACTGTCATAGGTTTTCACATTTCAAATTTCAGATTTTCTGTAATTCACTTATCTACTATTTTTGTGATTTCATGTGCTACTTTCCTTACTACTTGCTTCAAAAGATCAGCAGATGATTCTTGATGTACACAGATCTCACCACAATATTTTTGTTGATTTGGAAAGCTCCACTAGAAACAGTTTCCCAGCATACAAGAACATGCAAGATGGAAGAAAAAACCCAACGAGCTTTCTAAGGTGCAAGTAACACAAAGTGAAGTACCAGCTCAACACGGCCAATTCCCTCCTCCAACTCAGCTCAGTCACTCACTTAACACTTCTATGAACTGAGTTATTTCATTAAGCCAGCAGAGGGAGGAGGAGGAAATCACAGACTCATGCTAAAGGACAGTTACAGATTCACTCACAATGCAATTGGTTGCTTGCCACTATGTGCAAATTAACTATAAACAGTGGAAGAGAGCCACACTTAGCTTATCTTGAAATAAAAAAATCCCCACCACATTTAACTTTACTGACAGTAATTAAAAGGTGTTTTCATGTTAAGTTTCTAAATCAATCTTAACTGAATTTTTTAAAGTTTGAACAAACAGAGAACGTGTAAACAAAAACTAAAGTATTTTAGAAAGTTGCTTTGGAGTTCTACATAAACTATTCCAGAACTGTCTTGGATATAAATTTAACTAATACCTCAAACCACAGTATTTTCATGCACTGAATGGTGTTCGTGATTATTCAGTTGAAAAACTAACATTTCTCAGATAAATTAAGATGATCTGATAAAGTCGGTTTGCTTCTGTTTTGCAAGAAAAAAGAACCTTGTTATCCAAGATCACTTTTTTCCCCAGATAAATTTTCAAAGCTGAGCGAGCTACAATCTCTAAGACATCTGCTGTGGCTATTGGATTAATCTGTCTGGTATGGATGTTGATTGTCCTAGTCCTACAGACTGACCTGCACTGAAATCCAAGTATGAAAAGTTGTATTATGAAAGGCAGCAGTGACCAAAATTCACACTATGATTCATAAGGCAGCGCCAAAAATACCCAGTATCTGTAAAGTTAAGCTAAAGCAACATAACAGGGAGCTATTCTTCCACATGCAGCATTTCAGAAATTAACAGTCATTACAGGGATAAACCAAAGGACAACTCAGTCCCTGGCAGTGGTAACTACTGGATACTATGGGACGGGCTCAGGAAGATGGCAAGCAAGGGCTGCACCTCTGTACAGATCTAGCTTGGAATTTCATGTGGCTGATAAAGATGTGCATCAGCACAAAAGGCCGCAACTTCAAACTGTCAAGAGGATCTCTTGCTACCTTAATTCAATGACTGTCTTGCAAAGCATACAAAGAAACCACAGGCATAAATAAACAGGATGAAAGAAACTTCTCCAACCAGTAGGCAAGGCATGTACTGAACAATAAGTCAATATGGATCAATGTTCTTGAGGCAACTGGTTCATACTGAAAACTTCCAGTGTACTCACAATCCACATGCATGATTGGGACAGCACATTCCTGATACTAGAAGATATAAAAATATGTAAATCTGTCCACTTTGTTGTTTTCAAATCTGTGACTACTTCATCTTAAATGCAGCAGTTCCAAAGGCTGATGACTAATACAGGGAAGGAAAATCCAGCATCTTGAAGAACGTGGTGGTGACTGCACAATGACTTGAGTCTAATGAAGGGTTATTTGCCAACTTCAAAGAACAATGCAGTCTGAGAGCTAACTCCTCTACAGCGGGAACCAGGATTTAGGATGGAGCAGAAAATGAGAATTTCCTACAAGCATTTTATGACTCCCAAGATATTAAAGGCAAAGAGTAAGAGCAGTACAGTAAGACTCTCTGCAGCATTTAATGAACACCTTCCCCCAGGAAATAAACTGCCTAAAGCCTGGCCTACAGGCCCGAAACTTGAATTATGCACCTGGCAAATTACCTCAGGAGATCCCTTGGCCTAGATTGCCTCAGTAGGTCCTACCTAAACTGAATTCAAACTAGAGGAGAAAGTTCCACCATCCAATCCGTACTTGTTGGCACCAGACTCCTGAGAGGACCTACATTCTTCCCTGAGAATCAAACTACTGTGTTAATTTCAGTTTCTGAAGACTCCTGATAAAGCCCTTTCAGTTTAAGAGGTGATTCATTTGCGGGATGTGCCTCATCACAGAATCACAGCATATTCTGAGTAGGCCCTTCACTCACTGACTACTCATGCAAGTACCAGCACTGGACCATCCTGACTAGACAATGCTTACGTTGTAATCTTCATGGAGAGCCTCAAGGGTTTATACAATGGCATAATGAATGGAGTCTTTGGTTCTCTGAGCCCTTGCTGACCATTCATAACATTCCCTCTGCTTTCTTTTACTTTTTCATCAGCTAATATTTTTCATGCCTTTCTGCATCTTTTGTCACATCTCAGTGTTGAGAATCTGGATAACAGCCTGCCATTCAATGTATGCCTCTTTTTAGATATAAAATTAAGTAATAAAGTTTTGAAGATTTTACATAATTTACCGCTTAAGCATTTAAGTTATTTTCTTTAATTACATGATGAGATAGTCACCAGATATAGAAGAAAGTTGAGTTATGAAGATTGCTCAGTCTCCCCACCATCTGCCTAAATTACCTTTTTCAACTATGGTAAATGATGAAAATCAGTTATTTCACTCCCAACTGCCCACATCCAGTATCTTCTTGAAACAGAAAAGTTCAAAAAAATTTAGCTTGAAAGTGCACCTAATTTTGAAGAAAAATTATTCGTTTAACCAGAATGTATGGCTATCTATCTAAAAACCCCACTGAGAAGCTGTGATTTGTGAACACTTTTACACTGAAATGAAAGAACATTATCAGCAAATACTGGCCATCTTAACTCTTTTATAGAGATGAGCTATTAAAGGATAAATTAGTAATGTCTCTGTTAATTGCAGTCCAAACCCAACATTTTATGTTTATTAAAAATCCATCAACTGAGGAATTTTATGTTGTTTTACTTTAAAAAGGCAAAGCTATGTCAGAGATACTAATGCCTGTACATAACTACTAACTTTTAAGGATGTTGACACAATAATAAAAAAATAGCAGCTATTAACCATTCAGTCAAGAACAGTGTTATTATCAGAAAGTAATCTCATCCGTAATTTTTATAACTCCTTAGTATACTACTCGGAGGTTTTAAAGAAACACTATTAAGTCAATTAAGTATTGAGGATTTGAAACCGAAAAATTTACAGAATAACACTATTAATTTTTTGCATGTTACAACAACAAGCTTTTTGACACTTTGAGTCCGGAATTTTACCTAGAATGTGAAGGTCAGCTACCAGCACAAACTCAGAATAGCTGTCTATACTAAAAATCTTCATCATATATGACTTAAAGTAAATAAATTAATTTAAAATCAGAAAAAAATGAAGTAGAGCTAACTTACAAATATAATTATTATCCATTAGAGCCAATAGCCAAGGTCTGATAGTACACAGAACTTGGTATCATTCAGTCAATCCCAGGCAACTATTCACTTGTTGTACAAAAGTACATGGGGTTTAGCAGTCAAAACTCACCTGTCAGTGCAATCAGCTCAGAATCACAGGCTGACAGAACACACAGGCACTTAGACAAAGTGAAACAAAACCTACCTGTTGAACATCCTGTTGAAAAACACACAGCTGAAGCCGCTGGTGCAAGCGGACCTTTCGATGCTGCCAGATATTTTCCAGTTGGCGCTGGTGATGCAATACCTCATGGATGACATCCAGGACATGATGAACTGCTTTTGAGTAGTTGGCAGATGCGGTGAGGGAATCAGAGCTCCCAGGAGTCAAAGGTCTCTGGAGTTTGTCAAGGAGTGACTTCCCATCTTGGCTCACCTGACCACCAGAAAGGACGAAGAATTACTCATCTTGCCAAAAAGCTTGTTGGGCTACTACTTTGTACCCCACCCCTTCTCCCAGTTTTAGATGTCTTTAAGAACTCAGAGAGCAATGACAAAGACCCGTTTTACTGCAGGAATGATTACCAACATGCAGCTGTAATAGGAAAGAAAAAAAATTATATATTGTCTTTCTATTTAAAATAATTTTAAGAAGCAGCACCCTTCTAAATAACAGCCTGTCTTTCCATTATTTCATTACTTTAAGAGTGATCTTCCTTCAAAGTGTTGGGATTTTTTGTTTGGTTTGAGGTTTTTGTTGTTGTTGTGGATTTTTTTTAAAAAACTAGTCAAATCTAACCTAGAATAAATATTCTTCAACTCTTTCCCTAGTCAACGGAACACCTAAAATTAAGCATTTGTCCAGAATTATCCTTCCAAAACAACTTCTCTCTTCATTTGCTTTAAAGGTGAAGAGGGAGGTTCCTTTCTGTAGGTTAATATTAATTTGACAAATACATTTAAACCAACAGATATAAAACCTAGTATGTGATTCAATCTAACACAATTACGACTTCTAAATTATTACTGTTACTGGTAAGCCAAGGCAAACTGCTGTTAGGGAAAACCTAATTCTGATTAAATCACTTAAACCCTTTCCATGCAGCACAGAAAGATACTGTTTTCTAAAATGTGTTTAACTACTGATACTAACAGGAAACATTTGTCACTTCTACCTGTTGTCTTCCCTGACTTAAACCACAGCAGAAATATTCAGATTTACCTTGCATGCTAATTAAAAAGCAATAATCCTCTCTTGTCTGGTCACTAATAACATTTAGTGTTAAAAGCATTTTTCATTGGCGTTTGTCACTTTTAGCATGAAGCTCAGAGAACTGTTACAATTCACTATCATTCAACTACCTGTAAAGAACTTTTCTAACAGCTCATCTAGCAGGCAGGGAAAAAAATCATCTGAAACCACAAGACTGGAGTATAAACAGTAGCCTGAATCCATCAAATCAGCACCATGTCAGAAACAGCAAATTTGTCAAGGCCTTCCTGCAGGCTATTTTCAACAACTTTTTACTAAGTTTAGGCACATTTTAAATTTGTTATTCAGTAGTCAAACAGATATAAATGAAAACTCTTTTCTAATAATTAGATTACAAGGGAGTTAATTTCTTAGCTCCAGTTCAAGCTCCTTCATTTTAGTAATGAGCATCAACAGAGAACAAAGCTCACTTCTGAAAGTAGCTCCTGTAAAGTCAAGTCAGCAGAAAAAATGCATAGTCCATAGCACAGTTATAATGATATCTTTTTTCTTTTCTGTATCCAAAAGAATTATCTTGTAAATTCTTCAAATATTTCAGGATAATGGACTTCAATTATCCATTCAGAGTCCATAAAATCTACGCGAAAAAAATAATTGTGACAGCCCCTTGATCCAATTAGTTTATTAGCTTTATAAACAAATGACTGTGCACAGATTTTCCTTTGGAGTTAATACACTAAAGTTTTCTCCCTTCCTAGTGCATGCCTACCTACCTTAAGATTTTAGTGAGATGTATAACTTTATTTATATATATAACTTCATTTAAAGCACATCTATTGGATTTTCAGGCACACCAGTTACCTCGGCTTATAAGCTAGTAAGTTGCTTTACGAGTAATACACAGTAATTACCCTCAGCAAAATCAGACTGTCTCGTCTTAAAAGCATTTACTTTCTTGAAATTACTGTCTTCTACTTTGCAACCAAGTCGTGTTGTCAAGACATTGCAATTGAAAATGAATGACAGTGTTGTGATTCCCATGGTGTTCCTCTCTCTCTTCCCCCACTGTTCATTCATCACAAAATGAAAGGAGCTCCGTACTGTAGTAGAAATGAAGTCATATATCTAATAATGATAAGCAATAGTGCTGTAATATCCTGACACAGAAAGACGCCTCCATCAATCTTCAAAAAGGAATGCACGTTTGAAAAACACTGAATAAAACTACCTGCCCAGAGGAGGAAGACAACTTGTACATAGACATACAATTATTACTACTGTACCAATTCTGGTTGTTAAAGATACAGCTGGTTTTTTTACCAGATGGGGAAAAGTAATGACCAGAAATCAGAAGAAAGGCATTTAGTGCTCTTTTTTTCCTTCGAGCAGTACCAGTGAAGATTTTGTTAGAATATCTAGCTATCCCGAAGTCAAAAGCTACAGCTTTGAAATCCTAAATAAATTTTCAAGGTATTTGCCAAAACAATCCTATAATCTACTCATCCAATTTATTTTCTTTATGCATCACCAGCAAGCAAACAGTATTTAACATGCTAATCCACAGTACTTATTTGCACTTAACAGCAGGCTCGTCCAGTCACATGCCTACCAAAAAAAAAAAAAAAAGCTACAAAACCAACTCAAACCAAGTAGAAAAAATGCCATTATTTCAACCTCAGCGCTTTATCACCATTCTAGAGAGATCTACCCTTCCTACTCCTTGCTGCACTCTCATGAAGCATGCACCCCTGAGCGCCTCTCTTCACATAAATCTGTTACAAACGTGCTATGTCTCTGCCCCTTGTTTTAAAAAGGGACCATCCCAATGATGAAAGTTGATAATGAAGAAAAGAAACCTTACCACAAAGCATTCTTTCAAGAATGAGTTAAGACAGTTATGTGTAGTAAAATCACAAATATTATCAGGTGTGATAGTATGTCATTAGACCAACCGACATAGCAGGATGGCATAGAGCAAGAGAATAGGGATATCAATGTGTAGTTAACACAGAACAAGAATTCGTGAACTCTGGACATCTGACTAATGGTCACAAAATTTATGCAGGCCCTAAGGTCGCAGGTATTGAAAAAACACGGTTTTGATATGCTAACAACATGATGGATCATTAGCAATAATCTTACCCTCCTTTACTGCTAAAGGAAATGTGACCAGACTTAGGATTCAGGCTTCCTATAATGAAGCTGGCTCATCAGAAAGTAGTTTTAGCTTTAATGTAATGTATAAATCACAACCATTAATTCAAACCCACATGACCTCCTTTTAAAGACAGGTGCAAGCTGTGGCCTAAGCTATCCTGTGTCCACTGATCTTTTTTACCATGATTTAACCAAACACGTAATTTTATGAGTACAAAACCAACTGTATTTAATCCAGAACAACATCAGTCCAATTGAATAATAACAGTTTTACCCCACAATGAGAACAACCCTAGCAGAAGAAAGAAAGACAAGTAAAGCAGGAAATGCAGAAAATACCTGTTAGCTAATAATAGTGAAATGAATACTCATTTATTTCAGGTAAGTAAAGCACAAGAGAAAACTCAAAATTTGAAAGAAAACAAAAAAAGCTAGTTGAGTCATCACTTTCTAGGCCACCTTCAGAACAAGCATTTTATCTTAAGTTGTAAATACAACTATTAGAAATAGTGACAAATATTATGATTCCAGTGTGTGCCGAGTCCAAGATTAGAGCAGCAGCACAGGGTATGTGTGGATACAAATATTGCTGCTAGCAAGAATTTCTCTTGCTTCTTTCCAGTGCCGTGAGATACTTTTCTCTCTCACGGAAGATATTAGCAGAGTTCAATAAACTATAAACACCTGCAACCTTGCAGAGCCTTGTTTATGGTATCGTAGGAAAATATTTTGACAATGGATGTTTTAGGATTTTAGCCAATTACCCCCAAGGGGTGGCTGATCCTTTGACCAATCAGACTATGAAGAAAAAAGTCTATAAAAGAGTTGTAAAATAATTAAATAAATCAATCTTGCTGCACAATTCCTGCCTGTTGGATCTCTCTTCTCCTCCCTACCATTGTGGGATACCGTAACAGGTATGCTAATCTTACAAACGCTGACTACATAGGCATGCTAACTCATTTAAGTGTTTTTGAGGTTGATGAAACTAAGTGCATTACCTTCTGGCTTCTCAAATGACATCCTTTGGTGGTTAAGCCTTTTTTGTGAGGCCATTTCAGAGGTGGATTTTCAAAACACACTTAGAGCAATCCATGCCAACAGAATACCTTCCCAAAGAATGCCCAGCTGTCTTGGGGTGATTTTATGAAAATACTGTATTTCCCTATTGTCTGCTTTATGCCCACAAATGGGTCCCATAGCTTTAAGCTGGGTCCAGCAGAGGGGGGAGAGAAGCCAGGCAAATTCTTCAGCACAGTTTGTGTTCAAGGACTCACACACACTCCCCCATGTTCTCACCACTGCAGAGCCGAGGGAGCACCTCCCTGCTTTTAGCCAGCCTGTTAGCTGAGGCAAGAAATCCTCTGAAACTAATTCTTCTTCTTCTGGAACTGTTCAGCCCAGCTGTGATCTGAGAACCAGATCATCAGACCCTGTGGACCGGCAGGGAGCTGCGGGGATGTCACATCCCAGCCTCGGACCTTGGGAGGGGCTGAGCCAGCTACAGAGGGAACTCTAAATGCACCAGCTTCCTCTGCATCGAGGAGGTTTATTATCTAACAGAGTCATTTGTTTCCTGTGCCCTGCCGGCACTCTGCTTGTTAAATATATAGTTTTTTTCACTTTCATCCAAGAAATTCCTCTTGTATCAGTGGGGGAGGGAGTGCTGAAACCTGTCTTCTGGGGAGGTGATGTTCATTACAAGATGTTTCCTCCTAAACTTGTCTCAAACCCAGACACCAGCTAACTTCCCTTCAAGTAGATGTTTAAACACTAGTATCACACTGCTATTCAAAGGCAGCAATATGCAAATGCAAATTAAAACGTACTTAGTGCTCCAAGGGTTGTTTGTACCACACATGGTTAAATCTCGCCTTTTAATTTCTTTCCAAAGATTAAGGGGAAGACTTTAACACTCCACTTTTGAACAACAGTAGCAAAATACAGTATATGAAATTTTAAAAGAAGCTTGGCACTTGACTTTCCAGCTAATTTCCAATGCAACAAGTGATACCGATTCACGATCCAAACTTAACATGACACAATTTTATCTAAGGAAAGACACTGACCTCAGAGTAAGCCAAGGTAATATGCTCATATATCCCTTGATGATGATGGATAGCATCTTCTAAATCTTGCAGTTCTGAGGGAAGTTCCACCTCACCACAGGCTTTACACCATGAGTCCACATTGCTCATGTACTGCAAAAGAGAAGAAACACTCAGCTTGATTTTGGGTTCTACCATTAAGCACACATGATGGTAATACACAAAAGGATGTTAATCTGTGTGACAGACACTGAAAAGACTTCTTTTAAGTGAAAAGTCTTTACAGTATTTCTCTCTGAAATAACCAAAAGTTTATACCAGAATAGAAAGAAATATTCGAGTCTGACTATACTTGTGCTTTTAGGTATCTGAAACTCTTTGAGTAGTTTGGAGACAGGCAGGCCTAGCTGTACGTTGGCAGTCTTCAGAACCAATTCAACTGTTGGCAATACTGATGCTTCAAGTTTACTCTTGCTCCTTTTCTTGACTTTGCAGCTAAGAAAATGTTTCCTTCACCCTGCACCAACCATTTCAGAAACATGAAAGCCAGTTAAGGTCTTGTTTACATGAGGCAGTAAAACATGCTACAGCTTTCAAGTCCAGACCCTTGGTTTTTATCAGCTCCCTGTGCAGACACTCATGGTATCATGAGGTTTATCACCTCACCTATTTTTAATCTTCAGAGAAAACCATGTTTCTTTGTACATGCACACAAAGAATTACTGGTGAACCATTCACTGAAACACTCCACAGTTACCTTTTGCTGGAAATAGGTTATCAAGGAAGCAAAGCAGTGCCAGGGCACTGTGAATTCACACATCAGTCCCCAAAGAACTAACGTCTACATGCAGAGAAGCACTAAATCCATTTGGCAAGCTACTACAGCAGCAAGCATGTAAGGGATTTACAACTTGAGCAGAGGTCTCCTAGGACTAGCACTGAACTTTGAGCACACAGCTATGTCAGCATAGCTGCTCGAGTCAAGCCTTTCAGGGGAAATTGAGGACACTGCAACAGAAATCTCTTCTGCAGACAACTTAAGTTATGCCTGAAGTTTAAGCTGTCTTGACAGACAAGAAACTGCCATCACAGCTATATGCATAGCAGAAGTTCTGCTGACTTATTTTTCACAGCTAGGGGGCATGAATTTTAAACCCCTGCTATGCTAGGAAAGGAAAGAGGAAAAAAGAATCTTTTTTTCTAGGAGTTTTCATAGTTGTTAAACCTTGTAGAGCCAAGCACATGTGAGCTCTGTAAAATAAATTTCCTCTATTCATTTCAAGTTCAAGACTCAAAAGTTATGAGACCAAGCCATTTGTCTCACCATACATATCTTAATTCTTGGAGAACATGTAGTCTGTTGTAGAAAGAGGAATTCATAGATCACTTCTGGTACTCTTCTATTGTTTGATAGCTGGGCAGAAGGATGGTAGAATACTTAGCTCTAAAATACTTATTTAATTCTCATTAAGGGCCAGTTTAAAACATCTCAAATGTTAAGCACTGAACATTAATAGAAGCTCCCATGTGCACCAGTGAGCAGGCACTGATAGCTGGTGCAGTCTTCACTGTGTCTGACAGTAGGCAGCGACACTTACCTGTCACTTGCAAGAGAACACATGTATTCAAGATGGGTGTGTTTTTTCTTGGGCTGCTTACTTTTTAATCTTTTTATGTAGGTCAAGCGTCACCAGCCTCTAAAGGGGTCATTCCTCACATTCCAAACCCTCTTTCCTTGAACTCACTCTCCACTGTTAATGAAACAGCTAATATATCACAGGCAGGTATCTTACAAAGCAACTAGGGCAATCCATCGCAGCTAATCATAAAATGAAAACTGCAGAAGGAGCAATTAAAAGTAAATTAACCCCAGCAGATGCTGCACTATTTTCTCTCTTTCCTCCTATTTATACTTACATTAAGTGGTAAAGAAGGTAACACTGACCCTCACTACAGTTGCCCGGCATACTATCACACAAGATTTAGTCCCCTGAATTCTGATGAGCATAATTTATTACTTTTGTTATGAAAAATGACAGCATTTGAGTCAAGGTATACCTACCTGTTCACATTCATTCATCTACCTCTCTTCTACATGTATGGCTGAAAGCGCTTAAACGTAAACCCGAATGATCCAAATAATTAGAAAAGCATCAATATTGATAAGGTACCGAATAGCGTCTATCAAACACTTCAAGCTGACTGGCGACTTTTCTATCAGGAAACTATTCCTTCATCTCATTTTTATGCAGCTTTTCTGTAAAACCTGCTAAAAGGACTTATTATAGTGGCATCATTTTATATAATTTACCTTAGTCTGTCTAAGGACATTAAACCAATGTCACCACTACCATAATGAAAAGCAATGTGTATTTTCATCTTAATACATTCTCATTTCTAATATCTAGATATTTATCAAGTTAAATATCCATGTACTAGAAATCAGGGAAAAAATGTCTTAAAATCAGCTGTACCACCTCTCTCTGTTTCTGAAGTTTTCAGCTCCCAAGTGCTTCCTTCATTCATTCCAAATTAAAGTTATGTCAGACATGAGACATTTCCTTGGATATAATTTAGCAAGGCAAATTGAAAGAAAAGTATCTACATAGAGCACACCAGAGCTTCCATGAGCCATACCCATCCAAGAGCCTCTGCTCTCCAAACACACCAGGGATGCACAGAGCACTCAGTCTACGAGATCAGCGGGTGACTCAACTGCACACACACAGCAGCTCCTTCAGAACTGAACGCCCTTGAGGGCAAAACATGCTTTCGCCATTAAGATTACTAACTTGGGGATATTTATTCCTATTTCCCCTACATATACCTCTTCTCTGGCAGTTACACACGGTTAATGACTTAATTAAAATAATTGGTATAGGCCTAAAGCTAAAATGTTTTTTTAGCATAGGAGGAATCTCTTATGGAATACTAAGTAAACATCTCCCACCACAATTTCAGATTCAGAAGACAGTTAATTAACTTTTCAACTTTCAGGCCAGTTCAACCTATGTTTTCTATAAGCAATTATTATGAGTTAAATCTTGACAGCCAAGGACTGATTGGAGTTGAGTGGTGAGGACAATAAAAGAAGCAGTAGTTTCTAGATGTAGGAAAGGCATTATATCGATACTTAAAAGCCTTATATATTTAAGCATTTCTGTCCACTTCATTTTGATTCATATAGCTAATTTGGTTATTTTATCTTGCACTGAAATGAGCAAAGCATTTTGTGGAGAATTTAAGGCCAGTGGGCTAAACTAAGGAGAACAAGGTTTTGTTTGAGTACAGAAATCTGCAGAAATAAATATTCTGGCTTTGTTGTCAACCTTTTCAATCACTTTCTTGCACTTTTGTCCAAAGCAAAAGCAAACTGCACAACACACGTGTTCCAGCACATACACTTTTGTTGATGCCCTCCCTATTCACTAACCTGTTCAGCTTTTTGATGGAAGATGGAGGACATGTCCAGTAACGTGCTCCGTTCATCCAAGGCTGCAGCAAATGCCTTCCACTCCTGCTCCAATTGACTGGCAATCTGTTTGATTTGCTGTGAAGCATAATGGCCAGACTCGATCAGGCGATTTGCTACTGACATGATGCGGCTGATGTTTACATACACATTCTGTGGAGAAGAAAGAGGGAAAAATTAGTGCAAGTTAGCACACCAATTAAATACAGAAGTATATTCCTAAAAAACTCTATCACAATACTGAAAACAGTCTGGTTTTATTTGGCAGGTTTATGCACACCAAACTTTGGAACCTAGGTGTATACAGTAACAGGCAATCCATAACTGACAAGTGAGAAGGATGACTTGAAATAACCCGTCTAAAACTCATGTTAACAATCAGCTTAAGCCAATTTATATTACACAAAGACACATTATTACAATAAAGAGGATGAAATAACCATATTTCACAACAACCACAATAAAAATGTTTACAGACATTCAAGTCAACAAGACATTCAGATATACACAATATAGGAAAACTGAAGAATCATTACTAAGCTCTTGATCTATCCACAGTATGCATGTGTGCAACATCTGTGAACCTTTACATCAATTTCTGAAAGTAACTTTTAAAGAAACAAAATAAAGAACTCTGAGCTACAAGAAATTAACAGTTTTACATTTTATTTTCTTGCTGCTATATTGCCTCAGAGCTAGCACTGAAAATTAAACAAATAAGGTCCAAGATCAGAAGTATTCTCTAGCGTACTGGCATTAGTCACTGATGGCTCTTTGTCAATCTAATCTAATTGTAAATCAAGTTTCTGATTCCTGTGAAGTAAAACAAGAACAACTTTGCCACCAAAAGCTTTCTGAGTAACTCTTTCAGAGCTACATGTGTGTAACATGGAGTTGACACTTCCTTCAATTGGGCAGACTCCTATACATCTGAATTGAGTTCTTAGAATTGTTGAGGCTGGAGATCACCCAGTACAACCACCAGACACTGAGCAAATCAGGTGGAACCATGACCTGCTGGCATTCAGCCATTGCCCAGAGCTTGACACGGACTGGCTGGAGCAAGTGTTACAGTTCCTCCAGGCTTCACTGTCCAGACTCATCTGAGTGACAATTAGGACAGGTCCCTATTGATTGTAAACTGTATGCATGTATGCAAGCAGGAGCATACCTGACACAACCTACACCTCAGCTGGTCCACTTAATACACTGAGCACAGCAGTGTCATGTTGGCTGGTTTTCCTTTCTGCACAGTGCCACCTCTTACTTTTTTAGGTTACCCCACACCTCTATGCTCTGCTTTTTAAGCACAGCCAAACAACTGGCAGAATACAAATCTCCTATTTCCAACAAAATTTAAAAGAGAGCATTTTGGCCTATTAAAAGTGTAGCATAAATACAAGACTGTTAAATGAATACAGAAAGCCATTAGATGGTCTTTACAGTTGTGAGAAGAAACAAGTGCCAAAAGAGAAAAGAATAAAGGCTGTAGTAGACAGCCATTTGAACTTTTTCTGTATCATAATAAAGCAATTTTGGAAATTCTGGAACAGCAGTTAAAAATGAAGGACATGGCACAGTAACCATTAAGTAAAACAAATTAAAACTGAGCTGTGGTTAACATGTATTCATTTTCCCATGGCAATCAGGCTTCACACGTGTAGAAGAATACAGCCTGTAGCAGTATGAATATGAACTAAAATGCTGACATTGAACACTTTCCAAGCTATGTACACCACATTCCTTTCCTCAAAAGAAAACCAACCAAGAAAAAAACTTACAATAATCTAACCCTTTTACCTCACTAAGTGATATATCTACCAAAGTTTTAAGTGTCAGTATTTTAAAATGGAATGACCCAAATGAGATAGATTTATTTAAGGAGGAAAAGAATCTGCAATAGCAACTCACTACAATTAGACTGTGTTTAATTGACCCTTGAAGGTCAACAAATTTTGCTAAATTTCCTACAAGGCCAGGCAATTCCAGTGTCATTATTATAGGACAACTGCATATGTTGCACACTGCTTGAGAACGAGAAACACTGTTACAAGTGATCGGGTGCTAATTCACCAGAGACTGGTATCTTACTCATTGTATGCATTTCCACCCTGGCTTTAGTTAAGGAAGCAACAGCTATGAGGTAATAACTGATAAAGTCTTATTTAGTGACCTCATTTACACCACGTGAATCTGCATGAAGCACCTGCAGCTTCTGAGTGCGTATCAACTGTCTCAAAGGTGAAAGGCTCATGTGATGCTGCAGTTCTTTCACTGTGTTACACACACGACTATTGTAACAAGACTTAAAAGGTAACTATTCAAGTTACTGTATTACAGTGTGTTTAGTAAGGTTACAAATGTACCTAGCATGATTATTTTCTCTCAAAATGCTCTTTAGCCAGAAGCTGAAAGGACACCTTACCATATCTGGAAAGTTCCTCATTGCAGATTTTTCCTCTAAAGGGAGTATACAAACGAAAGAAAGTATTGCTCAGCAAAGCAACACAGATTAGTAGCCTAACTGTGCTGTGTCATTCTTTGATGCATGCCTGAAAGGCAAATGCACAGGAAAAATACAGGTGACAGCCTACCAGATCAACTGAACTTCTACCACACTCACACAAAATAAAGCTGGCAGGTAACCTGAAGGTTCCATTTTACTTCCTGATTTTCCCAGGCCCACTTAGAAAATGTTTGTTTAGCTCCAAGATTTCAAACAGCAGTTTTCTGACACAGAGACTACTACGCATTCAGTTTTAAATGCCATCAACTCAGTGACACGGCCCGTAAGCATCGTAAGTGGCACCTCTATATGGACTGGAGTGAGCTGGAAGTATTTTACTGTGATAGAATTTAGCAATGGAATTTTCAAATCATCTGCCACTTCACACACAAATGACCACCAAACATGGTGTAGTATTAATGTATGAATTAACACCTGCTTTAGTGATTTACACGTTCTCTAACATTTCTTCTAGTCTCATTTTTGAAGCAACAGTAAAACTTTCGGTTTGGGAATACAAACTTCAACGATGAGGGCTGCAGGACAACTAAAGGTAAAACCTGATCTATTCCCTTGAAAAAATATAAACTTGGCAACATCCAAGCTGCAATTAAGGAAAGTGTTTAACCTGTTCTTCAATTAAAAGGATCTTCTAAGTATTCTCAGGTAACTATTTAACCATTACTATCAGCACTGGAACATGTGCAATATAATTTCACTCTAACTTCCTTCAAATTTCTCATCTCTTTCCTACATTTTTCACAGTGGACCTGGGGAATCTTACTGCAAGACTATACAGTCCAACACCAACACTACCTTCTTTCCTCCTTTACTTTTCACCCACCTTTACTTAATCATAGTAAATGCCCATGCATTGAAACTCTCCCTACAGCCACATCACTTTCATGTAGATGTTTCCCATTACAAAACTAAGTATGGGGCTTTAAACTGGACCTAGTTGTCTAGTAGGACCAACTGAATCACAGCATTTTCTTTACAAATCTGAAGTTCAGCCACCCCAAAAAGTACCAAGAGTGAAATAAAATCTGCTTCTTTTCAGTAACACCACTGTCTATTCCTTTAGTTTGTGATTCATTGACATGAACATACTTGTTGCTGTATCAACACCTCAGTAGCTGACTGCTTTTTAAAATCTGTTTATTTGCTTCCTCCCTCTTAAGGACTGCACATCTAGCCTGTTCTATTTAGTCTTGCTGACTTTGGAGTGCTCCTCAGAAGCCAAAAACAGCCTGAACTCATTTTACCTTTTCAGTCTATTCTCAGGCTGGTGGCATCCACACATTGTGTCTAAGCATTAACTGCTCTGGCACCATAAAGATTCTCTTAGGGATGTACACCTGTGGTCTTGCTCTCATTTGCCCAAATCCTGAGGACCAAGGGCGGTCTAGAATTCACATGGTGCTTAAGTCTATCTCAAGTGACAAATCTGTATGGTTACAAAAATACATATTTAAAGTAAAAAGAATCTCAAGGGTGAAATATGTCAGTGGTACAGAGGAGAAGGAAAAAATTACACTGCCTCTAAGCTAACGTGATTTTATCTCACCTGACTTCATGCTTTCATTTGTACCAGTCCCTGTGTCTGGATTTGAACAAGACTTTTAACTTTTAACTCGGTAAACCTAGTGATAGACAATCACTGTGCTCATATTTTTATTTTAACATCCCAAAGCTCTCACCAGTGCTCATCTCTGACACTCTCTTTTTGGATAGCATTCAGTATTTGATTACTACCTTGATAAAATGGTTTAGTGTATGTAAACAGCCTGTTCTGAGAACATTAATCAACTTAGCAATACGCCTACCATTGACATAGGAGTTTTTGGATTATGGTTAATAAATGTAACTTCTACTCATGGTCCTATCAACACTGAGACAAGAAGCAGTCATAGCACATCCTTTAATAGTAGCATGTGTCAGCTTTCTCCAAACAAAGTTTCATTTTGCCTGCATCACTCTTCAAGCATTTTAACCCTCCCCAGTGCAGGGAGAGGCACAGTTAAACTGCAATGAACACAACGCCATCTGATCTAGCAACAAGAGCAGAAAACGTTCAAGCAGACAACATCCTACTCTTCACCTGTATTTCACATGACTTCTTGTCTTCCTTGTGTCCCAACAGATGTATAGAAAATGGCAGGAAAAGAGTGGACAGACACATAATCAGTCTTTCCTACTCTTGCATGCAAGACAGACTAATCATATAATCATGGGTACTTTGTTCTCTCCGTTCAGAAACTCAATACATAACTTTTGTACTTGTAACTCCTATGATGCTTTATTTGAAAGTTTCTCCCTTAAAAGGTACTAAGAACTTGTTTTGAGACATGAAGCATTGGTTTAGTCACCCAAATGGGAACATCAAGCTGAAACTGAGTATTGCTTAACTCAAATAAATCTCCAGACTTGACAACAGCAATTTACTGTTGCTGAAAGCAGGCCTTTAAAATTGCACTGAAAATCCATCCTCATCTTTAGAGAGCAGAACCATTGAGAGTTTGTTTTTCCCTACAGTTATGGAACATGGGATCTACCTGCCCTGTGAAGAGACAGCCTTGACTTTTATCAGTGCACAGCTTCTCAAATTCCCTAACAGGAAGACACATACCTATGGCTGCACCTGTGAACTATCCTTCAATCAGTAGCTCTTTTAGTCACATCAACCTGTATGCTAATCCATGGTAACCAAACATATGCCCCTCTTTAATGCACAGCACTACACCAATCCAGCTTTTCTCTGGGACAGATTCATTGCAGTGAGAACCAGTCTGTGTATTAAGCTTAAGACTTGCATGAACTTACTCCTGTTACCATGAATACACAAGATTCCTAGGTATACCATTTGCTAATGAAACTGGTGAAAGTAAACTTAAATCTCCTCCCTGGATGTGTTCTTTACTTTGTTGTTTCAGAACATTTGGTTCACACTTCCAACTATTTTGTGTTCTTACTGAAAACCAAGATTCTAAAAATGGCACAAAGCCATTACAAGAAATTTTTTTAAAAAAATTCAGCAAATTCTCTTTGTCCTTGATGTAACTAACTCTTGTCCACTACAGGAAGTAAGTAGCTTTCACAATGGTTTACATCCAGGTGGCTTGCTTCAGACTGGAAGACCAGATCAAAATTTTGGCATCTGACCCAAAGGCTGTCACTCTTTCTCATCCAAGTTTGGCATAAGCAGCTGCAGAAGTTGCCCTCCACCTCTTGGAAACAAACTGTTACTTGGGAAGGAAGGGGACATGAGAGACCCAGCTATTGACAGAGGGTAGCACCTGCTGTGGAGGGGAGCACGTGCCCCGCAGCAACCACAATGTGTTGGGAAAAGCAGCTGCAACATCAATTATCAGACTTACGCTGTGAACAAGCGCAAGAGGTTGCTTTTAGCTGCTTGGGGAGCATTTATCCTTTGAACAGTCCTTCCCTACCTCAAGTGAGCCTAAGAAAATTGACTAGAAAGCAAGATCTATTAAGGTCCAATTAGGGCCACAATGAAAAGCCTCCAAAATCTCCTGCAATAAATAAAGCTTATATGTAGTTGTCTTCCTCCCTTTCTCTACTCCATCCAAATGAATTATTTCACATGGTTGTAGATAGGTTAAAAGTTAAATTCCACTTCTGGTGTTAGAGTATTCACACAAGAGACCTTAAATCCACTTTGATTACTGAAGAGTTACACTGACAGGAAGAGTGAACAAACAGCAGCTTGTTAAGCACAGAGCATATGCGGAGAGTAGTCAGGGAGAAGCTGAACATGCTTGCAGGAGTTAAGACTGCCCAACATTTTTCCAGTTAAAGCTAATGAAAAATAAAGCCTGCCAAAATTCAATCGGTTCACGTCATTTTTTATGTTACATTCAGTTTAATCTCTGCCCCTAATCTGTATGAAAGGCTTTTGCCGTTTAACCAAGTAAAACCCAGATAATCTGAATGCTGCTTAAATCAAAACCAGGGACCAATCATTCTGAATTTACATTTTCCTGTTCTGTGGCAGAGAACCCCTTCTGGAGGGGCTGTGCTACAGAAGAAAATGTAGCTCGTTTTCACCCTTTTGGAAGTTCACATAGCCTAATTTGCCCCAAATTCAAACTACTCCTTGTACACTTTACGAAATCATCTTGCAGGCTGAGAGAAAGTCCCCTGTAATTAATGCATTTGACAACTAAAGGCAAAGGAGAGATTAACAGCAAAAGACTAATAGCAACACAGAGCAGGAAGGATTATGCTGCCTCACTCAAGTGCTCCCTACTGTTGATAGCATCTGAACAGTCTGAAAGAAGGGAAAAAAATAAAAAAGTCATCTAATTTGAAGAAAAGAGGGCAACAGTGACTAGTATCAGGACAGGCTTACAGAAGAAGAATTTAACCTTTAGAATACAAGTCCAAGAATTGCCTGGAAGGCCACTCAAAATTACTGAGTTCCAAAAGTCATCTCATGTCAATGACACCTACTGTTATCCTGTGTTTCTTTCTGCTCTACTTCATATGCAGAGCAGTGAGGAACAACAACAAGGTGCTCCATAAGGCAGCAATTCCCCATGCCGTGAACCAAACCTAATGGTCAAAACCATATACGATGTTACATAACTTAATTACAAAGTCCCCCAGCATTTGCTTTACTCCTTGAAGAAAGCTCATATAGATTTTAATTTTTTTGAACTTTTGGAAACAGAGCTGAGTTGCAAAAGAAGAAAATGTGCCTTCTCTAATCATGTCTTCCATTGTCTTACCTCCAGCTGCACCGTACACAAGAGCTGCCTTACTAGTCCTGCCATTACTTTAGCAAGACACACAACCTAGCTAAGTTTATTTTGTCACTTTCCACATTTAGTAGTCCTGTTCTACAGAAAAACCCTCTTGCAAGAGTTGATAATTTCAACCATACTTTAATTCAATTCCCATCCTTGGACTGCCAAGAATGTTCATTTGTAACAAGACTGGTAGTGTTCTTCTTTCATTGATCTGACAAACAGGAACTGGATTTAGGCCCAGACTCCCAAGGTTATTTAAACACCTACAATGTGTAAAGGACCTAAAATGTACTTGAGAATTTTGTCCCCATGTTCAAACAGCAATTCATGAAACTGAAAGTAAACAGCTTTCACTCGTTGCCAGTTAAAATCCAATTTTTTTATTACAGCCTACTGATGATATTTGACCAAAACAACTGTTTGCTTTAGCTCCATTCTACTGTGCCAAAAATGAGAAGTGTCTTCTTAAAACCATGGAAAATTATTACACCAGGCTCAGTTACTTCTCAGAACGTTTTGTCTGAGTTGAAATCTATTCAGAAGATCCTGAGAAGTATGTCTTTCAGAATGCAGAGCTTAAATCTGTATTATACATGATTCTCTGCAATTTCCTACAAGACCCAAGGTGGTGCTCAAAGACACATCCCAGGTTCTAGAAGCTTGGACGCTTGTATTTGAGAGGTGCTGAGCTTATGTTGAACACTGCCATTTGTCAAAACAATTTGCTTTATCACAGTACCTTGGTACTTGACCACCCTTTATTTTCTTGTGCTGTGTTTTATAACTTCACTGCTCAAACACAAATTTGCACTACTTGTAAAAAAGGACTGATCTGTGTCTACGTACTTACAAATTCTACCTTGACAGAGAACAAATAGCCAGCATGTCTGAGCTGTGCTGTGCAGGGAGGCCTGTTCTTACCATACAGTTCATGGCAAAGTGATTGTGCTGTGTCTGAAGCTCCATCGCGTGGGGGTGACTGGTTCCAATCTCTGTGTAGTTGTTCAGAAACAGTCCTTTGTTGTGTGTGATCCAGTCAAACATCTACATGAAAATATTAAGGAAAGGAGAAAGTTCAATAATTTGTTATGGCAGAAACCATAGACAAGCAATGTAAGATATCTGTGAACACAGAATACAGAGTCTAAGGCTGTGAAAATTAACACTGATGCTCTTTCCATTGTAAGTTACTGTACATTTTAACACAGTCATTGCTGAAATCTGTCTTTCTGGATCAAACTGCTGAGGCTGTTACTATTATCTTTACGATAGGTCTTTATCTCAATGAGCTACAGTAATGTCATAATTGTAAACTTCATTATTACAAAGAAGTCATAGTAAACAAACAGACTTGGAGCACAGCCCTGAGTTGCCAAGCTTTTATGTTCTCTAGTGTCAACACTTACTGACATCAGCAGCTTAGCAGTTTAGAATGAAAATGGCAACTCATGGAAATTAAATATAAATTCTTTCATGCTGATCAAGTACTTCAGCAGCAAGTTAATATTTTTACTTCATAACTTTACAGCAGATTTGAAAACTATTCTATTTCTAGATGAATTATTAAAAGTATACGTGAGCACAGAGTTACATGTTACTTTCTTCCAGAGAAATTCATGAGTAATCTTTAAATATGCTTGTTTTAAAAAGAAAAAAAGGAGTATTTTAATATTCCAATAAATTTTAGGACAGACCTTATATTACAATGAAGACACACAGGTATGTTAACAGTGGCACTGGAAAACAAAGTTTTCAAAGACCAAGCAACACAGCAAAGAGCTGTTTAACACCCCACCTGCTCACAATGGTCTTTAAATCTTTGCTATATCCAAGCAAAAGGGACACACCTGCTCTCTGGATAAGCTGAAATAGTTTGTCCAGGAAAAAACGGTAGCAGTAACCATTCATTTAAAGATCTTTCAAAATATGCTGGCTAACAGAACAACATTACCAAATCCACTATTTGTCCCAAATCCATGACAAACTAAATTGTAAGTAGACCACAATATGGTAAGAACTGTAAACCAAACTTTTGAAGTTTAGACAACTGAGACAGCTGATCCCATACTAATAAAATTTTAAGCTTTTTATCTAGAACTCAGTGAAGATGTGTTAGAACGTTATTCAAAACAGACACTGGTACTGCTTGTGACCACTCTTCCCTAGGTCACCTGAATTTGCTGCCTTCAGACACTTAAAGGGCAATTCCAATCAGATTCCCTCCCACCTTGTCCCTTTTTTGCTTTCTCTTCTCCTGAACCAGTCCAAATTTCTTGCACTAAGTTGAGCAAGTCCTCCAAAAGGAACATGTTTATTTCTCCCCATGCAATACCCTTTTTCTTTCCAACAAAGATCCCATCCTTTCCCACATTTCAGTAAAATACCGACATACACTGATAAAAAAGTCATGAGCTGTGAAATCTAATCTGACACAAGCAGTAAAAATAAGGGCCGCAAGTAGATTAAGGTAAGGGTCTTAATCCAAAATTGAGTTGGGATACTACACAAACCTTCTTTCTAATCTTTTTTTTTTTACTGGCTAATGAGAGAAAAACAGTCCCAGGTATGGGGGCTGCTGTCAACCTCATTTTGAGGTGCCTAATATTTCCCTTCCAAAAAAAAGATGCATTCATTTAATATAGACTTATTCTTGGAATCAGAAACATAGAAAACACTGATAGGAGCTTACACAACCACATGGCAGGACAGAGGTCAATCCCACAGGCTCAAGTATTTCACAAGAAGTTTTTTAAAGCCCAAGTTATGTAAGCAATTTGATAAAATACAAGCAAACTAACAAAATACATTTTGATGGTGCTCACAAGGTACTGAAAGATATGCTATAATGCAGAATAATTAATTCTGTAACGAAGTGGCTCCAAGGTCAATAAAATGCATTTGGGTCTGAAAGAGCAACACTAGAGCAACAGCTTGCATTATTTTCTAAATAATTTTAGAAATAGGTAATAATTTTATCTTTTCTTCCAACTCTCTAAATGTCCCTACTATTTTCAGCTGTATCCATCCAGTAAATATTTGCTTTAAATGGTACTTTGAAAAAATATTTATTTTTTTAAACACGGCAGAAAACATTACAGTAGTGTAAAGAAAGTGCCTGAGCTGAAATGATGAGGGTAAGGGAAAGTATGGGTGAAGAATACAAATGAAGAAGCAGGAAGAAGTTAAGTTTTACATGTTTGTTCTGCTTTTACTCTTCTCCTTGCATCTGCTTGTGACAGCTGCTGGAGAGCAGAATACTGGTTTAACACCGACTGTTGGTCTCATGCAGTTCAGGCAATCTTATGTAAAATACTTTAAGAAATCTGAATACTTTAAGAACTCTGACAAAAACCCTACTTACCACTTGACTGCGTAGTCTAGTTAGTACTACTCCCAGAGAAAAACTCCCCACCCTTCCTTAAAGCTATTTGTTCCATGGTAACAAGTCAATAATAAGTGATTGCAAAACCATTCTACATGGAAATAGACCTTATTTGAGTTCATCTAAAAGCAAACTGCCTGCCATAGTTCCTCTTCAATTCCATGACAATCAAAGACTTTCTCATTTGAAGGGACTGGTTAGCCCGAAACATTCTGAAATCACTCAGTTCCCTGTTAATAACATATGCACTGTCAGAAGAGATATATCAGTTTTTAGCCTGGGACTTCAAACCCTGCATCAATGAAGCCATTCCCCATGTCAGCCTCTTTTGACTTTGTTGACTGCCTGTCACTCACTTCCCAAAGATCACTCAAAAGACCAGTGTAGTCCTTAATCATCTGTATTTATAAAGTACACAGCATTCATCTTTACTTGATGCATCTGTCTGGAACAAATGCTTAACAAAATAAGCGCTTTGAAGTCATTAGCAGTTAAAATTTTCTTCAGAAAGAGCTTCCTATGTTCCTTACAGCTTAGAAGTACTATCCCATGCCCTTTACTCCAGAAGACCCTGAGTGCCTCTCAATCAAGAAGTCCCTTATTTCTCATTAAAAGGCTAGTGATTAACTTCAAAGACAAAAATTACTGTTTTCAGTTAGCCTTGGTACTTCTTTCAAGTCCATCAAATATCGGCCATTGATACCCTCCTTGCTCAATCCTTACCTTTTCAGCATCCTGCTCAAACAGCCTGAGCTGAAAACATTGGTCCAATTTCAATTTCCGCACATGCCACATCTGATGCAGATGCTGCCGTGTTGAGTGCAGCCTGTCCAGCATGGTGGATACTTTGGGTAAAAGGTTCTGTAAGTCTGCATTCCCTGACCCAGAGTTCTTTTTGGGAAAGCTATCACTGCTCTGTATCCGCTGGAGCAGCTTTTGTCCTTCCACATCAAGGTCCTCGATAGGGGCCTTAATGACTTTCTTTTTTAATTGTGAGTGCTCCTCTATCATATTGCGAGCACCTTCCAGGTCCTGAGGCATTTCCTTTTTTGACAATATATCTTGCAGTTCCTCCAGTCTGGACAGCATATGGGTTGCATTGCTAATGTAGTCCTCAAAGGCAACTCTGATTTCTATCCACTCCTCATGGTTGTATTCCAAACAGCCATCAAATTCTGGGGTTAGCTGAGAAGGATCAACTACTTTGGTAAGGCCTTCCAGAGACACCATATTTGTCTAAAAAATAAAAATGGAAAGAAAAAAGTGGTGTTACTGAAATGAGTTTGAAATTTCCTTGTAAGTTTTTGCTTTTCTCTTTGTAACAATTGATCATTTTGCTCATGAACTCCACACGACAACTTTTCGCACATAGTTCATGTATCAATTCTGATCAGCAGAAGACAGGAGGTCTTGCAGGTATTTCCCCACATTTCTTTCTTACCTCACTACATTTAAGAACAAAACAGCAATCACTCTTTTGATTAATGTTTTGATTAAGTTTTGACTTTGTGTATTGCAAAGCTGCAGGAAGATAACAGCACGGTTCATTCAGCTGATTTCCTCTGAATGCTGGAGATATCACAATTAACATAATGCAGACTAAGATAATAAAGAGACAAAACCTAAGTTTTCACCATTGGGGGAAAAACCTAATTCAATCTTTCTTCAGCTTACAAAAAGAATATAAACAACACCATGCACAATTACCTAGCCTAAGTACATGAAGAAAACCACCTTCCTTCTAGCACCATTGGTCTAAAGTACCTCTCCTTTCAGGCAGAACATAATTTATCTGAGAGTTTTAAAGGTGTTGATCATTAGCGAGGACACTTAAAACCACAAAATAAATATAAATTTGTATACCATAGGGGAAATTACCTCAAACTCAAACTTAGAGCTGCCAAAGTTAGTCCTCTGTTTCTGCCAGAAATTGTCTGGCTTGATTATCAGTGCAACATGAATACAACATGGAAAGGATTCCTGTAAAATCTTCAGCAGAGGCTTTATGGAGTCCCATTTTGACCCACGCATATCTACAATGACGGTGAATCCTCGTTTACATACTTCCTCACTGCAGAAAACAGAAGAAAAGGTTATCAAGCAAGTGTTTCAGCTTCCAACACAGCACTGCACTGCACCACACTGCCTAATGAACGTGGTCTCCTCAGGGTCTCACTGCTCACCATATACAGCAGATCTCACAAACCTCTCAAGACACTTCTTTCATGCCCATGCCAAACTCCTTGAGAGTGATAGCTTTATATCTGTTGCTGATTTGATATCCTGCCATTAGATTCCCTTTCATTGCCACTGTTTATATTCATGATGATTCATTGTCCAGTCTTGTTTCTCCCTCACCCTACACACACAGTAAACATACGATTTCCTAAAGCAGCAATATCTAATTCATTTACAACTGACTCTTCAGAACACACACACACACACTTATTTGACTGATGATAACATTCATGTCTTTCTAATGATTGAGGGGATCCTCTGAAAGACAGAAGACAGCAAGTTGTTCTTACCTATCACTTTGCAACTTTCTCAAACTGTCTCAGATTTAGAACCATACTATCTGAGAGAGTCTGCAGAGGAAAAACTTCTTTTTACAAAAGAAAAATTTCTTTTGTAACAGGATCAATTTGCTAATGGACAACACAGCATTTTATGGTTGTGAAGAAAACCACATCAATCTATTTCTACAAAATTTGAGCTCATTTTTGCTGTCCAAAACTTGACAGACCTTACACTCAAATTCCCCAGCACCTCCTCTGAGAATGGAAGATTTAATTTCTTTTCATCAATACCTCCTGTACATTTAGTTCTTGTCACTGATCAAAAGTGACAATCACCACCATCACCAGAAACTCTGATTTTCTTCCAGCAGAATTTGCTATATGACCTTGGAGAATGACCATAGGAAGGAAAATATTTCAAAACCAATGCCTCATAGCTAACAGACTATCAAAAAGGACCAAATGTCCATTGTTTGCGTATGAGTCACTTTTGGGGATGTGACTAATTCAAATGCCATTCTAGAGTTCATGTGGTGAGGTTTTCAGAGTGTCCAAGAGGCAGGGAAGCTTCACTGGCATATTTTACACAGTCTTATTGGCCACACTGCAGAAAGATGGATTATGACTGACACAGGAGATCTGGAAGAAGTGATAATATGTGTTCCTCAAAGTGGAAGATTTTTAGAAGTTTGAAAAGTTTAAAGGGAAAAGAAGAAAAAATAAACATCCCACAACATTTCAAAAAAGGAGTTTATTATGATAAATGCTGGCTCTCTCATCTGCCCATAGGAATGCCAAAAATGGCAATGGAAGAAGCAAAATATATTAAAAGTAACTAGCTTGGCATACATGTAGGCTACAACGTACAGTTTTCTGACATGGTGAAAATGTTTTCTAGGATCCTCATAGGATTCAAGGACAAAAACAACTACTGGCTTAAAGACAGACCCATTATTGAAAGGCCAAATGGCAGTAGGAGTGCTGCTCAGCCAATCCCTATCCTAGCACCAAACTGAGGACTGCTTGCCACTAATTCACAGGGCATGCATCTACTGGGGTGTCCAAAGTGGTCCCTCATGGTGTGATACAGGGCAGGTGTGTCCTCTGTCATGGAGCCCCATCACCTCACACAAGCTGAACCCCTTTTGGCCAAGCATCACAAGATTTGTTCTTGGGAGGTTTTAGTCAGCCAAGGTCATGTGTTGGTAAACCTGGACTACACTAAAATACCTGTTCCACTCAGTGGTGATAATGTAAGTTTCTCTATATTTTTAAATCAGATATATTACAGAATCAGTAAAATTGTGAGACTGAGTAAACTTTAGCTTTTAGATCTCTGGCCAACAACTGATACCTGTGATTCTTTATCTACATCAAATAACAGTACTGCAACAAATAACTGACAGACCAAAAGTTTGGGAATATTTGTCCCAGCTGGAACTTCTAATCAGCTAGAGTTGCATGATCAGCCCCTTAAACATAACTTGTATGAAAACAAGTCTTTCTTTTAACAAAGCTCCCTTTATTCTCAAAAGTTTGCCATGCTTAAAGAGTATAGGACATGCACTAACTTTCTTTTAATTTTAAGTCTATTGATGCTGAACCAACATACACCTTTTGCCAAAGGAAGACTGTTTCTCGCCCCAATTATCTCTAAAAAAATTCTTGGACAGATTTTGATGCATATTTATCTATTAACTTCTCTAGCAACTTGAAGCTCTAGATGGCTAGAATACACCTCACCATTTGAATGTGAAAGCAAAAATTTCAAGCCTTCTTCCTGTTCTCCTTTCTCTACTTCCCTCAAGTCCCCCAGTTAACTTTACAAAACAGAGGCCATGTACACTCTCAGCCAGATGCCTTGAAGTTATTTTTATGAAACCACCTTTCTCAGTCTGCAACTGACATTCGATTGCATCAAGTGTAAAGACTATCTGTAAATTAGCACATTAGAGAAACATGGAAGATACTGCACTCAGGGATGCTGTCCAAGGAATTTTTTTCAACAGTAATGACAACTGCTGCTTGAGGTCATAGACAAACATAGTCAGGCACAGTCAGCACTGCTCCAGAGTGCAACAAATGCTGGCAGGTTCCAAGACGGACCTAAAGTCAGAGTCTTAGGATCATTTTTGTCCCCAGCTTTATTACTACTCAAAGCAAAGTTCTATATGAAGGAACTCTTTTTAGATACATATAAAATACGTAACTTTTTAAAAAGTATCTCATATATATATGCAACTTCATCTATATATATATATGGGTGTTTAAATATGCACACACACACTAGCACGGGATTTGACTTCTGCTAATTCATTTAAACAGCTCACTGCAATTCGTAAATTGCTGATAATGCAATGCTATCAGTACTTTCACAGATCACTCCACAGGTTTATCTGAGACCTTTACAAGCAATTTCCCATACCCTTCTCCTGGTTATTTCTGTGCTGTATCAGGACAGTATGACTTATCTAACACAAATAACAGAAGCGTTGTGCTGATCACACTCCACACAAGACATATGGTGAATGATGACCAGCATGTTTCTAATTATTGATGTACTGAAAGCCTTTGAGTTGTATTTGCAGTCTTCAACACAGCAACACCAAAGTGGCATGGCCATTTCCAAGACACAATCTACTTCCAGCTAAAGCACACCAGCAGTTCTGCCAGCAGCCTTCCTTTTACAAGGCAGAGTAATTATTTCTCTTCCAAAAAGCAATTTGAAAATAGCAAATGACAAAACTCAGTATTGATTTGCTCACGTTCTTTACTCATTCAGTTTGCTAGCTTGTGGGAATACTGCAACATAACCCATTTATTTTGTTATACAG
The DNA here is from genome assembly GCF_965178545.1 of Coloeus monedula. Taxonomy (NCBI): domain Eukaryota; kingdom Metazoa; phylum Chordata; class Aves; order Passeriformes; family Corvidae; genus Coloeus; species Coloeus monedula. The sequence continues at coordinate 83,834,084 of NC_138781.1, forward strand.
CCTTAGAGATTATCAGACCATGGCTTACCTAGGAATACATGCTAGATACGAAATCAGTCTTCTAAGGTCTTCCTGCCGTATTCTGTCGTGATTACTACGAGCTGGAAATGTTAGAATGGGACCTCCACGCTTATCTCTGCCACCTGAAAAATCAAAAATATTAGAAGACCCCCACAGCATAACATAATTCTTGTTTGCAGAACTAGTCTTCAGTATACACTTTTTAAAAAGTGGTTTCATCTTAAATGCCAACACTGTCATTTAGAGACCAACTTAAGACTGAATTTTGGGAGTATCAATCAGCATACTGTCAAAATTCCTACAATGAAAAGAAAATTCCAAAAAAAAATTGAAAGAAAGAATAACCAGAGCATTACACTTACACATTACAGTCACCTTCAAGTTTGACTGGTAGTGTGACATCTCCAGCAATGGCACTCTGTTATGTATTTAATTTTTGACTAAGCAATTGTATAGATTTAATTTAAATATAGAATTATGCTACATTGTAGGCAAGTATTTAGATGATATGGCAGCAGAGAGCACAGCTGTGGGAGGTGTGCCCAGGTAGAGGAGCTCCTCCGCTTGGTGACAGAGCACGGGGAGGAGGTGAGTAGGTTGAAGACAGATGGATCATTGTCATAGGAGACTCCCTTCTGAAGGGAACAGAGGCCCAGTGTGCCAGCTTAACCCACTTCTTCACGAAGCCTGCTGCCTCCCTAGGCCCAAGGTTAAAGATGTGATGAGAAAGCTTCCTACCCTGGTATGGCCCTTGGGAAAACCCACTATTATTAACCTATATTCCAGGGAGGTAGCAAGAAATTGCAATAAGAAGCCCAAGGGCAATCAAGAGAGATGTGATTGAAGTCTCTCCCTGAAAGCCTTGGGATGACTGGTTGGGGGATCAGGAGCACAGGTAATGTTTTCCCTATGCTTTCTGTTGCAGGAAATGATAAGGGAAGAAAGGGGAAGAGCCAACAGATCAATACCTGGCTCCAAGCCTGGTGTCACTGAGAGACTTTTGGGTTTTCAGATCATGGGCTGGTGTATATGACATTGAGCCTGCTGGTGACAGATAAGGTACACCTGTCTCAAAGCAGGAAAAGGATCTTTGCACAGGAATTATCAGGGCTCTCTGAAAGAGCTTTAAACTAGACTTGATAAAGCCATGCTCACTAGAGATCAGCCTGGGGGGCAGCACACCAGTGTTTGAGGAATGGTGAACTAGCAAGGTCCTTCCATCTGGCATCTCACAGAAGGTAGGAACAGAGATCCAAGCAGCAGCCAAGATTCATGCTTGAGTCAGAAAGCATGGAAGCACCTGAGAATGGTCATGCAGGAATTAGGGCTTCTGCCCCAAAAAAGCTGACAGAACTAATAGCCCAACTAAGTGCATCACACCAATGAACGTGGCTTGGGCAACAAACAGGAGGAGTTGGAAGCCATTGGGCAACAGGAAAGCTGTGACATAGCTGCCATCATGGAAACATGGTGGGATGATTTGCACAACTGGACTGCTGCAATGGATGGCTGTAAACTCTTCAGAAGAGATGGGCAAGGAAAGAGTCAGCAAGGTAGCCCTGAACATTAGGAGTGTTATGATTGTCTAGAGCTTAATGACGGTGCCAATAAAGTTGAGTGTTTATGGGTAAGAATAAATGGAAAGTTTGCAGGTGATGCCAGGTTGGGCAGGAGTGGTTTGATGGGCCAAGGTCAGTAATACGAGGTTGAACAAGGCCAAGTGCTGAGACCTGCACATGGGTCACAACAAACCCAGGCAGTGCTACAGGCTGGGGGAAGAGAGGCTGGAAAGCCGCCCAGTGGAAAAGATCTGGAAGTGCTGATTGACAGCACCTGAACAGGATCCAGAAATATGTCCAGGTGGCCAAGAATGCCAAGGGCGTCCTGGCCTGTATCAGCAATAGTGCGGCCAGCAGGACCAGGGCAGGGATTGTCCCCCTGTACTCGGCACTGGTGAGGGCACACCTCAAATCCTGTGTTCAGTTCTGGGCCTAATCACTACAAGGAGGACATTGAGGGGCTAGAGTGTGTCCAGAGAAGGGAAACAGATCTGGTGAAGGGTCTGGAGCACAAGGCTTATGAGGAGCCTCTGAGGGAGCTGGGCGTGTTTAGCCTGGAGAAGAGGAGGCTCAGGGGACACCTTATTGCTCTCTACATCTCCCTGAAAGGGGGCTGCAGTGGGGTGAGTGCTGGTCTCTTCTACAAGCTAACAAGCAACAGGATGAGAGGAAATTACCTCAAGTGCTGTTTAGATTAGATATCAGGGAAAATTTCTTCACCAAAAGAGTTGTTAAGAATTGGAACAGGTTGCCCAGGGAAGTGGTTGAGTCACCATCCCTGGAGGCATTTAAAAGACATGTAGGTGTGGCACTTGGGGACATGGTTAGTGGTGGACTCGGCAGTGCCAGGTTAAGGCCTGGATTCAATGATCTTAAGGGTCTTTTCCAACCTAAACGATCTTGTAATTCTATGACTAATTACTAGGAGAATTTAGGTGTATAATATTTCACAACACATAGATTGAGTGGATAGAAACTATTTAAGCATTTAATTTGTATTTTTATCCTGCTCTGATTTGCAGATTCCCAACTGTCAGTTTATAGTTTTTAGTTTTGTTAGCAACACAGGAAATTCTGAATCCACTTAATACATAAGGCAAAAAATCTGACTTAAGTGGTTCCACTTAAATGCATTCATCTCAGTCATAAAATTGCACAGACTTGCTGCAGTCTAATAGTAAAATATAATTTTATATCCAACCCCTTGCTAGTGACAACAAAACGTTACTATTACTAAACACCAAATTCAAGCCCAGTAGGATGTCTTTATCAACACATCTATAATAACACAGACAGATTATTGCAAGCTAAATTTCACATAGATGTTCTCAACCACGTATGTGTGGACTGTTTTCTCCTGTCCCATGGAAACACAGAAAAACACTGTCTTCAGCCCAGAATTTCTAATTTCAAATCAGCTTCTCATTGTAATTCCATGTTGCTAAACAAAGTTTTTTTAAAAATCACTTAGAAAGGAAGGCCAAGAGAAGATAAATATAAAAATAATAAATAAAACCAGTCACCCAAAAATGCATCCCTATCCTCTCCTACACAGTCAGTGTGTGCTTGCCAGAGACACTAAGCCTGGCTGTCAAAGTCTCTAGAGATTGTCTACACTGGACATGCTCCCTGTGAGACACCAAATGAACCTCAGAAGAAGCAAAAGCATCTTTGAATGTCTGTCAAGCTACAATGCCAGAAAGCAAAACTTAAGAGGAAATTCATATCCTTATCTTCCATGACCCTCTCAAGTGGGATATAAGATTAAACACTGAGCTGTTTCATTCTAATGGTGAAAGGCAAGCCTTGACCATCCTGACTCACTTGCCAAGCAGAGAACTTTGAGGATTTTTACACAGCAAATGACAAGAGAAAAACAAGACGGAAGCCATAAGAGAGAGGGACAATAAATGACAAGACAGAGCCCAAGAGCCCAGGCCCCCGCTGAGCTCCAGAGCCATCACTGGCCTCCAAGGCTACCAAGCATAGTTGAAAGTCTGCTACAGCCCCTAATGTTCTCTCTCCTCAATGCACCACAGGCCACTACTACCTTCTGATCTTAAAAATCTGTTTCAACTGCTAAGTGCTACTGATTCCAGCCCCCCAGAAAAAGTAACTCAATTGCCCAGGGTGGACATTCTTTAAAAAGCAGCAGCTAGGAGGCAAAAGCATACACTGAACTGGCTTTAACACTCTCTAAGCATTTTAAGCAAATGCTTTGTTACACGCAGTCACCTCAGACCAGTCCTCCAGGTCTTTCCCACACCGCAGCTCCTGCATCATGCAGTTTTTCAACTGGCAAAAGAAAGAAATCCTTATTTTTTATGTCCTTCTGGACGCCACTTCAGTTGGCTCCAGCTCCACATATGTCACAGACGAAGCCCATTTTTAAAAATGGTGCTTAAATTTCTGATAAATCATATCCTGAAACTTTTGTACATCAGAGACAAACTCCAGGTCTAGATGAGTAATGAAGAAATTAATACAGCCTTGATTTTAGATGAAAAGAACTTCACTATCCAGTCTTAAACCAGGTAGAAAACCAGCAAATAATAAAAAAAAGTCCCTAAGACTTGGGGTTTTTTCATCAGCTCTATTGACAGCTTTCTTAGGCCTTTTACAACAACTAACTCTCATTTCCTTTGCTCCTGATGCTCCTGTGTCATACCCAAATGGGAAAATTAAAAGCAACAATGCATGAGGCATCAGTGGGAATTTCCTGTCTTGCCAAAGTCTTTATCCAACTCAGCCCCCTATTAGTCTTTGTTTAACAAAAACACATTAAACTACTAGTGCTTTCATCGGTAAAACTTCCATTTTAATCCATTTCCTTTGATACACTACCCCACCCCACTACAGAGATATTCTATTTATGCCAAAGTGTGTCACACAAACATCTATCTGACCAACTCACATGAGTCACCTAACATACATAATTTCTGTTTGGTGCACATCACTAACAGCAGTATTCTCAATGGTCTCCAAATGGCACTAAAATCCAACAGGCTGAGTAGTGCAGCTTTTTTAAGAAATGCCTTTTTAGCTAGTTACAAAGTACTTAGGTAAAGAAAGCTAAACAGTTGGTTTTCATGGCAAGACAAGCTACCAAAGGCTATTTCCTCATACGAAACCAAGATAACTGCACCTTGTAAGAAAATGCTCTCCTGGCTTAGGTATGTGTAGAGATATAAGAGTTTTGTTCTTTGACAGGTTTCAGTTTAACTTAACAAAAAACTTGCATCCAAGACTCTATTTGTACTTTAATGAAAAGCCTAGAGATGTAAGTATTTCAGGTGGCAAGACAACCAATACTCATGCAGTTTACTTCCCAGTTAGGTGAAAATCTGTTCAGGAAACCAACAGGCTTTCTTATCTTCCCTGGTATAAAGCACGACAGTTCTAGTTCCTCAATGGTTAAGTTCCAGTGGTGGTGGTACTTTTGTTGGGGGAAGGGGGAGAACACACTGAAGAGCATTGTTGTTGGTTGTTGTACTTAAGGGTTTCCTAAATCATTTGCACAACTAATGTATCTTGTTCCATTTGACTTTCACTTGCAATGGAAATGTGAAACTATGGATTTTGGCAGATCAGTTCTGGCCAGTCTTGTTGCCCACAGCTGTTTGCTCCATTCTTCTATCAGGAGTTGCTACCTTCACACAGGCAAGTTGGCAACCATTTATTTCTGCCGACACCTCCTCTGTTCTGGTTCACAATCCATCATCTCCCCTTAAATTTATCTTCATCCTTCAACTTGGCCGATTTCACTTTCACTGAATTAACCCTTTCAGAATACCATCTGCTTACAAAATAACATTAGAAAACCCCATCATTTTTCAGGTCCCTTCTAAGGGGTCTAAACTAAGTACTGGACAACTTGAAAATTCAGAGGTTTTGGAGTGAAAACTGACTTCATTTTCATTCAATGCCATAAGACAAGGTCCAAAAAGAGTAATGAGAGATTGAAATATTGTGCTTAACTCCCTTTTCTCCTCTTCTTTCCCTCTAAAAATAGAGTTTCAAGCAAGCTTTCATCAGCACTACAATTCCCAAGTTACCATGCTACCAGGAAAACTGGCTCTTAGCAGTCTTATTCATTACAGTTGAAGGAACTTTTACAAAAAAAAAAACCACAAAGAAAACCCCCACAAAACAAACAAACAACAACAACAAAACCCAAAGAACTTTACCCACACACCTTTTTGCTTTGCACCTCTGCTTGACTCAGCAGAGTGGACAGGACAGCACTATGTACTACATGCTGTACTTGCAAGCATCAGCATCCATGCACAGCAAATCTCTTATAGAGTACGACTGCAGGAGTAATTTTATGTGTTTTAATATTTACAGACAAGAGCTTTACTTTTGGCATTCTTGACAAATTATCCAAAAAACCCCTTTCAAATATGAGACTGTCCTCTAAATCATTTGATGCTAAGATTATGGCTGAAAGAGTGATGGTGTTTAATCCCAACAGAAAGTCATACCAAAATGCAGTTTACAAAAATAAACACCTCAGCCCATCATTCCATCAAGTAAAGTTACTTATGAAGTTACAGACTATGTTATGATACTAACTCATATAAATCCCACTTTTAAATCCTCTGCTATTCCTTGTTCAGTTGTAACCAACCAAATTCATTGTGTATGCTGGAACTACCTAAAATTACATCCTAACTCAGTTCACCATGAAAATACTAAGTGTGCTTCAAAAGAGGCAACTGAAGTTCACTTCTGCAACAGACATATTTCTCCAGAATATGCTGCAGATGGGCCAATAACAGAGGCATCTCTGTAAAATTCCCCATCAGAAGAACCAGAAATAAGAAAAGGAATATGACTTTGGTACAGCAGGTTTCTAAGTTGCTGTAAATAATTCTGTTAGATATGCAGGCCATGGGGAATGCAGGACTTAACATGACCAAGATGACAACTAGCAATGTTCCACATTCAAGAAAACACATGTCTTCTTTATTACTGATCCTTTCAAAATGTTTATGTCATGTTTAAGATATCCAACAGGAATCAGTGCTGCCCTAGCTCTCCAAGAATTTTTTAATTATACTTTAAGTATTTAAAATACCATTTTACATGCTACTAACAACACAGTTGGGCATTCTACAAGATAAAATAACTGTACCTGAAAGGTATGCAACTTTTTCCTTTAAAATTGGCAATACTTCCATAGCCTTCATTTCATCATTTTTGCGAAACCCTGAAAAAAAAGAAAAAGAGAAGATAATTAGTCAAAAATTCAGACAAGCCCAGCTTCTACATTTAATGAATGCACTGAAAAACATATACCTTTGGAATACATTCTGAATATTATGATTACAGGAATCAAGATAACCTTACAATAAAAGTCTGCCAAAAAAACCCACTAAACTTTAAAAATATACTAATGGACAAGTCATCACTTTGACTGACTTAACACAAATGGCATGGCCTGTTAGCAAGCCTCAGAAAAAAACAGGATACCAGAATTAGCCTTTTTCATCAGTAAATAAAAACTATCAGATGGATCCTGTAGCTTTTATGCATTCCAAATCCCACTTTAATTTTTTGTCCAGCAGGGAGGAAGACTATCAAGTTATTAAAAGTAGGTATGCTCAGAACAAATATCAGTTAAAAAAAAGACACCAAAGAACACCCAAACCAAAAACCCCACCCGAAACCCCACAACAACAAAGACAAACAAACAAGACCACCCAAACAAAAAACCCACCAAAAAAACCCCAACCCACCCAAAAAACACAAGAAGGCCCACCAAAAATCCCCAACACTGTTTACATGCAACTTTTCTTAAATCGCTTCTGTAAGCAGAATTCTTTTCTGCTGCCTGACAAGAGCAGTGTTTTGCAACTGAGAGGACATTTTGTCACACTGACTCTGTACATACACGGAGAATGAAACAGTGCCCAAGGTGAGTGATTACAGTCAATGTTGCAAAGCAGCACATCACCAGCTTGTCCCTCCCTCTCCACTTCCTACTTCTACTACTCTAATTCTGTGGCCAAGTCCTAAAGTTCTTCCTTCTTTGATAAGGAAGATTTAGGAAGCATTTTTTTATTTTATATTTCACCTGTACAATACAGAATTGGTTATGTTTAGGCCAGTGTTGTTCATCTTACAAGAACTGGATGACATATCTTCAACCAACTTATCTGTACAACCCTTCCCGGTCTGTTTGGATTAATGTATTGTTTAAAATAATCCCATATCCGAAGAAAGCAACTCTGCTGGGGTAAGTGGGAAGCGCGTTGCTTCTCTCTAACTATTGAAGTACAAAAGTGCTGTTAAGACTCTTCCTCTTCAAAAATAGCCAAATGTTTCATATCCTTTGGTCTCAGGTTCTGAGCTTAAATGAAAAACCTGTGCATTTCTAAACTAAAATTTCAAGGTATCGAACCAGTGTCCATCAAGTAACCTAAGATCTATACTTAAGGGCATCATAAATGTAAATTACAGCACAGATTTTCTACTCCAGACAGCAGTACTGAGACTTCTGTGCCAGGACAGTATCTAGATACTGCCACTACTCTTCAAAACAGACCTGGGATGCACCAAACACAACACCCAAGGATCAAAAATGGTCCAGTGCATATCATCATTTATGCATCTGTTTCACCTGAAGAACTGGAGGAAGACATGCTGGCAGTCCTCAGAAAACATAAAGCCTAGTGGTGACAAAAGCTTGCTAGAATTACAGCAAGAGGTTTACTAGATGGCAGGAAATTTTGTAAAGGAAAGAACTGTGAAGCAGCACATAGGATTGCCTGTGGAAGACTATGGCTTATCCATGACTGGGGATTTTTACAATATGTGTTCAGACAAATGCCTGTCAGCAATGGGTCCCTCAAGTTCACCATAACTGAAGTGTTTAACCAGGGTATTGTCTCAGCACTCACAGAATGCAAACAAAAGAAAATAAAACAAATCAACTTCCAGCCAGATAGAAGTTCCCTAGCTAGTTCTCTGTTTTTCCATGAACACCACAGACCAAAAACAAACCCAAAATTCAATACACATTCTCAGAAAGGCTAAACCAGGAAAACGAGTTCCTTGGGTAGCCACACAGCGTGGAGGGTTTCTACATGATGGATAGCATTTTGCAATTACACAGCAACTCCAGATTGGCAAAGCAGTGCAGGGTTTACTTTCAAGTTTGCGCTTAGGCTCTCAAGAGTCTAAGACACAGCCAAAGGAACCTTGTGCATTATTACTCCTCCAGAGTAGCGGCCATGGGTTATCAGCCATTCACTGAAACTGCCTACAGTTTTGTTCCTACCACGTTCCTGTTCGTTATGGAATAAAGCTCTAAATAAAACTTTAAGAAAAAGCTTGGGCTTAAATAAATCACCTAAAAAGACAGCAAATACCCTTTTCCACCTTGAAATATTTGGGCTTCAGTTGACTGTTAAGGCATACATGCACACCTCCAGGGTTAAGTATTTTCTTAGCGTGCTTTGAGCTACCCACCATAAGCTTAATGCCCATTTAGCATGCTCAGCTTTCATTTCAGCCATGGCAATTCCTTTTCTTTACAGTAAATTTGGAGATAGAAAACACTTTCTCCTCACCTAAAAAGCATGCAGAAACTAGTGCCGTACTTTGCTGTCTCTCTTAGCTCAAAATTACTCAAGACACTGATGTTACCGCAATTGCTTGCTCAGATTTCTAAGCCCTTAAACTACTTCACCTCGGATGATGATGCGCAGTAGCTGCACGTTTTACTTTGCCTGTGGCATGTAAGAATCGAGAAACATTTAACTAACATGTCTCTGACTATTAAGGGGCCACTCAAGGTAAACACCCGAGCAAATACGTTAGTGCTTGGCTCATGTTCTGCATCTGCATATCCTTAAGGCTGACTGCCTTGGATTATCATATTCCTGCTGCTCTAAACAGTCTATTTTTATTCCAGTTCTGCAGTGTTAAAGCTTAACTGAAAAGACTGTGGGGATTACAACAGATGAAAGAATGCTGGGGAGCAAAGAGGGTGAATACGGCAGAAAGTATCATTTTTATCTCCAACGAAGCAAAAAATAAAACAAAACCCAGCAATATAAGCAGGTTTGAAGGACTTGGGGTGGGTCCTCCCTCCCCCTTTTTAAAGCCTCTTCTCCGCAAAAACATTTGTGGATGTGAGGATTTGAGGATTTAATTAAAAAAAAAAAAAAAAATTAAAAGGCATTTACCACACTCAAATGAAATGCCATAAATATCTGCACCAATCTCTCCCTCCACAGCTCAGCATCCTCCGCGCCAGCCGGCTGCATCACATGTTCCTGAGGGTGATGTCATCGCTGCCGGGCCGGCCGGCTGCAGCTCCCGCCGCCGCGGTGCCGCCGCAGTGCCCGCAGCTCCCGCCCCGCGCAGCCACCGCGCCGACCCGCGATCCCCGCGCGGGCAGGGATTCCAGCGGGTGTCATTCCCACGGCACACGCTTCTCCTCTGAAAGCGCAGCACGCACCCGAGGCACATATCTATGCTGTTCCGCCTAAAAAAAGGCACTCTTATTTTAAAAGTGTTGCTTTCAATATTAAATCCTGCTTCTTTTAAAGACCATCTAAGTCTTAAACAGGATAACTATCCTTGATATTTTCAATATCTATTAAAAGAATACTCATTTTACAGTTTTACATTTTTAATAGGAAGTATATGCCCTTCTGTAGTAACATACACCATGCATATGCTTTTCCCTAGCTACCAGCAAAGAGTGAAGAAGCTCAAATTACGCTAATTAACATTTAACTTCAGTATATTCAGTAGAATAAGTAACACACTATTATGTAGTCCATTTCAATATGAGGTTGTTCCCCCCACCCGTCATGAAGAATTACAATTACACAATCCCTTGAATTATATACAGTCTTCTACTAAACAGAGCCTTGTCAAAAAACAGCTATTTAAATGCTGTGTCACACAACTAAAGATCTTTAAAGCATGCAAACAAGAAAGAAACAGTCACCTAAACATTTTATACACTGGAAAATTATGAGGTCTTCCCCAAAAACACACCATTTCCTCTTTGCCCCCACAACTTCAGGGCCCAAAGACACCATCAGCTAGCCAAATTTAACAAACTTGTCTACATTAACCCTTTTTCTCATGCTGTATAAAGCTAAGATATTTTGCTGCAATATATTAATTTATCCAAGTTAAAAGACGCATGAGAAGACAGCATTTTGGGATAGAGGTATCACCATAGGAGGCCTTTATTTGAACGGCCAGGACAGCTCCTTCTCATTTGGACTGCAAGTGTTCCCAAATCCCATGGTGACAACCTGGCTGCAGAGCTGCATGTCCACCTGCCCTGGAGACCAGAGGCCAACCCTGTGTAACAGGGTTTTTGCCTAGAAATTACAGCATTCCAGGAACTCTGCTGCTCTCCAGATATCCAGCTTGCTGAAACTTCCCTGAGGTATTGAAATACATCAAGAAAGTCACCTTTGGAGGGTTACAGGAAACGGGTACTCAGTGTAGCAGTTCACACGACCCAGACAAATGCCGGATTAGTCTAATGCCGAGGCTTCCTTCACATGCAGGAAACAAGGTAACTGTGCCAATCACCTTGCACTGCAAAGACCAGCAACTAGTCAGCTACACAATTAAGGGAAGCAATAAAATTACCTTAAACACATCTTTTAAGGTAACACTTTGATTACAGAACTGTGATACAAACCAATGTTGAAAACAGCTTTCCCAAGAAGCATTGCTATCCCAAGAACACTGAAGTGCTTACTTCAGAGGTATCTTCAGTGATGTGCGTTGTTCAGTTATGGCAACAAACATGAAGTATGGAAACAGAAATTAAGACAACAAAAAGACTTGGAAATTGAGGCTAAGAGCAGCATCTCTTAGCCAAGATGTTGACCAAGCACTCATCCATTGCTGTCACACACAACTGACTTGAATTTTTTCTGAAACGCTGCTGAAGAAAAACACAAACAAAAGGGAATGAAAATTCACACTCTTAATAACACAACTGCTTTTCACCTTGCAACATAAAAACAAGACCTTTGAACAGGCACAAACAAAAAAGCGAGACTCGACCCAGATTACTTCAATGCTTAGGCTCTCTTCGGACTTAAGAATGACTCCCTGTCATGTCATCAACAGAAAGCAAGTGCCTTATCTACCAGCCTGCTCACTCTAGCGCCAGACTTTGAACCCACCTCTTCTTTGACAGAAATCCCATGCTGAATCAGAAACGTCTTTCAGTAAGTTATTTTGCAACAGAGTACTCTCTCCATGTCAATGGACCTACTCCAATGGACTTTGGCTCAAAAATCCATGTTATGCTAAGTTCTACAGGCAGGAAAAAAGAAAACGCACACAGAAACTGCACTCAGAACTGCTAACTACCTATTACTAAGTAACAGCTGGACTGATTTAGGTTCGTCTTAAGCGAAAAGAAAGAAGACAAGAGTTAGAACTTCCATGGGTGGGAAAGACACTGTTTCCCAACCAAAGCAGCAATGTCCTTCATCCAGGCAAGGCAGCCATAACTGCAAACCATTCTCCACAACTCCTTGCATCCACCGGTCACTCCTTTTGTGTTAAGCCTTTTCTTGGAACAGACAATCTCAAAACTGTAGCTAGCCAACATTTAAGCAAAAACAATCCAAGATGTTGATCTCTTTAGCATTTTTTCTATTTCACAGCATGACTTACATCAATGACATGACTCTGAAATCTGAGCTGTTCCCCCATTTATTTGTACAGCTATCCTAGCTACATTGCAAGAGAAATTGCTTCTTAGTTAATCAAGCAAGAAGGGGAGTAAAAAAAGAGAAAGCATAGAGAAGATCAAATGTAATAAAACCAGTGCATTATAGACTGATTAGACTTTCATTATTTGCCCTTTTTCATTTCCCATATCACAAGATCATGACATCCTCAATGACTTTAAAGATGATCTTAAATCCCAGAATCTTACAGGTTTATTCAACTTTCCTTATCAGTTAACAATTGCATATGATAAACCTCAGCTGCAGGTTAACTTAGACACTACCTCCCACGTTTTTCAAGAAAAAATTTTTCTCTCCAGAAAGAGAACACAAAGCAGGTTCCTATTCTCCATTTTAATATGGAGAGGCTTTAAAAATCAGTCAGTGAGTAGATTTCTAAATAAGGTGTTACTCAATGAAAAATAATTTTAAACAAGATATGAGGAGATTCACAAGCAGCCGTTGTGAAAACTTTTATATTCTTATTCTGAAGTTGCTACATAGAAACCAGTAAAATTAAGTCAGCAGAACCATTAAATACTCTTTTTCAATCAGATTCAGAAAAAATGATTGCTGAACTCCATAAGTCTTTGGGTTTATAAATGAAATCAGACTACTGAGGCAAAGGTGAGAAAGAAAACTGAACTTTCATAGGCAGCAAATGGCAAAAACCTATTAGTAAGTGAGAATATACCCCAAAGGGGTGGCAAAGGCAAGCAAAAGGTAACTAAAGTTAGTGCATGTATGGGATTACTGATAGCTTTCCTTGATTTTAACTCAAGTATTTGAAGTGCCAATTTCAGTTTTATGGTAGGCTTAACTTCTGGATGCAAGTAAAGGATTCATAGAGCAATCAGAGCTGTCAATTCACCAACTGCACTGTTATCGCTTCCCGTTATAGACATTGCCTACATTCAGTGCTGCTCAGCAATCTCACACCATCTTTCACATTGCAACAAAGCAAGAGAATTCAGGAAAATTATGGTGAAGACTGCAACTCTCCTCTCTTTTCTCAAGCTCCATGAGCTTGCAGATGACCAGTTTCAAAATCATCTCAGGAACACTAACTTTTAAATACACCTGTTATGGCATCTTTAAGACTGCAGATCTTTCTTGCTAATGCTAACAAGGAACTATCAGCAGGTTTTTTTAATAGCAGACAGATCACCAGGCAACATTAGTAACCTTGGTATTCATCATTTATTCATTCATTTTTCTCGGTCCAGATTCTAAAATCACCAGGGGACTCCAACAAGGATACAGTTTAGAGGCATGACTTCAGAGTTGTTCCAGCACCCATAGCCATGAGCTTAAGTAAAGTATTCAATGTATTCATTTAATGTTAAGATCCTAGTCCTGAATTCAAAGCAACTCCAGAACTCCACCTCTGACTCCCTCCAGCTCTGATCAAGCTCAAGACCCATCAAAAAACATTATACCATCATATTCTCACTTTAATCACACCACCTCACAGAAACGTCCCTTCTATTCCCATTTTGTTTTGTATTCTATGCACTCTCTATACATGCTGCGGGAAAATGCACCACATCTGTACCAAGCTAGTATGCAATGGCAACCAGGACCTCACAGAGGCAGACAGCTGAGAAATTGCCCTGAAATAAGAAAACGAGATTCATTAGAAGGTTTCTAGCTCTAAGTCACTTTCAGGTTTTGGCATATTTGCTAAGCGTTAAGAGGTTCTCTCTTACCATTTTCAACAGCTCTCTGCTTTGTCCTGACAGCAGGACACACCTCCTCTCTCTGCAAATTACGGGACGAGGACAATGTCATGCAGAGAGATGTGGGACAAGAAAAGACTGCCAGTGTAGTTGACAGCAAATACTCAGACAAGATCAAATTCACTGACTGAATGACCTCCCTTTTCCTGGAAGTGGGCATACTCAGCTATTCCTTCAGTTAGGAGCAATTACCCAGAAATTAGCCACCTCAGGTGTATACTGCAAAACCTGTTGAAGAGCTGTCTCAAGAATGTAAGTTAAAGAAAATTCCAAATGCTAAATCATTGCTAAAAATCTGCAATTTCCTTTTAAGTGGGTAACAAGAACCTTAGAGTTGTCCATATTTTGCAGCGAGGTCCTTTCCAACCTGAATTACCCTTTGTTCCTATGAAATGTGCAAGACAGAAGTATGGGAGTCCATTTTTCAACTGCAACTTAATATGACATGACCAAAATCTGACTGGTTTTCCCCTTTTAAATGAGAGAAACTGTGTTCTTAAATTTTTCTGTCCCTTAGCAATGTTCAATTTGTTCCTGCTGTCCTGACAACATTATTGGAAGTTCATTTGTTTTGGTGGGAACTGCTCATCCATCTCTAAGTGCTGTGATACTTCAATTCACTGCCCTGCTGAGGTAGCAAACCTTTTTGTCGGGGTGTCCAGCAGTAGCACACGGCTCTCACTGCAGTCAGACACTCTCACTGTTCACTGTTCAGACACTCACGGCTTAGGGGTCTCCACTGTCAGGGCTACCAGGAGGATACCCAGCCTCCTATAAAAGACTGGTTTAACATGCAGTTGTTTTAACAACGAGGTTTGTAAGCAGTGTTACTTATTTTTCTGTTCAAAACACAGATCAAGTGAAATGCAGTAGCTTTTAAATTCTGCGAAGCAACAGCTGGAACATAGCGTTTTAGATCATGTCCTTTGGCTCTTGTTCCATACCACCATCTGGAGAAATCTCTTTCCACAGTGAAATTGATGAAGACTACAGCAAGGGCAGTAAAAATAAGCAACTTAAAACAGCTTGAAAATCATCCTGCATTGTTTTATCCTGAGCAACAATAAGAAGAACTATTTCCATCAGCCCTGAAATCAATCAAAAATACCAAAAAACAGATTGCATATTCTTCAGTAAAAATACCTTTTAATAGCACAAAGTATTACTTTTGGGCTTTCTATCATTCATAGATCCCAAGATCTATCTAATTTATTGGTTGTGGTATTTTTCCTGTTCTCCACCTTTTTTACTTTTTAAATATGCACACACTTTTATAACATTTTCATCACGTTATGGAAATACATATGCAAGAATCAGATTCAGTTAAATTCATGCTTTGAGATGTTGGTACTTAAACAACCATTTTTTGTTGAATATTCTTCCTCCCTCCCCTTCTTTTCTTTGCAGGATATTTCATATTCCTTCTGTGGAAAAACTAGCTGTTTGCAACAAGATGTATGCCAAATAACCTGATTTGTGCACAGCTCTCATTCCTTCAAATTCCCATTTTATTAGTTTGCAGCTGTAAGGAGCCTGAGCTCCAAAAGCCTTGAGACACAGGAAACGTAGGATGAATCCCAGCTTCTCTATATATTACAATGCACATGCAAGAGATCTGTGTGAGGAGGAAGGGGGAGATGCTCTTCTCCATCCTGCATTGTAAAAACAGTCAAGTCAAACGACAGAGAAAAAGCATTGTCCACAGCTGGTTTTATACCACCCTTGAACTTCAGATGTGTGGCTGTTAGAAGCATTTAGAAGAGAGCAAATAAACTTTTACATCAGAGCATCTTCCTGTTCTATCTCTTTACTTAGCTGATTTTACTTAAAACACTGATTATGCTACTCGTTAGAACGAACCAATTCGTAAAAAAAAATAGTAGCGATGAGGAGTCCGCAGGGGAATTAAAGCTTGGGTATTTCACTTTTAGTATGTGAGCGGTTGTTAACAGCAAGCTCTCTCCCTCCCTCCCTGCCTTCTTTAAGGGAGTGCAAGATTAGCACGGAACGCCAAAAGGGATGTCCAACACACGTCTCGTTTGCTCAAGGATTACGTTAGAAATTCTAGCCTGAATTACTCTGAGCAGGTGTGTGCTCTCACCACACATGCCGCGTTAATTAAAAAAAAAAAAAAAGGGGGGGGGGTTTAAGACAATAGAAGGCAGAGAAGGCGAGGAAGCGATGGCCGCCCCGGGAGGGACGCGGGGCAGCGGCGGGGGCGGGCGGCAGCGCGGCTCCCTGCCCGCCGCACCGCGCACGGCACCGCGCAGCGCAGCGCATTACAGCACGCATTACATCACCGCCTTTGTGCAGGGCTGCGCCACCGCGCAGCTCGGGGGAGCGCTGCCAGAGCTGCATACCCGCATCCATCCCCCAAACCGCACGCAGGCGGAAGAAGAAGCGCTTTGGAGTCACGTCAACCTTCCCCTCCCCGTCCTGCCGAAAATCCTCCCCACCTGATCCCTTTGGGAAATTTCATTAGGAAGAAAAAAAACCCTTGGCACGTTTAGCTTTATGAACGGATTTCAGACAAGAATAAACAGAAAGGATTTTGCAGATTGTCACGACTAAGAAAGGGAGATTTCTTCCTTCATTTATCAAATTTGTTCTAGCAGATTATCTCCTTCAGATGACAAAGGCAAGTAGCCTGAATCTCATTAGAGCTACATTTAACACAGCTGCTGAAGTACACAAATTTAACCTAAATCAAGGCTGGGTTTTCTTCGTGAACTCCAACTTACTCAGCTCCTACGTTACTGCAATGAGAAAAGATTAACATCTTGCCTTCACTTCCTTCCATTTCTGCAACCAGCTACATGTTACTATAAATGCAGCATGTGCACTTTCACGACTGAGCAGAAGCACACTCCCAAACTCAGTACCCAAATCCAGCACTTCTCAGCAGCTCACCTGTCCTCAAGTCATGAGTAAACAAGCTTCCAACTCATTTTTATTAAGGATATGTAGCATACGCAATACCAAGACAGCCAAGACAAAGCAAGCAGCTCCCAGTGCTATTTAGGACAGAAATCTGTAAATAAAATGTTCCAAAGACATTCAGATAACTTTTCTACAGCTTTAATATTCACATGCATCATCAAACAATTGGTATCTATTAAAATAATGTTTCTTACAACTAATTACATTAATATTTCTTTGGGAACAACAGGTATTTAAAGTAGGGACACTGCATTGTACTCCCAAGTGCACTAATCAAGTTCTCCTTCAACTTAAAAAAAATCACATATGAAACCTTGCTCATTTTATAGACCAAACCAGTAAAAAGCTATTAAAACTTGACTGCAACTTACTACTTCCTATTACTTGCCTGCACAACAAATGTAGCCTAACAATTGTGAGAATCCACTACTGCATGCTCAAATTTTTAACACCATAACTATGGACACTGATCTGGTTGTCCCCATTAAAATAAGAAAGATAGTTACTTTTCTGTTAGCACAGACAACAAGTATTCAACCATTTACCCTTCGGTCTTCTAGAGCATGGATAATACAAAGATGCTATACGCCCAAACTATCCAGCCATTCACCTCCATAGCACTACCTGCTGAATATCAACACTAGCAAATGTTTTCTGTATTATTTTAATTCAATAGAGGGCATTCCTCACACGGGCATGTTCCAGCACCTCTGATCCATGCCTTTAAAGAACATGCTGAGACTTACCAGGCGTTATGCAGTATCCTATAGATACCATGTGATACCATCTGCAAATCAGGATAACAACAATGATTCAACCACTGGAAGTTACAGTATTTTAATTAAGTTCACAAAACTGGCCTAATTTAAGCTCAATTAAAATGGGCTTGTTGGTCTTCTACTACACTGATTCACTCTACAAAAAAATCTAAATGCATATGATTTCCTGGAAAAGCTCTTTGAGACAACAATAGGAGCTAACATTTTAATTGCATTAAAAAGCAGCAAAGTACTTCAGCATGCGTATGAATCCATTACTTTGGAAGTCTACAATGTATTTTAAAAGCACTAGGTAAGATTTTAACAATGCCTCTGCCTTCATGTCTTCAGTTCCTGACATCATTACAGATTCAAAGTCGTCTCTGAAGATTTTAAACTCTAAAACCAATTAGCATTCCATAGGTGTACTTCTAAGTGACCTAGCAAGCTTAATTAGAAATATTAACTTCTGTAGAGTAGACAGTAACAAAAGGGGAATTAGACTTCTCTTAAACTGTTTTCATCTTTATTATTTCCACACCCAACCCTTCTCATCACGTTAAAACACAAGTTTATGGCATTAGTACAGCAACAATTGCTATATTGTTTAGTTTGGCAAATATTTTTATTTTTGCACATTATTAAATAAGAAGCATTCTTTACTAAAGTGTTTTTGGTATAGAGCCACTTTTGTTGTACACAAGTCATTCTTACTTGCTTTTGAGCTCCAATACCCTGACACCCCATTCAAATTGCCAACTCTCGTATCTACTATTATTTAAAATAAAAACAAAAAGAATATCTGTGATATTAACTCCTGTCAGAGCTTTACTGAGTCTTTTTTTGCCTGGCAGCTATTTTAAGCTTGAACAGGAAGTAGTATCACATCATTTTTCACAGCTTGACCTATTTGGGACTCTAAACAGGGTAAAGTGTATTGAGCCCAACATTATGTACTAGGGCATAGTTAGACTGCAAGACCTGGACTGCAGCTTCTCCATAACAGACTTCCCCAAAAGTCTTCATAGCTGATACAACAGCCTCCTTTTTTATGTTTCCCTAACTCAGTACAAGTGTATACAACCAGCATCACATAATACATTTAATATTTAAGAACTTCCCAAGTCCTTTCTACACACAGTACTCCTGATATACTTTATCCTCACTACCACTGCATCAACCTTGCTCATGCTGATGACAGGTCAGTTCATTGGCACTACCTGAGCACAAGGGTAATAAAAGTAGGTGGAGCATTTTATCTACTATCCATTTACTCTTCACAACACATACAACATGTAGCAGGAGGACCAGTCCTCTTCAGAAGTTACTTAACAGAACCTGAAGTGTATGTACAGCAGTACGAGATGTCTGGAGACCCTCTCCTCCAGCAGATGCTCTGACTCAAGTATATTTCCATTCTCAGGAGAAGCAGAAACAAGACTTAGTCCATTGTTGTGGGGTATGCCCAGACTCTGCCCTGGAGGGATCTCTGCTGAGATAAGAGATTTCTCCGGGGCAGGGGCTGGGCATACCCCACACATTACCACATACAACTCAATTGTATACAAATTTATCCCAATTAGCTCGAGTAAGTACATCAGTACTCAGTCAATGGAGTTCTGAATTCAGTAACTGAGCATCAAGCACAAACTCCTTGGCTTCTAATCCTTGAAAGAAAGAGCAACAAGCAAGCTAGCAGGATATATTAGTCAGAACACTAACACTGTCAGCAGCAACAAAAATGCCCTGATTTCAAAGCAGACTAAAAAATTGTACTATCATCTCAACATCTGTGGAAAACAATTATGAAGTACTTGAGACTTATAAAAAGCACTAACAGGACTTACTCTGTCACTTGTGCTTGAAATAATGACATGCATGATAACATGAAGAATCCAAGTTACAGCACCACAATCCAGCATCTCTACTTGCCTTCTTGATAGATTTGTTTTGTAAAGGAAATTCACTCAAGATTCAAAATCAACAAAGCTGAAGTTTATTTGGATTTATGAGAAAATACCTTGAATGAATCCAAGAGAGTTCTGAGACAGGGCCAATATCAGAAGCTTAAGTTGCCTACCAAGTGTGCGGGTTGCTGGCAGATGTGAGATAATCCCATCCTTACAGAAGGCCTGCTTTTGACCACTTGGGTAATTGTCTGCCATTAAAATCACTTTTCAAATGTCTGTTCTTACATCCAGATTTTTTTGAACTGTCATCCTTCAGGCTTTTGGCTCACTGACTTTCTACGGATATAAGCTCCCTGACCTTATCAGACTTTTTTTTACCTTTCCAATTTAGAGCATACTATTCCACATTAAAAGGCACTGGCATTTAAAAATTTGATTTCTCACAAAGGCTTCCAGTTAAATGTGAGAATCAAGTTTATTGTGATTTCCTGTTTTTCATTGCTGTTGAACTGTTTGAAATGGCTTATGATTCTGAGCAATAGCCCTTTATCTCCACAGAATATTTGCTTTTCTATACCCAAATAACTTAATCACCCAGATTAGAGTTACAGCAAGAAAGAATTGCTACAGAGCCTTTAGATAGGAAGTAAAACTTTCCAGTCTGCTTCAATTTCACCAGTTCAGCCCAGTGTTGCTACCTGGTTATCAGCACCTGCCAATTGATTACAACTGAATTGAAGGATTAATTATACCAGGCATTGTAACTTAGTCTATCAAATATATTAATGCAATATGATACAGTTAGGGTAGGCAGGAAGTAAATACTGGCAGCTGGTGGACAAAGATTCAGAGGAAAGTTACTTAAAAAGGAGGTAATCCATTATTAAGCATTAAGCCTTAACCAAAGTGCTAACTCAGAAGTCCACTATGAAACTAAAATATTTTATTTTTCTGGCACAGACATCTGTGCAAACGGTTATTGATAGCTCATGAAATGGTTGTGGGGGCAAATGTGTGCACACATGCACTGGTGCACACCTGAAAACAAGGAATGGGCTCTGTCAATTTCTGTGCAACTGCACTGCCAAGAGGGTAATTCAGTGAACACTCCCTTTTGGTGGCAGTGCCAGATTAAGCCAGAGTTTTACAATAATTACCAAAAGCAGGCTGGGTATTCTCAGTTTGATTAAACAGTATCATGTCAGTAGTCTACTACTACCATGTTAAGTCAAGTACTTGTAATTCACTTCACATATTATATTGTTAAAAAAATGTAGGCTGAAATACTCCTCTTTGTCTTCCTTAAGGGAAGACTTGACTGACAGTTACTGGCCAACATCAGGGCACTCCATCCACATGGGTATGTGCACCTCCAACAGGAAGAGACAGGGATATCAACAAAGTCACTGCCTATATTTAACACATATGCCTGTAATATATATCACACAGCAAAAGATGCATATAATGTGGACTTAAAAAAAAAAAGTCCCTTGTGCTTAAACTGACAATCAAAAAACCAAGAGAAAATATGATCTACTTACTCAACACATGCGTGGTATCTCTGCACACTGATAAAGTATATTAGGACAGCAGTGCATAAGTGAAGAGCTGGTTCTAGTAACTGACCATTGAGCTAATCCAGTTCTGAAATTCCAGCCCATTCCATTCCCACAGGAAATGAGTTAAGTTAGATAAACCAACTGCCCCTCTATGCTTCTGTTCAGGGGTACCACACATTAGCAGCTGAATTGGATTTGGATTTTAACATACTGTGGTATGCCCAGTATGTTACCTGTAAAGTTAACAGTATGTCATATGCCAGCTAGAGTCTTCAGCTGGGAAAGATCTTCAATGGCCTTTTTTGTTTCCAAGAAGATATGCATACTTCTTTTTAAGGGAAGCATCATGGAAACCCTGCAATACAATAATATTAACCTATAGCAGACAAGAGTACTTGTCGGAAAGCCACTGGAGATTACAGATCAAATTACAAAAGCCAGAACTACTGCATTACACCAGTCAGCTACAATGCCATCCTCCAAATTTTTCACTCTCTAGAACAGCAGCTTTAGAGCAACAAAACAACTGGCTCAAAGATCATCTTTAAACAAATAGTTGTCAAGTGAGCAATACTATTTTGACACAGGCAGCCATTTGCTTATCTGTGTACATCCTTATCTCTAAAATCTTCTTCCTTTACATGGAAGTGCTATTCGCCCTGAATGCACCACAGGCATTCCTTCTTCATAATGAGTTCAGTATCTGCATTTATGCTCCCTTCAGTGGATGACTAATATTACAAGCACACTATTTTGATTGACACCTAATACCATAGCTGCCATTATCACTTACATCATGCTAAAACATGAAGTGTTACCCACATCTATTTGGAGAGTAAAAGAATACAGAATTGCTTTGACACATTGTCAAGCACTGTCAAGATTCACCCACCATAGCTATGTTTTCTGTTTCTCCATCTTACAAGGTCATTAACTAAGAAGCAGAGATGATTTTACCACATTATAGCTACACATTCAATTTCATTTTGAATATTATACAATAATACGCTAGTACAACAAAAGTTCAAAAAACACTCAAGTGACTTACCATTCAGAAGAATCAGTACACCAGTTTTTTGGTTTGCATCCCATTTATAAGAACACGTTCATACCCCCAGAGGCTCAGTACATCTGTGGCCAACAGAATGGATAAGCTAAACGGACCAACAGCAATTTAAACCCTTATCCCTCTATCAAGAAAAATGAATCCCTAATTCAAAACACTCAAATTTGAGTTCAAGACCCAGTAAATTTGATGTAGTTTCCATAAATGCTAGGTTTCCATCTTCTATTTCCAAGTCAAAACATTTTTCAATCTTGTTTGAGCAGTCGGATGAAAAAAGGTACAGTACATGTTCCAAATCCAAGTCATCTTTGTCAATGCATATCTTCTGCCTGTACAGTTTGCTTGACTGTCAGTTTGCTTAACAGTTGCTCTGCCTGGATTTACTACCAAATAGGCTTTGACAATGATTGCTATTTAATCCTATGTAATACCCAGATGCAACTGTTCCCAGATCAGAGGACAGTTTAAAAACACAGTCTCCTTCCTGGCTACATACAAGTCTGGAGTCATGTGCTAGAAATCTTGTAACTGCAAAACTCAGTAATAGAAAGGACCACCATTGTAAATAAAAGCTATCAATCTTGTATATATTTATCTGTGGCAAGAAAAACATTGCTATTATACTTTTCCTTATTCCTTACCTAAAATTTCAGTTTAATGAACGGAACTTTCTAATGTTTGTACTTTAGGCAATGACCCTCCAGTAAAACTGAAAAACAGAGTTCACCACCCGAGTGTCTGGACTTAAGTCACCCACGACTAACAGCAAAATACACAATGCAATTCCAACTCAACACTCAACCCACTCATTTTACACAAGCCTACTATTTCAATTGTAGAATCTGAACACCAGCTGGATGTCCACTAACAATTCTCAGTTACTATTGCCACCTTTAGAGCTGTCAACTACAAGCATCGATAGGGCTTTTTGTATTTGGATCAACTATAATCTTATGTATTATTTTTATGAATTATATGATCTAGATTTGTTACTCAAAATACTTCAGTGTACATGAGAACTTGCTAGCAAGGAGATCCTGCCGTAGTATATAACTAAATCTAGACTTATTTCCTTAATCATTTCATCTCTGCTTATATTTACTTGAAATGGAATCCTTCAATTATCCCTGAACATCCTTACCCCAGTTTCTGAAATGCTTACTCTCCTGAAGTCATGATCTAAATGAGAGTCAACATACACACAGCCTTAGAACATGAAAACTGAAGTGATGTATTTAAAGTTTATCCTGATCTCTAAAACACAAGAAAGTTCTTTCCAAAGCAAAACTAAAAAACCCCTACCAACACCCCAGTATTCTGTCTAGATACTACTCTACAAAATAAACAAATAACCTGCACAATTATTAACTGGCTGATAAATTCATCATTTCAACGTAAGACATGCTTAAGATTGAGATAACACTCTACATCAACAATTTAATTAAAAACAAACTAAACATTGGTAGGGTGAGTAACAACTCGTGCCTATAGCACCAGGTGATAAAACGTAAGATAAATTACAGTGAAGAACAAAATATTCTGTCTGACTTCACCTTAAAGATAATGTTTTATTCTTTCATCATCTCTAATCAAAAAAGCCAACACACCTGAATAATACAACCTATGGATTTAAACTTCTTAATGCCATCAATGAGAATGAGGGATTACTGCACTTAGACAAAGAAACTGGCTCATTTGGGTGGGTTGACAAAGACAAAACATGAAAAACAACGTAAAAATTTTGGTCATTTCCCAAGACCAACACGTGCCACAAAATCCAGGCCATAACTGAAGCATTTCTGGGCAAACTAACTTAGTATCTCTACTCCACTTCTCTGCTCCAGGACAGCTCTTGTGAAGTGCCACATTTTATGGGACTACAGCTTAAGCCCTATTCACAGGCTGTGGTCTTAATGCTTCAGGAAAAGCAGAATTCCAATTTGGCCTCTGCATTACCTAAGTTACTCAGTTTACACCAGGGCAAAAAGAAATACGCTTATTTGCTTTAAATTAGGCACTGCCACTTCAGTGCTTAACTCAAAGACATTTAAGATGATGACCTCAAATTAAGACAGTCCTTTCACACTGTTCTGTGGAGTATTACTGCTGTACTGTACAGCAGAAATATTTGGGCAGACAAAGACTCCAGCCTCCTGTCAGCACTGGTCTTCTGCAGACTTGTTTAACAACTCATACAGAAAAATTAGGAACAAGCCAGATAATTCCTCCATACATTTGCCAATACTTGCAAACCCTGCCTTTGGTTTCCAGGACTTCCAAACAAAGCAGCATGATTTTGTTAAACCAGTTAACAGCAGATTAGCTCATCAAAAAAAATTTGATATAACTAACAAAAGCCTTTTTTAAGCAAATCAAGAAAGACAGAATCTCCTTTACCATTTTCCCGTGCTCATCATGTAGCAGAATGCTTCCTGATGCGCGTATCAGAAAGTGTGTCACTGGCAGTCAGCTACACAAAGGGGAAAGCATTTGATCTGTGTCACAGTCAGCGTGTCAATCCTCAGCATAATACCTTTCCCAACTAACCTAGGACACAGCCTGTCCCAGCTGAGGGCCACCACAACTCCACGTCAGTCTACACAAAAAGAAAATTAATAAACCCCTCATTCTTTTTCAGGAAATGAGAGTACAAAGGAAACCAACAAGGAATCTCTTTCAGCAGTTTCCAGACAACATGCCTCTAACATGACTCAGGCACTTGAAAGAGTGTTTTACCACGAAACACTGCTCCATACATCAGCAATTACTTCAGTAAGACTATGCCAACTATGTAAGCAATTCAACTTAGAACAGGGTGCCAGAGTTTACTGCTGAACATGAATGCAGCTCACTGTGACAGGCCAGTAAGTATCTGTGTAGTACTACAGCTGGCCTTGCCAACATCATGTGGACAAACCCATAAAAGAAACTATTTTCCCCCAAAGAATTGGAAAAAAAAAAGACAGTCTAATACACTAACTCCAACCTAAACACAGATCACATAGCAAACTCTTTCATTTGCAATGACAGGCACATTTGGGCCAGGTCTGCAACTATTCACTTCTCCCCAGCAACTGCCTGGCACAGCCTGGGTGCTCGCACCGCGGGGACAGGGAGCAAGGAGCCCAGCTGCATCTGCCTGTAACCCTGAGAGACCACCACCAGCCACTCATGCACCCCTCAGCACACAGAGAAGTCTCCAAGGTATAAACCCACATCCTGTTGGAACAGCCTGCATACCTAGCAAAAGCAACAGCACGCGTGGTGAAGTTATAAAACTGACCACTGTCCTCATTTTCTGTATCCTTTCATAGAGTCTCATTCCCATGCTAGTTTTCCATTTTTTCTTGAAGCATCACTGCAGTATTAAATTCATCAAGTTAAAATTTACAGCTCCATTTTTCCCAATAAAATCTCTAAACCATTCTTTTTAGTTTACATGAGCACATAAGAAAGACTTGGATTTGGGGGTAACAGGTAAACTTTTTACCAGTCATAGAGACAGTTCTCATTCTGCAATTTTTTTTTAATATTAAATCTTATTTGAATTTAATTCTTAGTACATTCTTGCTTAAAAACATTGCCAGTGAATATTCAGATTCTTTCTATACCCTTTAAGTGAACAGAAGCCTGTGATTTGAAACAAGTAATCCAAAAATTCTTAAGTAACAAGGGTACCTGGAACATTTTAGGACCCTGAAAGCCAAAGCAGCACCCATTGGCTCAACTTGGATGCTGGCTCCAAACACAGAATGGCTCAGATTGAAAGGAATCTTCAGAGGCTCACAGCTCAGTCTCCTGCTTAAAGCAGGATCAGCTCTGAGGTCAGACTAGGTTCCTCAGGGTTTAATGCAGCTGAGTCTCGGAAACCTCCCAGGGCCATACTCCACAGCCTCTCCGGGTGACTTTTTCCAGAGCTCAACTACCCTCAGAGTGAAAACCTGTCATGTTTCAGCTCACGACAGTTTCTTGTTCCTCCCACCACATGTGGGACTTCTCAGTTCCCTCCTTCTCCATCCATATCAGAAAGTTACAATTAGGTCCCCCTGAAGCTGTCTTGTCTCCAGATTGAATTTCAGCCTCTCCTCACATGGTAACGTGTCCAACCCAACAATGTTGTGGCTCACCAGCTGGACTTAACACAAAATTCCACATAGTGAATACCATGTGATTGTCTCAATCGTCTCCATCTACTAGATAACTTCCTGTGGACACAGCCCAGGACACTGCTACCCTTCCTCACTGCTAGAGCACTGCTGGCTCATCTTTAGCCTACTGTCCAACAGGACAGCCAGTAACTTCCATACAGAGCTGCTATCAACCACCCAGTCCCCACACTGAATCAATGCAGGGAGTTAATCCCTGTCCATGCTGGATTCCATGAGGTCAGCATATAATCCAACCCTGTATAGGCCACTACCCTCTGAGCCTGAAGATTCAGGCAGTTTTTCACTCAACAAGCAGTCCACCTATCCAGATGACAGTTCCTCAACTTGAACACAAGGTTGCTGCTGTGAGGAGATCATGCCAAAAGCCTCGCTGAGATCGAAATAGATCATATCCACTGCTCTCTGCCTTATTCAATATTCAGTCATTTCATCACACAGGTGACTGGGTTGGTCACACATTTATCTTTCGTAAACTCATGACAGCTATTTCCAACCAACAACAGAATATTCACATGAACACAATTGACTTCCAAGTGGACTTAATTCATCATTTTCCATATTTCAAAGCGAAGTTGCCCACCCTAAAATTCCCTGGATAATGCTTCTTGTTCTTCCTGAAGACAAATGGAGCATTTGCTATTCCCCAGTGATTGAGAAAATGCCCCAATGTTCATGACCTGCCAAAGACAATGGCTATGCTAATGTCAAGCAGATCTCTAGGCACCTTTGGATGCATCCCACTTGGTCCCATGGAATTTGAATAAGTCAAGACTTCAAGAGCTCCCTGACTTGAGCCTCTTCCACTATTGGTTAATCCTCTCCTTCCTGAATCCTGTTTGTATGTAAAAAGACCTGGTAGATCTTTGCGGTGGAAAAGAAGGCACTGAGGAACTCAACCCTGTATTCATCAGTGGCCTCTAAACCACCCACCCCACTCAGCAGCAGCACTTTTTCCTTCTTTATTCTCCTGTTGTTAATGTTGCAGCAGCACTACTTGTGGCCCTCGATATCCACCTCTTACTTCAAGTCTAGCTGGACATTTGCTTTCCTTTGCATTGCTACTTAGCACTTTTTCTGCAGATAAACTGTTAACATAAAACTTTCTCAGACATCACCTAATTCACTGTTTCAAGAGCTTTCCCCTTAAACTGATTGCTCCTAAAGCCTATTTGATCTTTGGACCTGGCGAGGAAAGTACAGCATGACCATTTCATTGTGCATGGAGACATTCCTTGTTGCCATTCAGTTTTCACAACCTGTTCCAACAGTCCAAGTCTACAGAGCAGCTTTCTACAGTTACCACTGAGCACCTAGAAATACATTTCCTAAATGTATTTCTCATTGTTATACTCTTATTTGCTCACCCAGAAACAAGCTTATCCTTAAAACAGGTAACAATTAGAGGAAACAGTGAATCATCTCAGAAAACCCCATGTTTTATCACACTATTAACCTTCCTGTTAAAAATCCAGGTGATTGTAGCAAGTTGTTAAATAGATGTAGACAGACTGGCAATATTGGCAATAGACTGGCATAGTTAAATGCCAACAGTATCACAGGCCTATAATTTGATCTCTGAAAAAAAGTGACAGAGGAAACACTAGCATTGTAAATATACCAAGAAGATCTAAAAATTCTTTAATTGGCTATTAAATCATAGCAATGTTTTCAACAATTAAATATTGAGCTAACCAGTCATCTAGTTCAAAACTGTAAGGTTGTAGTAAAACATTATAAATTACTACAGGATTATTTACTCCTGTCAATGGAAACCCAACAGTTTAGCCACTTGCATCCACTTCCCTTTAGTAATCTTCTGCCAAAGGTTAATGGAGAGAACAGCAGCTCTCTGTAATTTCAAACATTCTATCCAAGAAAACTGGCCAATCCTGGAGATGCATGTATGAAATGTTGTTTGTGCCCTTTCTACATATTTAAGTTTAACAAGCCAAAAATCCAACAGTCATAGCCTGTTAGGGGAATTGTAGTGGATTTTCAGACAAATAAGGCATTCGACTTGGGAGGCTGAGAAATACAATAAGCACAATGGATGGTTAGATGAAAAATGCTATGCTCGCAAACTACAGCCCACAATAAATCATCTTTCCAGGAACACATCTATCTTCCCTGACTGGAAGCAAAGTAAAACAGCTTCTAAAAGGGATTTTGCCAGATAGGTGAGACTACTTTCTTTAAATAAAGACAACTGAAATCAGGTGCTAAACTCAGCATTTGTTTTGGTTTTGACTACAGTGACTTCTATTTCTGCTATATGTAAAACAGCAGTAGTAGCCCAAGATGGATCAGTTCTGATACTGCCATTCCTAATTAATCACATGGCATTAATCAGTGCAAATATCACAGAAAACATAATTTCACAAATGCTTCTGCTTATTATAGCACTTTTAGCTATTATGACTGTGATAGGTTTAGCTGCACTTGATTCAAGTGGTTTCAGATTCCTCTTGCCAACACAGGAGACAAGCTTCAGTCTTCCAAATACTGCAATTCGATGTTGGGAAAATCCTTCCTCATTGCAGGTACGCAAATACACAAACTAATTTATATCTGGCAGGTTTGATTATCACAGAACACATGGTAACAGATTTTAGGTTGTAAAACCCTTCAAAACACCACCCATGAAAAATCGCTTATCTCAACTTTTGGAAGTCAGCAAAGTGATACTATTACAGCTCTGAACATTACAAAAACGTAATGTTTTGCATTACATTCTAATGTAATGTTTCTTTGCACTACTTATTTTTTTTGCACCCTCTTAAGAGATCATCTTAGCATAGAAGTTCTCAGTACAGTTTTTTAAAGGAAGCTTGTTCCATCATGTGGCAATCCCTACAATGCAGTAACTGTAGGGTCTGGCCCAAAGCAAAGGAAGGGAGCTCATCTCCCTTACTCCAGTGGCTCCATTGCAGGGGCTTTTACACTGTAAACTGCCAGTTAAACAGAGATAGCCACTGGTACCTGCATTCTGCTTACCTGATTTGACAAACTGATCCATTTCAAGTCCATGAAGTGTAATGACAAAACAACAGATGACATTATCCTCATCTCTAATGCTCAGGTGATGGGGGACTAAGGAGTTTAGTTGCATTCCTTGAGAACCGACAGCAAACTACTGGGTCAGCCCTGCACAACAATCCTGCCTGCAATATATAGTATCTTTTTTTACTGATGAACTTTCAGGTTAGGCACCTCCAACTTCTGTATACTTGAAACCTTCTATTTCAGCAGAAAAGTTTCCACCATCTAGCATTCCTCCTCATCCACTTCCAACTAACCTTCCTTTCCATTAAAATGACAATGATCCACATTAAGAAGGTCAGTCCACCAAGTCAGTCACAAACATTTATTTGATTTATTAAAAAAAAAAAAAATCAATTTCATCTGCCGTTGAAATGCATCTCTCTCTGCAGAAGTTATATAACTGGAAATACAATTTCTGTCCAGCTAAAATATTTTCAAACATCAATATCAGACCTGACTTAAAAATGTGTTGATAATAATTCATTTTCTAAAATTAGTTTGTCAACTGTACGAATGCTATAAATGCTGACCTTGTTTCTCACATCAAATGTTTCCAGTACCCTGAAGCTTAAGCTTTGGTTAATTGCATTTAGATATGACATGATTCTATAAATACACATATTATTTAGCCATCACAAATATTTTAATTGGGCTGAAATAGCCATTTCATTTCTATCCTATTGAGGTGACATATATTTAACTTTGAAAATTAACATCAGCCACCAGAACACACTTTAAAGTAATGCCGTAGAATTGAAAAATGCCAAGTGATAATGCAGCACTTTTTGTAACACTGTAGTTGAATTTCTCAATGATCTCTCTGCCTTTAAAGCTACTTTTGTTTAATGTTTGAACTATTTTTATTGTAAATTTCAGATCAAATTGCATTAACATTGTCTCTAGATGTGTTTCAGTGAAATTAGCAAAGCTTTGTTTGTTTGTTTCAAACGGATAAGGAGATAAACTAACAGGAATGTCTTAAAGTTGGCTACTTGTGGCAAGAGCAGAGGTGCAGTATCGCAACAATTTATGACTTCTCCTCTTCCCCCACCTGCACCCAAAAAAAACCCTCTTGGCAAAAGGTATACTTTGTAACAGAGATGAAGTCAAACATAAATTTTTGTGTAAAACTCCTACACAGAGAAAATGAATTTATGGCTAGAGGTAAAAATTACATTAACAAAGTTCTTTAAAGCCGTGAAAAACGTAACATGCAGAACACTTAAAATGAACTTTGAGAGACTAATTTTGGAGCGTGAAATGCCAACCACAACATACAGGCAATCTAACATTCAGCTCTGCGTACCTGATCAGTATGTATCACTAATGCTTAACAATTCTGTGTAGATTTAGAAAGTTCTACATAATTCTTTTCCAGTTTTTCAGAGAAAATGTCTCAAACATGCAAAATTCTCTGCAAACATACATAGAAATTCTCCACGACACTCAACCAAATCTCAGATTAAATTAAAAAAACTTTGAAGATAGAATGGTTTTGGTATCCTCTACCTTATCAAATATTAGCTCATGTTCAAGATGTAATATTCACAGAGTAAAGATCTGATTTTGGTTTGGGTTTTTGTTTATTTGTTTGAATTGGGAGGGGAGAGGATGCAAGATTTAAGCGGAGAACCAGAACCTACAGTATTTTTCTATTTTTATGGCAGTAAAATACTGAATTTTCATGTACTCTTGGAATAATTTCCTAAACTTTACAAGGGATCCCTGTCCTTCCAAGTACAGACTCTTCTCTGAACTACTAACTTAAAGGACTTTTTAAGTCATCCAGAACAGGGCTGACTTGACAACTATGTAGACTCATTCCACACTCACCAATTCAGCACAAAGTACAGCCTGTAACGTAAATGCAGTTCTGGTGGGATCAGGTACATCAAGAGCACAGAGGTCAGCTCAGCCTCTATGTCCAGCTCAGCTCCCAGCTGTGCCAGTTGCACCATTTTATTAAAATATGCATGTACTGTAAGCAAACTTACAGAGAGCAAATCTTTTTAGACAAGCTAACAGCAATGCAATCACACTGAGATGAGCTGAAAGATGCTTTCATTTTTTTCTGACATGTCAAGAGCACCCATGCCACTGTATCAATGGAAAAGGTTATCCAGTTAAAAAAGGACTTCACGGTTCTCCAAAACAATTGTCACTGGTTGGACTGATCAATTTTGTTCTTAATGCCCACTTATCAATTAATAAATTGTTTTTTGTTTAGTCCATACCCAGACTTTGTGAAATCCAAGACTGCTAAGGCAATCCAAGGCAAACAGAGGTTAGCAAAAAATATTTTAACTTCTGGAAGAGAGAGATCAATTCTATATCCCAGCTTTCACCAGTCAACTGAGAGAGTCAGACCTGATCAAAAGCAATCTACAAACTATTTCAACGTGACAAATTTTTACACAAAGACACATCTGAATAAAAACAAACTCCATTTCAAAGGGTTCACATGAGAAAAAGGACACAAGGAGTAACGAAACACCTACCTTTGAGCTTCACCCAAATATATGCTGCCCCCAATAGTTTCTATATGAATTAGCAAATTTTTTTCCTTGGCTTACCAACCACTGTGTTGCAACTGAAAAACTTCTGAAATTTCGCAGAGGAAAAAAAATAATCATACTATACTGGACCTACAGGAATATTAATTTATAAAGGCTGGAAGATTTGTAAAACAAGTGCAATAGAGAATCTGCACTTTTATTCACCTATAGCCAGAATGCACCTTTCGAAGCTGTAAATCATCAAGATAATAATTAGATAATCTACATAAACTCCCAGCTGAACTAAATAGCCAACAATTCCTTTTAAGACAATGGGTTTCACACAAAATTCTCGGATGTATGCAAAAATGAAAAAGCTTCTGGTTACAGGACACATTAAAGCCTGTTTGAAACCTAAATTCATTCAGACTGAATTTATGGATTACGAACAGGTGGAAAGCACACTTACAAACTTAGGATTTTGAATCTCTTGCCTGTATCTATAATTTCTTTTTCTACATTCTTACACTCAACTGATAAACAGCATTTGTTTACAAAATTCATTCTAAGCTATTCTATTTAAACCCAGTAAGAATTCTGATTACTAGTAACAGCATATATAGAACACAGAGGAAGAGGGTGCATACCCTTCCTGTTTGTGTGAGAGACCTTAGAGTCCAGAAATACAGCAGCAAGATAGTCCAGAGAATTCCAATACAAAACAGTAAAATTAAAAATAAGTAAATAAATATAAAACACCTAGATTTCTGCCAGGGAAAGAGTTGGGGTTTAGATATTGATCTTCTCTTTGTTCAAAAGTTCGTCTATAACACAAGCCAAAAAACACAGGAAAGGACTTCGTTTTTCCAGAACTGGTCACTTATTTACTTGACAATGTTACTACCAACTACTCCAGAGAGTTCCAACATCTCAGTTACCTTCAGCCCTGAGCTTGACTCAACAGCAGCTTAGTCACACATGCACCTATCAACCAGCAAGACCAGCAGCAAGCTTCAGGTTAATCCTGCAAACACAAACCCACCGGATACAGTGAAGCTCAACCAGAGACTTCAGTCCTTTCCTCCTGTTATGGTTTTATATGTCTTTCACACTTTAATGCATTCTGAACTTCAGCATCTTCTATGGCTTTAGCTTATACAGCAGCTGTACAATAGCAGCAGCTGCTGTTTAGCTCATCCTATTTCAATTAAAATATTTCTGTTCAGACTTAAAAGATTGTAAGAACTTCTTTTTATTGTTCTTATCATGATACAGTCAATCAAAGGTTTGCCAAACTAAGCTATCTAGACATACAGAACTTTAATCTGCTCAAGCTAGGCTGAAACACTGCAAGTAAAACAAGGCCTGCCCTACCAAGCTAAACATAGACACTGAAGTGATCAAAGAAGCAACCAAATAATTAAGTTAAGATCTGGTTTCCTTGGAAGCCTTCCTTATTACTGTCAAACCACAGTAACATCCCAACCTTAAGAGGATGGAAGCACCTAAGATTCATAGATGTTCATGGTTGAAAGGAAGGCAAAAGTCAGAAGGTCCACAAAAGCTTTAGAAGTTTTATTAGTAATTACACATTTGCTACGGAAATTGGTATGTTAGTCCTTGACTTCCTACATAAGCGCATGGCAGTACATTTCGGATAAAGAGGTAGGGTGAAAGGGAAGAAAGATGAATTAGAGGGAGGGAGGGAGGGAGAGAGAAAGAAAGGAAGGAAGGAAGACAGACAAAAAAAAGGCATCAGCAGTCCTGGCTTCAGTGTTAATCTAGCTGGGATGTCTAGGGCCCTGAGGAGCACATGTGCATAGGCTTCACTCTTTTTATAGCTAAGTTTTCCCCACCCTGGAGATAAGCTTCTTGCTTCCTATGCAAATTAGTTATCATCACAGTACATTCCTCTAGATCTTTCTGGAAATGGGTTGAAGGGCTTTGGGAGTAGTCTTGGGTAGTCTTGATCCCTCCTTACAGTCCATGCCCACTTCTCAACCTCATTCCTGTGCCTGTACTGTACTTGTACAGTAAAACACAAGTACACTTGCGTTGTGCTTGTCTCCAGAAGCTATAACAAGGATATTCGTCCTGGGAAAGTGCTGCCCTACCTCCATATGGCCCCCTTCTCCAGCCACATCCCGTTCTTTCTCAACAACCCTCAGCTGGCTCCACAGCTATCTGGCTATCAATGGATATTTGTTCTAATACATATTAGACACTTACCCTTCTAGGCTTCTACAGCTGACTAGAAGAGACACATTTCTACTATTTGTCTCTGAAGAGACAAAATTCTACTACTGCCACACAATTTAAAGCACTCGCAACATTGGTTCCAGTGGCTTTCACCAAGTTCTCACAGTGCCCCTAGATCATTTACTGTGTTGAAGAAAGTTGAGTTACTCTTAACAGAATCAGAGTTCCCTTCACAGCAACAGGCTGAAACCTGATGTTGATATAAGCCTCCAAACACAACCAGAATTCTGGAGAATTTTATTTAGGTGGCTGATACACAGATGCAACCTAATAAAGAACACGTGGAATCGCCAACCAAGCATATCTTGGTGCAGAAGCTAAACACCACAATCCACACATTGGTTCAACTTTTCTTCTTGGCCCCCTACCCACATATTTTGTGTACATGGAGCAAATCTTGACATACAGACTATGATCCTTTCAGTTTCCCATACCACTGTGCAAGAGTTCAAGAAGTTCAAAGCAGAATGTCAATAATTCCATGAATACTATTCTCATTTTGAGGAACTTAAAAGAGGCCATGAACTGGAGGTACAACAAATGGGTCAGGAAAACAAGAAATACCCCTTAGCTCCTTCTCACCTCTCCCCACACCCCAAATTTCATTGTCTTGAGTAATACATATCTAATTATCAGCAGGAATCATCTTCTGTCTAACCAGTGTGATTATTATAAATAGCTATTAACAATTTTTCTTTGACATACAGCCTAAGAAAGCTTACTCATTTAAAGGGATGTTTAAGGTGGTTTTAACACAAAATGAAATGAGGAAGACATGAAAATATCAGAGGGAATAACACTGTTCCAGCTCTCCTTTTTATTAATAACAACTAGGGTACAGTTCTGGGTCACGAAGTACAGCACCAAAGTCTTCTCCCTTTCTAATTCTGAATTGAAAATAAGGCCTCACACCCAAAAGAACTTTCCATGAACCATACACTGGATAGGTCACAAAGCCAAAAGTGTGTATTTCTTTTCCATAGCATTCAGCAACATGGGAGCTACAAACTGCTTCAGCCTAGAACTCAGGAAAATGAATAAGGCCAGTACTCGGACAGGATGCACATCCAAAACTGCACATAGTGGTAGTTATGCAGGTAGCAGCTGGTAGTGGTAGTATTAGTTATGCTTCTGCTTTAATATGAAAAATACTTGCTAGAAAAAAACCTTGGTTTTCTTCTTTAACTATGCTAAATACATTGGTAGATGGAGCTTCATCCTCAGACAACACCCAACTTATTGGAGAGACATTGTATAGGGAAAAATTTTCTCTGCTATTACCTGTCCCTGCAGACATATTTTCTAACTGATAATATTACTCAGATCTTCCTTTTTGCAGAATGCTGGCAGAATTTCAAAAGTGAGTCAGTCTCTTAAAATACATCTTGCATCACTGTAGGGATACCGTTCAAGAGTCCACTTAAAATTTAGATGGAACATTCTTTCTAAAAGCTATTTCCAGAAAGTAAATGCTCTTTGAGAGCAAAGCAAGTGTCACAGCTACTGGCTCTCAAGGAGCTCCCTAGCACCAGCTACAGAGGTGCAACAATGCAGTCATCAACAGGCAATTAAACAAGACACTTTGAACATCACAAGTGACTTTTTGGAAACGTTTTTTGCAAGATGCCTCTTCACTGGGTACCTGACCAGCCATATTCCTGCTAATTGCATGTTACATATTACTTCCACTCGACCTGATGATACTGAGCTGTCAGATGCCCTAATGTTACTTTCCGTATCCCAGTCTTGTCCTCTCATGTTACTTTCACCATATTCAGCCCACTGACAAACCCATGTGTTTTGATGTTTGCCTCATCCCTTGAAGTATCTCCACTCAAGTTACTGAAAAAAGCAAGAATTTGCTAACAGAAGAAGTGTAAAACCCTTAACACCAAGGGTGCAAAACAAAGCCAGTTGTCACTGTTAAAGTTATTGGAGACATCAGTTATCAAGGGATCTTGTCTAAATGCATCATTTGGTCAAGTAACGGATTACATGTTATAGCTGAACTTATTCAGAAGGACCTCACCCTAACAAGCATGTCTTACAAGGACTTTTACAGCAAGAAGAAATCAGATACTTTCTGTCTGCCCCACTCAGTGGTGCTCCAATCCTACAGTCTCTACTCCCCTCAGTGCTCAGACAAGCTAAGCTTTCCACACAATTAAACAATTCAGTTTTCACTACATAAGAATGAAAGCACCCAAATGAAGCCAATGTTCTATCTTCAGCTCTTCTCTCTACAGAGGAACGAAGAGCATCTGTGGACATTTTGCAGCAGCCAATCAAGACTGAATCAGAAACACTTTCTGCATGCCACAGATAGTTTTATTCAAGGGCTGTAGCAATACTTAGAGCAGGCATCTCAACCTATTATCAAATCACAGTAAAGTCACCAACACAATACAGCATTTTCAGATGTCCAGCCTCCTCCACCTAAGATGAGATTGAACTGAAATACATGGATATCTTAGAAGCCTGTGCAAGCCAAAACCCTTGACTACTCACACAGACTTCTAGACCTGGGAGTCAAGCTTTCACGTAAGCCTCATCATGAGACTTTTCCTCTGCTTTTAGAGTGAAGATGCAGACTGTGGCTGGTGGATCCCTAAGCTGATCCAAAGGGCCCATGTTCCCAGCTGCTCATTCCTGCCCCTACATTGCTCCCACTGTTGTGCCAACAGAAGTATTTGTGCAGCTGCATGATGAAAAGCAGCAGGGAACTGATCCAGCCAAAGAGTAATCTGCTGAAAAGATGGGGGTGTAGGGGGAAGGTCTTATAGTGACTCAGTTTTGTTCAAATCCAGCATGCATAGGAACCAGCATGAGTGGCCAGGAAGCTCAATCTGGCACTGTTTCCGAATTGCAAACTGAATTACAGCCTGAGGTGAAGATCCTTTTTATCCTCTTTCTCAGCAGGCTCTTTCTGCTGAGTGCCAAATCAGCTTTAAGACTTCTTGCCACCCTAAATTAGGAGAGCTGGTTTAGTTGAGGCCACACTCTTGTCTCCTATGCTAACCAAATCCTCCCAACAGCTTTCCTGCATGTGTCACAAAAGAAGGCTTTTGGAATGTTTTTTCCTTGCAGGTGACTTCAGCTAGAATGCTTAACAATAATCCAAAACAATGCTTAAAATTCACTTACAGCTCTCCCTGGCAAATGACTGCAAGTATTCAACTTATGATATTTATAGCTTCATTTTTGGAACTATGGATTGCTGGTACAAAGATATAATAATTACTAGTCAGCAGAAATCTTTATAATTTTTATTTAAGCCATTTATTCCTCAAATAGCAATGAAAAATTGTAAAGATTCTTTTTATTCCTGCAAGCACAAAAAAAGTGCTATGAAAGATAAGAGTAGATGACCAGAGGCTAGGGAAACTGATCACAGGAACAGTATCTATGTGCAGCCCCACCAAGAGCCGAGCAGCACACAACTTTAGGATACCACAAGTAATACCAGGAAGTATTGGGAAGATTTGAGAATAAGTTTTCAACACATTGTGAGAAACTTAAAACAACAAAGTGTAAAGAAGAAGCTTTCAAGACCTATGGAAAGAGTAGAAAAAGCATAAAATCTAGGGCCACATGCTTTCCCTGTTTCTTTACAGAATTACACCAAGCCTGCACATCACAAGGCCATACCCTATGCAGTCCCCCTGGACCACCTCAGAGCCCTTACACCAGCAGATCCTTACAGTCCTTTTACCAACACACGTATCCCCTGTGCCACAGTGCGGCCACCCAGTGCTGAATGCTTTGTCATGCTGAGAGGAAAGGCAGAGCAGAAGTTGCGCCCCTCAAGCATAGAAAGAGAGCAAGTAAGCAATGGGAGAAGAATGCAGCACAGGATGATGGTTCACCTCCACAACCACGGTGGGCACTTCCCGTTGCAGCACTCCTGTGCAGCACCAGGAAGACAATCAGCAGCAACCAGGGCAAGGGCTGTAGGTCCATCCAGGCTCCAGCCAGTAAAGAGAAGAAAGTGCTATGGAAGCAGTGGATGTGTGGGGCAGGGCAGGGCAGGTGAAGTACATGAGGAAAGGCAGAAGAGGTCAAGCCTGAAGGGGGTACATAGAAACTGAAGGTGTTGGGTTGGCGTGAGAGCAGATGGCAAATGTTGAGTCAAGCCTTGACAGAACTCTTGCTGCTCAGCAATATCTTGTGTGATGCCAGAAAGAGCTAGGTTGTAAAGTGGTGATCGTTCTGGGTATTTCTGATTGTGGTTTGTTTCTGCCACGTTTTTTAGCTAGACTTAGGCTCACAGACTACTATTTTCAGTATTTGACAGGCACTACCATATTTCTCCAGTTTTCCTCTATTTCCAAGTTACTGTGCAAGATAATACTTGACCTCAGACTTCTGTTCTTCTGCTTCACATGTAAAATTTCTTATTTCAGAAAGGCTGAGTAGAAACATTTCAGAATTCCTTACACACATTATAGTAAGTCTGTGAGAAGACCTCCTACTGGAGGCAAGGACATACCTTGGTGCAACAGGAGAAAACACTTTTAAGAGCAATAATCTGAGTTGCATGGCAGGCTTGTTCTACTAATAAAACACACTACTTCCTTCTTTAAACTAAAATAATCCTAACGTAGAAAAAGCTGTCAGCTTTTTAGAATCAACCAATTCTAAAAATACTCTTTGTATAACATATTCAGATTTCCCTTCCATTACAATAAATTATAGTTCTGGCCTTAATTTAATTCATAAATTTCCATTTCAGTTGTGTATTCTAGGAACATAATATAAAGCCAGAAATTCGAGTGACAATGGTTGTTTGAGGTTTCATTTACGAGAAGCTTAAAACTTATCTTGTGCTTATTTCTCCTGCTGTTTCATCATCCTACAAGAAATGAAACAACCTTATACTACAATTCAACAACTCTCATTTTGTCCTTGCAAACGTATCTATTTAAACAAAATCCTTCTTTGTAAGAACTTCAGTGTCCTGCCCTGTACAATGCAAAACAAACAAACAACAACAAAAAAACCCCAACAATTAAAAAAAAACCCCACACAACAAAAACCAAAAAACACCTAATTTGTCACAGTAAGAATCACTATCCTGATTCAATGATAACACCAAGAAAGTTTAGAACAAATCCAAACAGCAGAGCATAAGGAAGCAGCCCTCCTACAAACATCTTCAGCCAAAACCCTTCAAGTTCCCCTATAGGAATAGCAATATGAACAGTGATGCTTTGAAATGACAAGCTGAGGCAACTCATTTAAGGAAGCGTGCCTTGAGAAGTCTTTTCTAAGGGTACTCAGCAAATAACCAAGCAAATCACTCTGTGGTTCCAAAGAGCTAAAAGGGTGATTAAAAGTTACCTTACCCGAGCAATGAAGAACTGATACATGGCTAATTACTTCTTACAGTTGTCTGTAACCCACGTCATTTAAGAGAGGAAGGCTTCTCAAAGCCCTGAAGTATAAAAAGTTCTTTCAATCACACTGCCAAATACTTAGTTCCACTTGAACAAGGAAGGCTGCTAGTCAATCTAAAGAACCTCCAATTAGCCAAACCATCTACACCAGGAAGACAACACACCTGCTTTCTACACACCTTTTAAACTAAGAGATTGAACCCCTTACCCTTTTCCAAAGATCTGCTACCCTTTTACAAGAATAAATGCTAAAAATTTAAACAATTTTACCCATTTGCTAGCAGTTTTTCTGTTCTCTTACAATTTCAACTGCAAGATTAGAAAAGCTGAGTTAATAATTGTCACTGAGCCACTGACAACTACTCCGCACACACTGGTACTGCAGTAGTTTCTAAACTGGTAACAGCCCAGCCACAATTCTCCTCCAAATACTCCCCTTTAGCTATTAAAGTGCTCAGTTGGTTTCCAGGTTTAAGGATACAGTGGATTAGGAGGCAAGAGATGCTATCTGCAGCCAGAACACCAACAGCTGTGCCTGGACTGACATAAGGATCTCAGATGGAGAACTCTACTGTAGCTAAGAAATGCATAGCTTTCCCCCGCCCCCAACACCAAAGTTATGTTTCCACTGTCCAACAAAATTCAGTAAACCTGTTGCTGCTGAATATTGCCTTCTCTTTGGATTTCAGAAAACATTTCATTCAGTTCTAACACGCTGTTTGCAAGTAACTCAGGCCTGATGTATCTCTGTGCAATTTCACCTAACACAAAACCCAAAGTTTGATGTGACAACGCTTCCATGACAAGCCATATGCCTCAACTCTACTCAGCCACTTAAATTTAGTATTTTTTCCAAGTAACTTCTAATTTGCACTGTATCTTCACATTACAAATCACAGTAATTTTAAGACGTAAGACTCAGATTTAAATTTCTTTCCACAGACTAAGTCACCGACTATTTTCTGGTTTTTGCCTCCCAAACAACACTCAATTTCTACCTACAAATGCTTCCCAGCTTGTAACTTGGTCAGAGTTCTCTTCAACACCCTTCTAGAAGACCTTCACAGGTTTTGATAACGGCAAACAATCTTAAAGACAAAGGAAGACAGCTGCCTTACTCACACTAAACAGTTTTTGTGCCAACCAGCAGTTTCTAAGTAACAGTAATTTACTGTATATGGGTTACTGGGGATTGTAGGTCAGCTGTGTCACAGGTAAGAGCACCACCTCTGAACCAGCACGATCAAGCTCTGGTGCAGAATGGACGAAATAAACACATCATCACAGAGACAATACTCAGTTGTTTCAAGGGTCGGCTTAGATCCAGAAGTATCAGCCTTTTTAAGTTATGAAATGCCTATGTGACAACAGCTTACAAACCACAGCAGATTCCATTCAAAACCCAGCTTTGCTGTGTGGTCTCAGACCAAGTACCTTGTGTGAAGACACCACCTGCATGGAAACAAACCACGCTAATTAGCACAGGCTCAACTTCAACCCTGTGGAGATCTCAGTAAGTTCCAAAGGGCCACAGTACCCCCCAAGTGTGCAGTTGCTGAGAAATTTTATAAACAAGAACAAATAAAATTCTGCTAGATGTAAAACAGCCTCTGTGTTGTGTAAAGACCGTAGTACTCCAACCCAAATCTTAATTTTATAGGGGTTACTTCATACCTGGTGAAGTCCTTCTCGAGGGTTACTCTGGCATATACTTTTGTTTCATGAGCAGACTACTACAATGGGAAGATGTAGGTGAAAAAAAAAAAAATCGAGGTTAGCGTATACTGCATATCATTAATCAAAACTGGCTACCCAGTATCATTTGATTCTACGAGCATTTGACTATGTAACACAGTAAAGCAATGAGTTGGCCAGGTATTTCACAACACAATCCACACATTTCTCCTCCCTTCCTATGAAGCCACTAGCTATGACTACAGCACACAGCATCTTCAGCTCCAGTGTGTCTTCTAGCAGACAGAACCTGGGCGTACCATCACTACTCCCAGTAGCTTGGGCCATAACGCAATTAGCACATGCTTAACAACAATCCACAAGATAAAAAACCTCCCAGTCATACCAAATCCCCTTGGAAAATATTCGTAAGTGCCTTGATAATACTACTGACTGCTCTTGAGTGCAGCTTAGCACCAATACCAGCAACTTGTATTATTTCACAAGCAGATTTGAACTATGAGCAAGTTTTCTACTAGAGAGAACTCTAGCAGCTCCCAGCAAAAATCTTCAGTCTTCTGTTGACACAATCAAATGCAACAGAATTCAGAGGTGGGCAGAAGACTGTCTCACAAAGGATGCAGAATCCATAATTTTTAAACCAAAATGCTAGCTATCTGGCTACAAATAAAAATGTAGCTCCTTACCAACAATCTCCTACTTTTTTTCCTGGTTTTAAAAAACTAGCTGCTTCCTATTCACTGCTTATCTTAACACCTAGATACTGACAGTCAAATTATATTCACATCTTCAATGACAACTTGCATCATTTCTATCCTCACCTCACAAGCCTTGTGTCTGTGCTGCTTCTGCGGCACCGGTGGGTACCCTTGGTAACAATTTCAAAAGCCACTACCACATCCAGCTTGGATGAGTTAATGTTTTATTCAACAGACTAAACACTATGTTATTAATATTCAAAATGGTTCCAAAAAGCATCCTTAGCAAAACTCACTCCCCCTATATGCAGCAACCTTATGTGTTTTGTATCAAGCATTATGAATTTCTGTATAAGGTGAGGAAGAAAGCACAGGGCTTAAATTAAGTTGCACCCACCAAGTTAAATTATGGCCTTTGCTTTTTGGTGGAACAAATTGTTTAAAAAAATCATTCTAACATCCTCTTGTCAGGTCTACACTTTCCTTACTCCATGTGCCAAACAGACAATTATCTGTGCTTAAATTTCCCTCCCTTATTTTATACTTAACCAAAGAGACAAGGAAGAGCTTATTAAACAATAAGAAGTCATCATTCATTCAAGTCAGTTAAAATTTTAATCAAATTATCAGAAACACTTAAAAGCCTGCAAAGTTCCACTTCTTCTTAAACTCCTGAGAATGTGGAGTTGTCTCTCCACTGTTCCAGTCAAAACACCTCTCTTCTCCACAGCATTGGTCATGCCTGCACACAGAGAGTACCTCTTAACAGTAACATTAATATGAAGCTCTTCCACAAGTGTCTGAGCAACCAGCAGGTCACCTGTGTACATTACTCTGCACAGTCTGTATTCTGCACAATCTCAAAATTAGATTTTAAATCCTAAGGAAATAAGATAGGTGATTTGAACTGAGTCAACCTCATCAATATTTTCATATTCAATCTGCCACAAAACTGCCCATTTAAGCTACAAATTGAAAATCCAGGCAATAGAAGGCAGCATACCTTATACCTGTGAGCAGCAAGAAATGCATTCACCTGTATGTCTAAATTTCTCTTGCAAAATTTAACCCTCTTCCTCTCCCATTTTTCCCTTACCCATGTGCTTGCTAGCTCAACAACATCTGGCCTATAACTTTCTGAACCACTGAGCAGCTTCTGTGTTTCCTAGAAATTACTGGACTCTAAAGTCGAAAAAAAATCATCATCAAGCATCAATCCCCTGCTCATACTAGCACAAGACAAAGAACAGCACCTTGGCAAGGAATACCTGAACACAGATCTGTACTTTTCCCAGGTGATATTGGATGGGAGAGAGCTTGCATGG
The DNA here is from genome assembly GCF_965178545.1 of Coloeus monedula. Taxonomy (NCBI): domain Eukaryota; kingdom Metazoa; phylum Chordata; class Aves; order Passeriformes; family Corvidae; genus Coloeus; species Coloeus monedula. Next base: position 83,877,445 of record NC_138781.1, read on the forward strand.
CTTAGAAACTGTGGATCACTGGGGACTTAACTGCTTCCAAAATTAGTTTTATCTGAGCCACAGAGTTACTAAGGAGAAGTAAGAGCTACCAAAATATCCCTATAAGCACTAGTAACTTTTCTTTTTGAAGCACCTCATCACCTACTTTCTATAGCCCATAAAATACCAGGTGACTGACTGAGCTCAACTCGAGCAGCCTGGCAACTCTGACATTCCCAGTACTTTCATTTCATAGCTAATACTGTGATCACAGGCCATGAATGAGCAATTCAAAGATATTATTAATGAACTGCAGTAACACGGTTTCTATTTTATTTAGTATATAGTTATTTTTCTCTGGCTATGAACTACCAAGGACTGCTACAAATTTCTACTTATTTCCTTCCCCTTCCAACAGCTACCCAAAAAGCTGCCAATGTTTGACAAGTCAATGACAGGCATTCCTCACTCTAGTACCATAAAGTCCAAATGGTTCAGTTTGAGAAAGGCTGGGGTTTTTTTAAGTAGTCATCAAAATGCCCTCATTTTACCTATAAAATCTCATGTACTAATTCCTAACAAAAATCTTTAGAAAGTGTTTCTTATTCTTTGCTCAAAGATTGACCAAAAGCTCTCACACACAAGTTTGACTCTTCTTCCTCCATGTCATCTGGAGCTGTTCAAACTGACATTTAACATACTAAAATTCTTCCTTAAAAAAGCCCCTTGCTTTCAGTTACATGTTACTTCAATATTGTGGCTGCACTGATCTCAATTCACTTGTTTGTGAATCTGTATCAACTTAAAAAACACAAAACAAAACAAAACAAGATCTCAAAACAAGAACAATGAAAGTCACTTCAGAATCTTACATTGTATTCATCTCCCCTAAAAGTACGGATTAGATTTTACAAAAATTCTGCACACTGGTTATTTTTTTCAGAGCTGTTAAGATTCAAGCACTTGCAAACATGTTTTAAAACTTTACCCAGGAGAATGTCAGTATTGTGAACATTTAAGTCTGCCAATAAAAGAATACAGGTAAGACATTAAAAAACTGCAGAATTTGCAGTGATGCAAAGAAGCCCTCATTCTGTGCTTTAAAGGAATTACTTATTTTCAGTAGGTATCTTGATTCCTAACTAACATTTTTAAGCTTTAACTATGTCATTTACTGTAGAACATCACAAATGTGTATCCCTGGTGCAGTAATTAACCTTCAATTTATTTCAAAAGTACTTACTGTTTTAAGAGAAAAGCACACTGCAGTATCTTCTAAGTGTATCCTGGTTTTTGCCCCAGCTTTCAAGTGCCCCAAAAGAACAACAAACTCTCTAACAACAATGAACAGTCACTTTTACTTGCCAACTACCTGTCAGTCAAATCACACTGGTTAAACACCTGTTACTAGGGTTTAATGTTTTTCCCATTACATATGAAATCACCGAAGATTAATTAACCCTGCAATCCAAAACATCTAGGTAGGTGTTTTCAAGTAATTTTCTTCATGAAGTCTGTCTTAAAATTGAGTATTTGGAAAAGCAATTGAAACTCACATTCATTTATATTCAATTGCTAAAGTTCTTAGTTATGGACAGTTTGCTTTTATTTACGTTAAGTATATATAAGCTTCTTATTTAACACATACTTTAGCCAAGCCAACAAGAGGAAATAATTAGAAAGTAAATTTCTTTTTTGGACTGGGATGCAATTTTCTCTCATGTGCTTCAAAACAATTTCTGGTTTGGATCTTCCTGTTTAGGACAGTAATTTTATTGTTGTAAATAAAGATAAAATTATCTTAAAAGTAACAGAAACTATTTGTAATGTTTAAAACATAGAAGTTAACAAATGCTTTTAAAACTTCATTACAAAACACATTTACTTTTTTAGTTTGAGTTCTTAGTAAGAGCAGTACTTTTTCCAACTACAACAGCTCTAAGAAACTAACATTTTTGCTACAAATCCAAACCCTAGAGCAAACTTGGGGGATTAAGTCACTTCCATTAAATGAGATCTTATCCACTCAGCAGTGTTATTTGTGTGCTGGCTACAGCAGTGCTATTGCCGGACAGACTGCACTAAGCCACTGTGCAATTAATACAACCAACTGTTACATCCACTTCTAGCATCCTAGGCAGCAAGATCAAGGACAAGTACTAAGGATGTCCTAGTTTTTCCACATCTGGGAACATGAAAAAAGGCAAGTTCATAATTCCAAGACACACAACACAGCTTCTTGGGGTTTTTTTTGTTTGGTTTTTTTTAATGTGACGACGCTACACTGAACTTATATCAGAAGATGTAAACTAACATAAACATGATTTTAAAAATATTAGTGCCTGTCTTTATTTAATCTGATTAAAGCAAAATTAAAATCCATAGAGCAAGTTTCAGGGGTCTCACCCTGTAACATGGAACACCTAGTAACAGATCATAAAAATACTACTACTTCTTGATTCAGAAAATGTTTAGGCCATTACTTGTTAGCAAAAATAAAGATACACTCTTATCCAATCATAACTTTTACAAGCTTTTGGTATACCCATGCAATTTTCAAGCTAAAAAGCCTGTTACATAACTAAGCAGGACACATCCACCTCCACAGTTCTGTGTCTTCATGCCAGTGGGTTTGGTCCTTTCCCCTCTGGGGATCTACATTTTCAATATGCATTTGTTCCTTTCAGATCTCAATTTTAAGGCTGACTACATTTAAAAACTGAACATTTAGTTCACTTCACTAAGCCATCCAACCTCCGGACTTGTTTTGAGACCTCTATGTTCCCACTCTCACTTGCCTGAGCAATTCCAAAGTGATGGTCTTTCCTCCCAGCCATGGAAAAGTATCTGTCATGACACATGGGACACCCACGTTTAAGACACTCCCCAGTAATAGCCAGTGTTTTAAAAACAGTATAGACATTATTTTAATTAAATAGCATTCAAATTGGTCTGTATGCATTGCACTTGATCAATAACAGCCTTTTAGTTACTTGACTTCTTTTCACCGAGTAGAACTAGCAAATATATCATTACAACACTGCCTATTGCCTCTGGAGAACACTCAAGCATGTCAACAAATGACTAACTTCATTTGGTATTTAAAATTTAATATTTAATTTAAACAAAGCTGCTTACATTTTCATGAAGTGCAATTAGGGGCAACTAAGAAGTTCAACTAACAGCTAAAGCCTGACTGAGAGGATGTCAGTGTGCTGTGAAGATAAAGACTTAATCAGTAGTTCTGAAATAAGATCCAAAATAACAGTTTATGTTGAACTACACATATACCAAGTTTTTACTCAACCTTATGCCTGAGTAATTTACAACACTTCTCCTCTGAGGAGGTACATACTTGTTACTGTTTTGTTGTAATAATAATTTAAAAAAAAAAAAAAAAAAATCACGCATACACACACCCACCACCCTCCCTCAATATTGGAAACTGGGGGCTGTGTGTGACTCCCCCAAACAAACCAACTTTTATGTATAACTGTGACTTGTATGAGCAATTGCTGTACTGCTTATAAAAACAACTTCACTCTGGAAGATTTGGGAACAACCCACTTTAAAGGCACTTCAACAGAATGCTTGATATCATTTATTCTAACTGGGCATTTCCGGCACTGAGTTATTTGGCATATCTAATTAGCTAAACCCCTTCTTAAAAAAACTTCAGCAAAGGGGATTTGAAATAAAGTAACACTGTGCTTACCCTTTCTAAATCCAACTCAGCTACAGGTATTATTACAAGCTTGAAGTAAATATCTAAAAAAAACACCCACAACCAATAAATAAATATAATGGACCCCTTTGTAACTGTGCTAATTAATGACACCTAATCTACTTTAAATTCAGGATATAAGTGCTTTTTAATTAAAGTGAAAATCTTCTGTTTGGGTAGATACACATTTCAGAAGGGGCATATAGAGGTTTTTCTATGATATTATTACTAGGAGGAACATGGACGTCCAACTGGTATCAGTACCAAATACTTCCTAAGAAAAGCAGCCTCAGGAGAATTAAGCCACAAGCCTGGTAGGTGCTAATCTAAACTATGTCTTGACAACTCTCATTTACAGAACCAGTAGCTTTCCTAACTTGCACAGAAGCAAAGAGATGGCATTTCCCTTTGTGTAGTAATGTGCATTCACACTCAAGCTTAATCCAAAAATATTCTTCAGCAAACAGAACAGTAGCTTTGGTATTAAGCTTATTTTATGAGGACCACAGTATGATTAAGGATAATCATGGATTTTTTTAAAGTTCTTTGTGAACAAGTATTTAAAAATAGAAATAGCTAGTTATTTGCATCTTCCTCATAAAGCATAAGTCACATTGTCCTACATCCAGGATAAAAGCACGAACCGACGTACTAGTTTCATGCATGCATTCCAAATTATTTTACAGTGTTACAATCCTGGAATTTCATATATCCTGTACATTTTGTTTACTGTGAAAAAGACCACTCCCCCTCCCAATTTAAATCCAAACTACTACTAGCTCACAAGTGCACTTTCCCTGTTGGCTTTGTATCGTACAGTTACAGATGCAGCACTTTCTAAAGCTAGTGACATATTTGACTAAAAAAAGAGACAGAAAACTTTGCCTTGAATGTTAAGTATCTGCAGCTAATCAAGCACTGTCATTTTATCACCAAATGCAGGTGGTATGGATTAAAAAAAATGGACTTGGATGAGAACCTTTAAGAGATTTCTTGGCTTCTCTTCTACTTAAGAACAACAGTCTAAAGATTATTAAAATTCAATTCATTGGTATTTTAATTCATCATTAGGCTGCACAAATAACTTTTCAGGACTAAACTGAATATAGATTGCACTGGCTAGAGGCTATAGTAATTTAAGCAGTCTAGAAGATTATAGGTGCCTTTGCTTCTCTATTATAATTTGTATTAATTAATTTGTTTAAAGGAAAATTTATCTTGAACTATATTTACTGATATCAGTACAAATTACACCATCATAAACTATTACAATAATTATAAAATTACAAAATAGTGATAATCTATACTTATTATTATTTATTGTTGTAAATACCAAGTTCCTCAAATAATAACCAGCTAATTCAACTGTTGCAGAGAAAGTATTATTTGGCTAAGAGGAATAATACGCACAGCATAAGCTCTAATATTATTATAGGATTGTCTCATTTTATTATCCCTTGGAAAGAACTCTATTTTCACATCTCTGCAGTATAAAGCATTATCTGCAAGTGGCATTTGTGTGCAACATCAGCTCTTGTTCCTCCAACAAAACAAGTTGTAAGCTCTCTTAGAACTGGCTCTAGTTACCAAAGAATGGCCAGCATGGCTCCAAGCCTCTGTGTGCTGCTCTCCTCTGCACCATCCCACATACATGAAGCATACTCCTAACCATGGCTACTGGTTTCATGTGCTTCACCAAAACAGAAAATATTTCCCTAATGTAGGTTTGGCATTCAAACTCCAAGGAGTTATTTCAATGGGAGAATAATTAAATAGAATGGAAAAATCTTGCAAGATGAAATGGACCGGACCAAATTACTACTTCTACTTTCTTCCATGAATAATAATTCCTCAAATACGTCCACATATTTACACATATTTACATGCATAAATGTCAGTACTAACAAAAGCTCCATTCAGTCTCAGCAATCAAATGACCTGTGATACCATGAGTACACACAGATTTCACAGTACATCTTTCTGGAAACTGAGGCCATCCACAACAATTTCAACACTGTGTACCAGTATCAGAGCTTAAATATGATGTCCACTTTCAAGACCTATTTGAATGTCAATATTAATTGCACTGTCACATGCGTCACCAAGCACAGGGGCTCACTCAAATACAAAGAGAAAATTATGATAGCATTGGCCCACACCAAATTAAACAAAAGCTGTCTTTGTATGTAAGATTTTGTATTTTATTTTAGTTGTTACAATGAACTAATAAACTTATTTTAGAAAGAAATAACCCTTTGTTTCTACATTCACTAAGAGCATCATCATCTTGTTCATCAACTCCACCAAGAGATGCAATATCTTTCACCCCATAAAAGGCATGCGAAACAAGACATTCTATCTTGGAGCTATAATGCAAAAGGGATGAGGAGCCACACTACCCCTTTGCAAGTAAAATCTCATACAGGAGTCCCAAAAGTTTCTCAAGGCCAATAATTCAGAACTGAAGTTAACAAATATGAGAGAGAGGATTTGCAGAGACTAGAAATAAACCATCTTACTTTTAAAGATTTAAAAACTCATTTCAAGATGGTCCTAGACCTGAAGCCCATTGCTCAGGCTCATTATCAGGCAATTCAAGGTCATGAACACTTTCAATTACTTTCAGGACAACTGGCCTATCAATACTAAACTTTCCTTAGATGGGGATGTTGTTTAACTCTGCATCTAATGGCTAAACTACATTGGCTCTGATGTGGTAGTGGCATCTTTGATTTACAAGTTAACTAACTATTCTGGTAACCACATCTTCAAGGATATGCTCAATAAAGTTAAAAACAAAAGCATCCATATAGGGTAAAAAGGACATTAAATAAACAGATTAAATGCTCAGAACTAATTGCAAAGAGAGAACGACACTCAAAACATTACAAAACTGTGTGAAGTTGCAACGTGCTTACTTTTTCAACACAATTCCACCTTCTCGAATAAGGTAGAAAAACCTAAGGAAGTTCAACAAAGAGCAACAGGGATAAATAAAATTAATCAAACAAATCAAGTGCATCCTCAGCAAATTTGCAGATGACACCAAGCTGAGTGGTGCAGTTGACACACTTGAAGGATGAGATGCCACCCAGAGGGACCTGGACAAGCTCAAGACGCGGTCCCATGGGAATTTCATGAGGTTTAACAAGACCAAGAGCAAGGTGCTCTACCCGGGTCAGGGCAACCCCCAGAACCAACACAGTCTGGGGGATGAACAAATCAGAGCAGCCCTGCCCAGAAGGACCTGGTGGTGCTGGTGGGTGAGAGGCTGGACATGACCCAGCACTGTGCACTCACAGCCCAGAAAGCCAAACGTGTCCTGGGCTCCATCCAAAGCAGTGTGGGCAGCAGGGTGAGGGAGGGGATTCTGCCCCTCTGCTCTGCTCTGGTGAGACCCCACCTGCAGTGCTGCATCAACTCTGGGGTCCCAGCACAGGGAGGACATGAGCTGTTGAAATGAGACCAGAGTAGGGCTAACAAGATGATTAGAGGGACAATTCTAATCCATCTGCATGACAAGTGGTTACCCAGAGTAAGACTCTTCAGCATGGAAAAGTGTAGGAACATGAGAAACGTTTATAAAATCATGAGTGGCTTGCTCAGGGCAAATTAATTGTTTGCAAACTCTTTCAGCACAAGAGATGGAGCTCTCAAAGAAAACTAGAAGGCAGCAGGCTCAAAACAACATAAGGAGGTGGTTAAAGTGATTAAATAGTGTACCACTGGATTTCCAAGATATAAAAGCATATACAAGCCTAAGGGGACACTGAACAAGTTGGTAGAAAAGCAAAACTCCACAGGTCACTGAAAATACAGAAATATCATTTAGCTTTGGAAGATGCAGTTGCATGCTGAGGCAAGAGAGCGGAGAAGCTTCACAGATGTTTGTCCCATCCTTGTGGGTTGCTTCCTGGGGATTTGGTTTGGTCACTGGCAGAGGTAGGATAACAGGACAGATGCACATTTGGTTTGGTCTGTAGGGACAATAGTTCGTCATGTTTCTTGTAGCTTAAGACATTTCAAAAAGATTTACAGATAGGAATTTCAGCTGCTGGTAACAAGTTTCATAGTTAACAGCACCTGTTGGAATACCAGCCAAACATCATACCATGAAATAACTAGTATTCTGTGATAACTCATGCCCACAGTTTATCATCTAAAATGAAAGCTGACCAAAGATTGCTTTGGTAATTTTACTATTCCTGGGAAACTGCACTACAGTACTCTAGTTAGAAGAACAACTGCTCCTCTCATTTGAGTGTTCATAATTAAGATGAAAGCAAGGAAAGCAATGTGTGGCCTTTTATGCATATGAACTTGCTAGTCAAATAAGTAACTGGGGATAAGGGGTACTTTTGAAAGGGACAATACTAAATTCTTGAAAATCTGTAACAGGAATTACACCTGGGAGAGACAGAACTGAGCCTAAGTCAACACTCCCATAGGAGCTCTGTATATTCCAGCAAAACCTCTTCTGAAATCTCCTGCTTGATATTGACATACATGTCTGTAGAGTTCAGTAGCTCTGTCACCAAGGGACTCTGCCCTCATAGCACTGACTGCAAAATGGAGTGGCAGTGTGGGAAAGAGGCTGTATTAGGAGAGAGGAAAATTACCCCACAACAACTCCAAATATAGCAATTCTGACTCTGCAGGGAGTGTTTTCAATCACGCCTGACAATTTTGATTTTACAAGTGGTCTATTATCAGAGTCACGCAAATGACTACAACTCCTTAAGAGTATCCATTAGAGGAGAGAAAAATGCACCAAAGTTCAGGGCACCAGGAGCCATACAAGGAAGCCAGAATACACTGCAAGCTGAGATACCCTTTTCAGACCACAGATTTCTTTCATATGCAAGCACACCTTAGAAATACTATTTCACTTTCTCTGAGCAAAGAGGTGCAGTAACAGACAGGACGAGAACCTGTTCTCTTCTGAAGGAGATCCAGGCATGTTTGCTCATCCAAACCACCTGCCTCAAGAGATCACAGCCTGACTGCCAGTCACAACCTTTTCCTTTCTCTGGGAAGGGAAGAGGCAAAGATGTGCCTGGATTTCTCCGGCACATCAAATTGTAACTCAAATTGCTGTTGGACAACATACACAAAGTCCAGGTTGAATTCTAGAAACAGCTTTACGAAAGCAGCAGGTCAACCTATAAATGCAACTAAAGACAGCAAAGTAAAATTGAACCCCCTCCTAAAAGAAGATTTGCTCCCTCCCTTTGTATAGGTTCCTTAACATCTCTGATTCTGGGGTGACAAAAGTATGTCACTTATTTTTTATTCCACAAAATCATTGGTAATACTGTCATCTTAAACATAATAAAGATTCTTTTCACAAATGATATTTGGTGGTAGTTACATAAAATTTAAACTAATTTACTAATACAAGTATTTCTCAAATACCCACTAAGTCACACCATTACTTTATCCTCCCTCTCAAGAAATGAAGCTGTATAACCAGATAACCTTAGAGCTGACAGGCTAGGGTTAATGTCCAGTAGGAAACAGATGGCTCCTGGTTGTTGATACATCAATGTACAGGCACCAAAAGAGTCACTGGAGGACCAAGGTTTGTATCATCCTCCAGCAAAAGTATGTCATCATTACAGCACCAAATGCAAGGTAACAAGAGATGCATTACACACAAATTTGAAAGATGCAAATGTATTGCCAAGCACATATAATTCTGAGTGGACAGGCAATCTTACTGATAGTACAAGAGACTTTGACAACTTTTCAAATTCAGTGCAAAACCTTTTTACACCAGAACTAAATATGAAGCCTACACCTGGAGCTTTGAGGGACTGTAGGATTTGTTTAAAGTCATCAATTCAAGCCTTAGAGATTAGAAAAAACTTTTTTTAAAAGTTTTTCTATTTTCATGTGATAATATCAATTTACAACTCATGATAGATTTAAAAATAAAGTGTCTTGCTCATCTGCCAGAGCTCACCATCTCTCCAGACAAATCTGCAAAAGCAAATTAACTCACTCCCAGTAGGTCTTCGGAAATCCAAATTTTCGCCTTAGAATCCTGTCCCCTCTCCTGGGCAGTGCAAACACTTTCAGCAGCCAACAGAACAAAGGAATGGAGGGCTTGGAAGGTTTTCCTTAAGTTGGCAGCAGCCCTTAAAGAGACAGGATCTCAACAAATCCTTACTGCCAGCAGTGACCTTCACTAAGCCCTTCAGCACATCTTCATTAAGTACAAGGGCTCCACACCTGGATTTTTAATCAAAACTGATCAATGTTGCCTACAGTTTCATATTATATTCAGTTTCCAACATTCTCTTCTGGAGTTATCCTGACGTGCTTCTGCTCCAGATGGCACCCACAGAGAAGATAAATGGGAGTGCTGACACCTCCACCAAAGCACAACCTTTCAAACCCATAAGTCAGTAACCAGCTGCAATGGTGCTGAAACCATGCAGTTGAAACTTCAGAAAATATTCTTCCAGATAACTCCACTACAGAGATGAAAATTCTGGCAGATGGGGCAAAGAAGTAAACTTCGGCTATCACAACAAGGCTACTTGAGCTCTTAGAGTAGGCCAATTAGTAGCACTCAACTCGAAAACTTACCTAAGAATTAGGAGTTAATTTATGTTCATCAGAAGAGACACAGTGAAAGGACAACATTATCCACTGGACAGTTACACTCCTCCAACCTGTTCCAAAATGCTTCAACTAATGATGAATTCTACAGCAACATTTATGACCAGTGCTCAATTACTGATGATTTAGTTATTGAACTCCTTTCTGAATAAATAACTTTGGAGCAGCTTTTTTGTAAGAAGTGTTTCTCTAGCCTATCTGCATCATAGAGTCAATTTACATGCCTGCTTTCTGATTGTCTTCTTCCTACAGCATTCTATTTGTTTCCTGGCTTTAGGCAGCTCTACATTGAAAAAACTTGTAGTTTCCAACACAGGAGCAGGATCAGTATGGTTATCATCCCATTCACACCTCAACCATGTTTTTTTTCTAGGAGTGAGTGTGTGGAGGAAGAAAACACCTCCCATCCACTCGCATTTGGTAGAGAGGAACCTCGAATATATGTCCCTCTCTAGAGCATTAATGATGAACTTGTGCTTTTTAGACACACAGAATTCTTCAAAAGTTGACACATGGATCCCAGGCAAAACTGGAACCTGCCTTAGGGTGGTGCTGATAGGTAACCTAAGTGCCTTGTCACAGGAGAAAACACAAATGCAACAGCTGCTCTGCCACATGCAACACCAGCCCATCATCTCACACCTGTAACCAAAGCAGCCATCTCCTCCCTTCCTTCAGCTCTCCAAATCCTTGCAGTCCCAGGACTAGCTGGATACTGAGAAAGGCTTCTGAAGCACAATCCACTTCTTTAGCATGATTATTCAATTCACACAGTAAATTAACTCTCTGTCACTATCAGGTCTTTGTTACTTCATTAGAGCATCTGGTGAGTTTCAGGACTCAGCTGCTGACCCTCTTTGGTTAAGTTTACACTAGAGCTTGTTGCACAGTGCAACAGAAGAGGGTCAATACAGCAAAATCCTGCTGCAGAAGCCTCAATGGCCAAACTATGTATTTTGAAGGAAGTTTTACTTTTGACTGGCTGTTGTCTGGTTCTGGACTTAAATGTCTATTTGTAACTGGTGTGTGTAATTCCTTTCAATTTCATCTGAAAGGAATTCTATTTTGTGCCTGAGATGCTTCACAACAAAGCAAACAAAGAACTGTGAAATGAGACAATCAAGAGATGCACTCCAAAAGTGCACTTTGATCTAAACTAAATTGCTCATGGGAACAGCCATTAATAGGCTCTAGATAACCAAACAGATTCTGTGTAGTTTCAGGCCTATGGAATGAAGGGTAGAGTCCTCTCTTCCCCTTACTTTTTTTCCACTGAAAAAACGTTGTTGCCTTAGATCATATCACTGAAATACAAACAATCTGAACATACTTTAAGGTTTAGGCAGGTACAGGCATTGCACCTATGGTTCATTTGAGCTATGGAGCAATGTAACTTGAAGCTTTGTACTATCATCCAGCTAATGCCAATTGTGGTACCAAAAAGTAGATTTTCAGTGGCATAAACTATGGTACCAAGAGTAGTTTTTCACTGGATGACAAAGCCAAGGACCAGAACGAAACAAGTCACCCAGCAACAGGGAGCCCCACTGATGTGGAACAGTGTGAACAGCTCAAGTCTATCTTGCAGTCCTCCAGTGGAATAAGATGCCACTGACCTGAATAGCAAGAAAACAGTTTTAAAAACTTGCCTTCTTACTACAGAATGCAAATCTAAGAAAGCAAACAAATCTCATCCATTAAAATAGATTGCTTTGTCTTTTCCTTACTTTACTGCATAGATGGTTTATGCATGTACTACTTAACTGCATTTATTTTTGACAAAGGTCACATCAAGATGGCAATTGGAATCAGCTAGAGACTTCCTCAAATTGTAGGCACCTGGAAGTTGTGTCTTCTGAAACTGGGATCTAGAATATTCTCAACTTTAGAAACAGGCTGCACAAATCTGAATTTTCATGTGGCAGAAATAGAAAGGAAGCCACAATCTCTCTCATGAGAAAGCCACAACTGAAACAGTTCCCAAGGGAAAACTGTAATCATGAAGGTTATTTTTCCCTCATTTTAATTTTCAACTTCAGTCAGCAACTGCAGAACAAAATGGACATGTTAGACAAGGCCATTACAAAACCAGTCTCTTGTTTATGAAAACTTACCAGGTCAAGCTACATGCAGTGTTTTTCCTCATACTGAGACAAGTGTGTATCTCCCTTTTAATGGCCTTCCATCAGTTTACTTATTCTTTCTGTCCCACACAGAGCTCCAGGCATGTCAGCAGCACGGTAAACTAGCAAACACCTTTAACTAAAATAATCATCAAGTCTTTCTCACTGCATATAGGTGATGGCCATTTCAATGAAAGCCTTGAAAAAAGGTTAAAAATGGAGTAAGAGGTTTCAGAGAGGCACAGTTGTAGGATGACTTTGTAAAGGAAGGGCCCCTAAGTTATCTATCCCTGTTAATTATCATGTGGGGACAGACATCGATTATCTGTGCAAACACAGAAAAGGACAGTGAAGCTTTTAAAAAGGAGCAGTGAGGCAAATAAGCAATTATTGATTCATGTGTTTGGCAAACATTTTCACCCACTCACGAGAAGGAGAGTTTAAGAGGATTTTCACTACACAGTAATAACAGAGGCAGCCTCTCCAGCTCATAAAAGGGAAGTCAGAACATAAGCCAGATGCAAAACTCCAACAAACACTGATTCACAGCTCCAGTCACACTCAAAGTCATGTATGAAATGAGCAATTCAGCCATCCAATAAGCCAAGAAGGGGAAAGAGAGGGCAATTATGTCTCTGTTCAACAGAGCACCATTTAAAGTATTCCTTCTGATTCAGCACCAACCCTTGTGATCAGTATTCTTGGCCTACCATCAATGAATTTAATTACACAATTATTTGAAAAAACGCAGCGTTCTCCCTTCCCTGCTTGCCCACAACCAGCCCAATACAAGTCACAGGAATTAGTCAGAAAGAATGTGTAGAGTAGCTACCTCCACTTTTATTTTTGAAGTTCAAGTCACAGAAATGTATGGATATTAGCTCAAGCATTACTGAAAGTCACGTGTTTCCTTTAATTGAGCAACTGGAGCTTAATCTTCTCTATTGAGTGATACAATGTATGGGGCCATGAAAAGCGCACCAAGTTACTTAACACCCACCAGTTACTTATTTGAGATTCTGGGATATTTAACAGACAGCTGTATGTTTGGATCCATGTCATCTAGCATCGTTTTGCCCGATTGCTGGATCTTCCTCTCCTACTGGGTGCACAAAGGCAAGTTGAGCTTCAGCTCCTCCCTAGTTCTGCCTTCTTTCACCTCCACACGCAGCTAGCATACTTCAACAGCTCTGCTAACAAATACACTTGCTATCCCACAGACAGTGCCTGCTTAACTCCTTTTTTTTTCCTACTTGAAACAGCTGCACCAACTAATTAATACAGACACTGTAGCAATAAGCACAAAGTTACTACCATTCAAGCTGATATAAGTGTACTTTAAAGACAATGTTCTTAAACAGGAAGGAATCCAATACAAAGGAAAGAACAGGGCCTTAGCCACGTGAAAACAATACTGTTCTACTGTGGACTGACGCATTAGTCACTGGTTTGGGAACAAGATGCCCTCTTCCCTTTGTGCCAGGTTTGGGCTTTTTCTTCCTACATTTGGGAGCTGGTGGAGGGGAGGGAGACTACACAAAGGCAGCAAGTAAGGAAATTATGGCTCTCCTCTTTCAACTTGTGCCATCTTCCACAGACAAAATATTTATTTGCTTTTGTTATTATAAAGTGAAAATGTTAAGCAGGATTCAAGACACAAATACCTTCCTTAACATAATAAGGATGTGCCTCGTTTTCAAAGCTGACCATTTCAAAAGGCTTTTGAAAGAGACACTGTTCTTTCAGATGCCCACACAGCACTATCCATCCCAAGAGGCAATTAATTTTGGATCCTGACCGATGCCCTGATGTTCCGAGCATATCAGCTACGCATTAAGCAAAGGACTTCATTAAAGGACAGGAATTTAATTGAGTCTATATTCAGGTATGTCTCTGAAAGCTAGAGGGTAAGGCAGAGATGTAGTAACTAAAAATGTTTTAAAGAACACAGGTACGACCTCTTTCTCAGGAATTCAAGTTGTGTAGCCTACATTCAACTCTCTTCAACACACAGGAGCCAGTCAGACCACAGGCTCCCTGTTGTAAGCACAATAAAGTCCATCACACAGCCGCTACCTCAGGAAAAACTTTCACACCAGCTCTAAAAATTCAGGGAATAGGAAAATAACTACAGATATCCAAGGTGACCGAAAAAGTGCAGTATTATCAGACAGCAAGCCTCTATACAACTTGACTAACCATTTCTAGCCTTAGAAACAACTACAACTTAGAAGTCAAATCAGAACATGATGACAGGGAGAACCACTGGGAACACCAAGGGTGCAACAATATTTATTTTCACATTTCCTGTCTAAGCCTAAGAGCCTACTCTTAAGGGCTTCTTTGATCCTGTTCAGAGCTTTGTGTATCTGCAACAAATTGCTAACCTCATTCTTCAGTTCCTTCTGTTCCTCCAGCCCAGTCAGTATGGCTGCTCTATTACAGAACTTTTAAGTCTACTTTTTTCAGCTGTACATAAACACAAGCCTCTTTTTACCTGTCCATCCGTTCCACTAACCATTTTTTTCACTCCTACCTTTATCAGATGCCATAATAAAGCCTCTCTTTGGCAACACCAATTTTAAAGGAAAATATAAAATTACCTCATTACTACATAGCTATCTTTATAAAATTATCCCATTAATTCAGAACCATTTTCAAGCTATCAGCCAGTTACCAGTTTCATACATTTGGCTAACTGAATTTCCTCCACCAGCTCCAGATGTCACAGTACCAATTTTTATTTTACCTCTGAGACATGGGCCAAAATACTTCCAATGGGCTCAGAACTCTAACCAAACCAACCACAAAAGCAAGGCACCCAGTAGTAACACCATGCTTAAATTAAAGGCAGTGAGCAAAGCGTATGGGTTGTGGTTTGCTTATTTCTTACGGCAATATATTCCTAATTTTAGACACTTGAATGCTGTTAACACTAGATAAACTGCACACATAGCAACTACTGAAGTAGATGTCATTTGAAAAAACACTCAGCCATACTCACTTTCTGTGCTAAACTCAAGGCAGCATTTTAAATATCACAGAGAATGACAATTCTAATTGCATACTGCAGAATTAAATCCAAGATTGCTGTCAAAGCAACATTTCAGAATATGTTAACTTTGAAATCAATGTTAGCCCAGAGAGTAAACTCAAGCTAGCTCCTTGTTAACTCTGCTTCAGTTTTTCAGCTATATGAACTGCCCTTTTTGGAAATGTATCTTTACATTAATAATGTCAGCTTTTCCTTCAACATACTTTACTAGAAGGGAACAATCAAAATTTAGGTGATTTGGCTGTCTTTTTAAAGGTTTAATACAAAGCAATTTATGCTTCATGCCACTAACTACTTCATCAAGAACAACTTTTGACCACGAAGAAGAAGAAGTCCATGGGAAGAAGTCAGCCTGAAATTAGTCATAGTCCATATTTTCATTTGAAAGCATACATTTGCCAGTGCAGAAAGTTTTGATTGAGCCTCCTTAAGCAGAGAAAACTACCAGCAAAATAACCATTTCCAAATAGCTTTATTTTCCTATAGCTATGACATTTCTTAAATTAAAAAGTGTGATTAGTAATCTCATCTGAACACAACAAGACGATTACCTAGAGATAAAGTTCAACAAATCTCTTGAGATCAGTACGGCCTTGTACACATATCCTCTGCAGCAGACCTGGCAGATCAGAGGCTACAGCATGAGGACTAACCACAAAAGTGTTTGTGTGCTGGGGTCCTTGTACAGCTAAGACTGTTGGTGACTTTCTCACACAACTAAGCTGCTTTTTCCACAGAAGACCAAGTAATACATTTCTACTGGGAGTGGCAGGAATTTGAGGAAGAGTGGTAAGAAAAAAGGTAATTTTAAGGTCAAAACAGTTAACAGTGACTTTTTCTTAAGTTATGTCATCAAGGTTGTACTTTGCATTACAAAATTACGGAATTCTATCCAAGTTCCTTTCCGCTTTCTTGCTCTTCTCTTCAGGGAATAAAAAAACATTAGACCTATCTAGGGCAGGGATTATTAACAGCTTGTCTCTCTGATTTGAGCACATTATCCCTGTAAAGCAAACATCTGAGCAGCATGGTATATAAAAAGGCAACTTACCTCTACGTTCCTTTCAAGGGTCAGTTCCCTTCATGACCTCACTGCACTTCCAATCCCAAGTCTTCTGCATCAGATATCCATTATCTCACTCCCATTCTTCTGCCCAGGCTCGTCCTTGTTGTGCTATGCTTTAAAACAAGAAAGCCTTCCTCTTGGCCTTGAAATTGGTGGTTGCTCCAGGAAAACAGTACATTTTCTGTCAAATGGCCTGTGAAAATTCAGGCTCCCTTGCATCTATTCATCTGCCTGTGTACATTAACAGAACTGTTAGTTCTGTTTCAGTGTAAGACCTTAACCACAACAGAAACAGCAGCTTTTGCAGCAGGCAGGTAGTGTGGTGATTTCCAGTATTTCTGTAAGCAAACTTACTCTTAATTCTGTCAGTTACCTTCTTCCTTGGTTTTCTCTTTCGTCCTTCATTGTCTCAGATATACTCCTGCCTGTCCCTAGCCAGCTATTGCTGCCTTCTCAAAGATTACATCTTGTGTCAGTGCCACACTTGAATATATTTGGGCAGAACCAAGACAAGGACAGCAGAGCTTATTCTCCAGAACTGTACTTCAACTGCCACAAGCTCAACAATTCACACAGAAGTCCTGCCTCACTGGTTAGAGACTGCTGGACTGGTCTCCAGAACAAGCAACTATTTTACTCACTTCTCCCTCCCTTTCCCCAAATATCAATAGTGCAACATAAACACAGATACTGACTTGCATCCTGGCTTTATTCTCACATTTTCTGCAAAAGAAATGGATGCCTGGATGAGAAATGCTCCACTTAGATATACTTAATTCATTCTTGGTTTTAATGTGGCTGGTAATACTGCCCTTATGCTATGTGCTGTTCAAAAGCTAAGAGAACCAACCCCTAACACAGGACTTAGAAAACAATAAATACTGACATTTCAAATATAACTCCAACATTTTCAGATATCTGTCACCTTTGACATCCAACTCCACTAGGGAGATATAGGTTATTTTGTTTCTGATAATTAGCTATCTTCCCAGTCACCTTTCAACAAGGAATACATTTCACTCCATTATGATATTTAGCTTAACATGGAAACAGTTATTTCATATATTCAGTCAATTTCTATTCCACAAATCGGGAGGAATGCAGCTTGTACACAGCAACATTATAACCCTTTCCTATATTGTGAAGAGGCACCCCTTTATCCTCTTTTGGGTCCTTTCTCTGAGGTTACATGACAGTTCAGTTCAGAAAGCTTCTTACTAAAGCAGCAATTTTAGTCCCCATAACTGGCAAAATAAAGAGTGTAATACCTTAGGTCACTTATCACTATGAACTTCCAATTAAGTTCTTCAGTGTCATATATTCTTCCACGGGTGTTTTGCATGTAAATCATAGCCTATTATGCTGTGGAAATCTTTCCTCATCTGAGAACATATTTTGTCTTTTCAATCTTTACTATCTATTTCTTGTGAAAGGAAAATATACCATTTGGTTCCTTTTTCCTCCTTGATATTTGATAATTTTTACACCTTGCTTCATTTAGCTTTTGATACCATGGCAGAACTAACCAGATGCTCAAGTGACAAAAATCAACCCCTAAGAAATTGAAGAATAGAGTGTATTTGGGTCTGTAAAAAAAAAAAAAAAAGTAAAAAAAAAAGTAAGGAAAAAAAAAGCAAAAAAAAGGTTAAAAAAAAAGTCCCAAAGTACTTAATTTGTCCTCAATATATCTGTGCAACAAAATATATAAATCTGCCTTGTTTAATATTACACAGTGAATTAATCCATTTCTACTCCTAAAATACCTCTGATGTAACATAGTAACCAGTGCCACCTGATAAAACCAATGTCATCTACTATCATCCACTAAGGCATTTAATGAAAACTTTACATAAACTCTGAACAATGACTTAATTGAGACAGGACCAGGCATGATTGAAATTGCCACAAAGAGGACTCAAAAACTAGGTAATGCAGCATTAAGGCTGCCCATGCAACCCTTATTTGTCAGTGCAGCACCGTGCTGTAATTCTCAAACTCCACAGTGCCTTTCCACAGGACCCCCTACTTATCTACGTGCACATAATGGACCTCCTGTAGAGATGAACACTGATGCCTCATGATTGAGCTTATTGTCTGATGGACCTCTGTCTTATTTATCAAAGAAACGGACAAAGGAAGGGATCACAGAAGCAGGGACAACAATTAAGATAGTGAAAAGCCACTCTGGAAAAAGATGCCTATTCCTCCTCTAACACTCATCTCTCCTGTGGTTAAGCAAGTCTCACTAAACTAGGAGATCTCAAATCTGAAAATTTTGTATCCCACCTCTCAAGTTAGAACAGGAGCCAGAGCCCAAAGTATTAGCAAAGGAGGCAAGCGGGAGTGAGATTCCTACCCCAGGTAGTGAAAACACTCCACAAAGAAATAAATTAAAGCCTAAAATATAATTTTGGCTGCTCAAGACCACAAAAAACCCTCCTCTCATTTGCTGCTGTATCAACACGTAACAAAGCTTCAGCACATGCACAGAGGGGATCGAGCTCAGGCAGCCCAGACAATTTACAGACTGCACTTTAAGTGTTCAACCTGAGTATCAAGGTACAGCCATCCTTCCCTTACCACACTCAAACACAGGGCTGTGACACCTCCTCTTCACTGCCTAGAGGTCACATACAGCATTATGGAGAGTAGCACCTTCTTGCTCTTTGAACCCACTCATGTTGCCTCAGTGGACATGAACTGCAAGTCACGTCCTGCTCATGAACTTGCCTACAAGCAGAAACACCACAGGTTGCGCAGCAACCCACTTAACCAAGCGCTCTTGCATTGCAGAAGGGTTTTATAGCTTTAACTTTCTAACAGTGGGCTAACACAGTGGAGACAGCAACATGGACAAATCCATTCCAAAAGCATATTCTAGAAAAATATGAGATTTTAAACACAATAGTTCTCATACTTTGCTATATAACAAGATCTTCCATAAATACCAAGTTTAAATTGCCATGTTGGTATATAACCATGACAGTAGGTAATCAGGTCATTTTGCTACAAACTGTTCATTACTTTAACAGATAAACTGCTGCTTGGAACAAATACTATTTTTAGTAATCAAAGACTCCAAATTTTTTCAAAACAACCTTGCAAAAACAAACATTCTTGGGCTCTGCTGGAAAACCAAGCAAAAACACAAAGCAAATAAGAGCACAACTATTTATAAATCTGCCAAGCAAATATTCTACAGCAAATGATATAGTAAAAAAAGGGAAGATATTGAGTAAGAAAACTAACCCTCAGTTATTTGGGGGTGATGGGGGGAGAGAGTTACCGCTTGAAGTTAATCTTATCAATGCTACCATTTTTACCCATAATATCCTATTACATTTACTAATTTGTAAATGGTAACATTTGTTTTTCTGGCAAAGTCAATGCATTAATACATGTATGTCACCTCTCCAGTGCAAAGCTTTAGAATTAGGTATAGCATTACAAAAGAACCACTCCTCACTAGCAGTCAGCAAATGCTAAACCACAGGGATTCAACTGCTCTGTCCCTGCTTCATCACACTGGAAAAGGCCAGGTTTTAGTTAGCAGTATTGTGCTGGTTGCCACCAGTTATCCAAAAAATGTATCCTGCTACTCCAGGAAGAAAGAAAATTTGCTTACCTTCATTTTCATGGCACTACCACAGTCATCTAACAACAGTAATCTACAACACTCTCACATAATAACAGTTTTTCCTATATTTTTTCCCATTACACAAATTTTACACACTCAAGCTTACTTTTCTTTACCTCAAAGGAAAGCTGATAGCTTCTAAACTTTGATTTGTGGCAAGGCAGAAACCAAACCTTTTTTGACAGCCAAACATCCATTCTTAAATGTTCGGCTTACCATTCCTTTTTAGGTACAGATATGACAGAGGCCAATTTACTGCTTCTGGAAGACGTTTGGGAAAAAAATTACACCCTTAACCTTCTTAACGTCGTAGATACTGGTTCTAATAGCTACTGGTTTAAAACTTCTGTTCTGTAGAGTCAGGAGATACCATTTCCACTGAGAAGTTCCTCAAAACAAACAAAAAAAACCCCAACACAACCCACAATCCACTTTTCCAGGGAGTTAAACTATGCTGTAACAATAATAGTCAAGAGATAATCAGACTTCTCAGTGCTCTCTATTTAAAGCACTGAAAAGCAGCCTCACAAGGCTTGACACAAGTTCTCATCTGAAGCTGTCTACTATAAAGTTAAATGCAAGAAAAAGCAGCAATAACCAAACAGGGTTACACCACTCAGTTATGTAAGTCACAAAGGTTCAAATTTAGATTTATATTTAGTTCGTCAATTCCCACCCAGAGTTCAACTCAGTAAACTGATCTATTTTTAGCTTTTGATTCTTTTGGACATTTCCTTCCTTCATCTGTGTAAATGCGTCAGAGCTTCTCAAATGTTTCCCTTTGGCTAGGGTAGGATGCATCTGATTCCAAGCTTAAAAAAAAAAGTTAACACACACACACGCCGAGTGGTTATTGTTGGCTGAATTACACCCTTGTTCTGAGTTAAGCATAGGCAAATTTGACTCCAATCCTCATGCTGTACTAGAAAAGATCTTGCTCCTTCCGCACTGACAGGTTAAAGCGTGTCATGGCTAAACTCTACAAGGATCACAACTAGACAGACCATATTTTATAACCTTCTATAAGCAGGCTTGACTTGGGTCTCCTGCCTTGATAATTCAACAGACAAATAGTAGAATTTTCCCAAAATGGGGACAGAAATCAAGGTCAGTTTTTTAACTTTCTGCTCAGCCACCAAGGCAAGAAATTCAGCCAAGTACAATTCCCTGTTTTTCTTCCAAAGTCAGCCTTCCATTACATGTGGAGAAGCTGGTATCTTAGTTTTTATTTATTTATTTATTCATTGACCATAAAGCATTAACAAGCCGATGTCCTGATTCTGGCCTGGTGCGAACATGGTTAGGACCCGGAGGTTATTCTGTACCACCTCATGTCATTATCCAGGAACAAGGGGAAACGCTCATTCCCAAGCTGGGGTAGCACGGTAGAGGGAGCAGTTGGGGAGTGTCAGGGGCTTCCACAGGGGTAAGCAGTAACATTTCTTTTCTTGTACACTCTGTCATTCGTATCATTACTGTTTTCTTATCTCATTACTGTTCCCAGTAAATTGTTCTTATCTTAACCCATAATCTTTACCTTTTGTGCCTCCAATTCTCCTCTTCCATCCTGTCATAGGGGAGAGGGAGGGGGAGTGAGCAAGTGGAGTGAGGGGAACACCATTCCTAAACCATGACAGCCAACCAAGTCATTAGATAAGCCACTACGGCTGATCTCATCTTTCCATCTGAAAAGGTGCCACTGTTCTAATAAATTTTTGCTTGGCTTCCCTTTGTTGTCCTTACAGAAGCCCAGCTCACATGATACCCTGTGTCACTTAAACAATGCATAGCACTGATTTCTTCTTTGAACTTTGCAAACTATGGCAAATTCAAGCCTAACAACTACGTTTAAGTGCAGAAAACAAGTAAAGGCACAGGAAATGTGACTTTAAGAGGCGTGAAGTAAGAGCATAAGCTACTGCTGTAGCTGCTCTATTTCCACTCTTTTAGGACCAACCCAACAGACAGTATCAACCAAAATGAAGTCACTGACTAAGATTAATAAAGCAAATAAATAAATACAGGGATAAAAGCTTTGAGAATAAAGCTTTATTAAAAAATAAACAACAACAATGGCTATTCAGCTTCTTTAGCAGAGAAATCACATCCTGTTTTATTACTCTATAGTAAAAGACAGAAAGAGGCCTCTAAAGATGGGGTTTGGCATCTTCTTAAGTCTGATGTTCAACATACTATGTGCTATCAACTTCTGCACAGAACAGGACAATCCAGGCAATTTATATTTCAATTCACCTTGATTTGCTGGCAGCTTTCTACATTTTTTTTTCTGTGCTTTAAGCTGCATATATCTGGAATTCAAGGAATAGGAGAATTACAAAGGGCAAAGACATTTTGACCTTGGCCTAAAGTTTTAGAAGAGTGGGGAGTATTTTTATGATCTCAAAAAATGGTATCATCTTTGTACTCAATGCTGCATAACCCAACATATCCAGAAGTTAGTGGCATGATAAACACTTGGAAACTGAAGAACTTACTGCCTTAAGGCTGGTAGAAAATTATATCCAACAGTGTACAGCCAAGACTACACAATGGATACAGTAAAGTCCACCGTGTAGCATAGGAGGTTAGCCAAGTAATATTTGGTATTTAAACACACCATTTATTCTAATTCACTTCTTGGGATGTTCCTGATGTACCCTCCCTTTATTACTTGGGACACATTTTAAGAAATGTCACCTGATTTCTTCCCAACATTAACATCTCTTTGGGCTCTGAAAACAAGCAGTCCCCAAGACTTCAAACACTTCTGCTTTCATTAAATTTCACCAATAACATTTTCCCTTGTTTGATGGCCTCAAAGTTATTAACCAGATACGTGACCATCATAAACCTTAGTGAAAAGCCTTTGACCAAAGGCCTTGATGAAGCATGTCATAAGGCTGAAGGTTTCCACAAAATTACCCACAAAAATGCAGAAATTCCATATAAAGCCTAAAAGTTTTGGATTTTGAATCACTCTTTTATGCAATAAGCAAGGTACAGGCTAGACAAAAACAAGTAGGTATTTACCATGTCTCTGTGAGCCCTATCTTTCTGCAGTATATTTTCCTATTCATTTTTAGCACTTAAGAAATCTCACTTCACTATAACCCTGGATCCTCAGACTCTAATTGCTAAGCATGTAGAAATCTAACCACAAAAATCACTACTGGTTGTTTACACAGTCTGCAGACACCTCAGGAATAACTATTACTGCTCACACACGCACTAAGACTACAAGAAAACATGAGTAATTAAGCTCGGGGTAGTTTCACAGATGACTAGAACGCATTGGGATTACTCACAATAGCCCTGTTCAGTGCCTGCTACCCAGAATACTTCCTCCAACTTTTTGACAAAGAGGTTTGTCATGCAAACTCGAGTTTTGGAAGCCACATGGAATATTTAGTTTGACAGTGTAACATGCATACATATATCCTCATGCACACTAGTGAAACAAACCTTCCTGAATCTCAGGCTCATGTCGGACTGTTAGATATGCCAGTAACATCATCCTGACTCTTGCACAGATTTGTGGGAATTATCCAAGCACACTATACTACACCTATAGTATAAAACATAAAGTAAACCCCTGACCTATTTTGAATGCTGGAAGGATTCAAAAGCACTTTTCTCTATATACTTTATATCTCACTCCCTCAACATCTTAGGCTCTGAGAGATTAAAAAAAAAAAAATTCTCATCTCCCTGTAAAGATTGCCTTTTCTTCCCACCATAATTATAAAACAGTAATTCTTATTTCAGTTCTTTAGTAAGGTCCAGATTACAAAACATCACATCTAGAAGTACCAGCAAGAGGAACAGTTCAGCACTGCTCAGTAGGAAAACCTGTTACATATTTGCAGTGGTTTGTATTAAACAGTGCTACTGCCACTTATGCAAGGCAGTAACACGGGAGATTAAACAAATTTGACTAAATTATTTCAGAAGACTCCACTCAACAGCCTTGAAAAACAACCCTGCTTTTTAAACAAATGCACAATTAGGCTATTTCAGATTACTTTGAGTAGCTATTTGGCAGAGAAACCATTGGAAGGGGTTTTGTATCTTTAAAGCAGGGTCTTGTCACTCAGACTGTTTAGTGAAACTTTGTGGACACAACTCATTTATGACCCTCTTCTTTGTGTATCCATACAACAACCTACTCTAGAGGCCGAAAATCAGATGCTTTAATGTACTGTAGTGTCTACTGCTAAAAGCACTTGAGTTGTTCCCTGTCATTTCAATTCCTCCTCCTCACTACTGGGTAAGTGATCTGTTTTCTCAAAACAGCAGTATCCTTCCTGAAGGAATATGACTCAGCTTTGCAGATCATCAGTATTACTTCACCAGTAGTCTACTTTTTGATTTTACCGCACCGAGAAAAATGTTAAGTTAAACAAGGATCCTTCTCCAAATAAAGCAAAATTCTTGATGAGAACAACAAATAGATGCAACAATCTTAGTCATTAAATTAAAATAGCCTGCTATGACCATCGTGGGGTTTTTTTACCTTGTAGCCTTTTTATTTTTTTTAAGATTAAACTTGGTTCTCACCAATATCAAGCAGAAAAACTGTTTCCCTTGTTCTCTTTACTTCAACTATCACTGCATTACCAAAATTTCAATGTCTCTTTACTATTTTAACACTTTTGCTGACCATGAACAGCTGTTTCAGTGATCTTACCTCCTTCTTCAAGATGCAGACCTAAAATCACTACGCTGTTTCACTCTATTAAACTGCCCCAGCAGTCTGCATCTAAACATTTGTTGACACTATAAATATTTTAATTTTTATTTTAAATTGAAAAGGAGCAGAGAAACATTAATATTTTCTCTACATATTGGGGTACGTCTTTCCAGTCTTTCTTCAGATTTTATTTACCTAGATAGTGATTTTACATGGAAAAGCTCTTGGAAGTCACATGATATTTCAGGTTGAAATTCATACCTGTTTCTGTTAGGTTGCTGTGGGACACATTTAACTGGAGACAAACCACTTTTTATGAAACATTTACCACCCATCTTGTCTACACAATGACTGAGCTCTGCAACTGATGAAAGCCCTGGCTTGCACCAAGTCTCTTCCTACTTCTGTCAGCTCCTTTCTGAGTACATCAGCGCTTCATGCCAGCTCAAATGCACTCCTTCCAAGAATGGACCTGGCTTTTCTCTAACTCCCATTTACCTTCCCCTCCAAATGTGCATTTAGTTTATCAACTGCCAGCTATCACAGATGTTACAAGTAATTCTCTGTCCTCTCTTAGAAATACTCAGGACTTCTTCCTCCAACTGTTACAAACACACCCTAACCTCTAACTTTAACAATCCTTGGCTATCCCCAGAGAAGCTTGGCTGTTTCACACTAAACCAAACTGCACAACAGCTGCTGCATTTCACACTGAAGCTCTCTATCCTCATCTTCATTGTTCCAGGGAACATCAATTCAACAATGCTATTTCCCAGCGTAACTTCTCCATTGTAACTTCATTGTTTCTGGAGTTATTTTCCTCTGCATATGCTCATCAGAAACTACCAAGTTGTGGCATTTTTCTACAGTGTTTTTCAAAATACCATTTACACACACACCACCCTGCTTCAACCATCTTATTAAAATGGATACTTCTGGAATTGGATCAAACCTTCACAAAAGGGCCCACTTCCTCTTCAGCCCAGGTCAACCAGCACTAATGACAGCAATCCTGTTCTAATGCAACTAAAAGCACAAAGTAACAGATTCTTGAAAAGCTTACACAACACTGTAAATTTTTGTTGTGTTTATTTTTTTAATACAAATGCTCTCATCACTCAAAGTGATACGAAAGAATGGACAGCTTGCTTCACACTTTACATCCTCTGCATGCTCACCACTTCTTAAAACACACCTCAGCTCTTGACAGCCACAGGACCAAGAACCAGTACTTGCAGAGGACAGCATGGAGCTGTCACATGGGCTACCACCAGTGCTGCCTGGCAAAACTTCGCTTCTGGCTTCACTATTAGATGATTTCAGTCAGACACTCGTCACTACTCTGCAGCGACTCCAACTGCCACACCAAGTAAGCAACAACCACAGCTCTGGCTACCTTTTCTGTAAGTTACCTACTACACAACAGCAGGAGAGTGTGCCTTCCTAAGAAGATCCACCTATCTTAACTTCAGAGATGGTGTGTTCTGCTTCATGATTTTAAGACGGAAATTTGGCTTGTTTCTCACATTTGATGCCTACCTTGAAAGCTATTTTGCCTATGATCTAAATGATAGTGTGTTTTTATTAGTAGTATTCTTGAAAAAAATTGCTGCCTTTTAATAATATGCTTGCCTTTTCTTTTCCGTGTAATCTTTCCCAACCCTCTCTCCTTTCCCTCCTCCTAGAAGACTTTCTCTATGGCAGCATTTTTAATGCTGTCTACTACATGCAGCCAACTATCCCAACCACTATCACACAGGACACTAATGTAAAGGAAGCAAGGCAACAGTATACAAAGCAATATAATCAGGAAGAAATAAAACATAAGTCCTCCTTGTAAACTTGAAAGAACATATTTTTAAATGCTAGCTTTTATCTTTACAGTATTATTTGTTAAGTGATGTTCATGAAAACTAAGCAAACAACATGATCGTTATTTAAGAGAAAAAGAAAAAAATCAATCATGTTTTCATGACACTCATTAATACTTCTTTAAGGTCTCAATTATTCAAGCAACTATCAGCCTAGGTTGTTATAGGCAGACTTAGTGTATTGTGCTTGTGCATTTGTTTCTTAAGGTAAGCTTAATGATAAGAGAATTTAAAACTTTGCTTTGAGATGTATGTGTTTAGGTACCAAAATGAACATGTGAGTATTTTAGGAAAACAGGATGCTGAGATTTGTTGTTGCTGTGGACATTTGAAGACTTCTGCAAGTACTAGTAACTTGAGCCTTGAATCAGTCTGGGTTCAACTAAGTGTACAACATTAGAACCAGGTGCTATTTAAAGCTATTCTGGCTACCAGCCTGTTCTCTGACTTCACCTTGAGAGGTGGCACACTGAACTGTACTTGGAACACCCACCTCCTCCAGACCCACATTCATCTCAGACTTACTCCTTCTCCTCAGAAAGGACTGCTGCCACCTGTGTAGATTAGGTTTTAGATGGAAAACCCTCCATTTTTTTGTTTTCCCATATCAAGGGATGAAGTACAATAAACAGTTATATTCATATTTTACCTGGCAAAGCCTGGGCAATTATTCACCTTAATGAAGAGACTTTTGGGGCCCCTTTTTTTTCCCTTTGCTTTTCAAACATTTTTGTTCCTCCAAAGGTCCCTTCCCATTGCTCAGTATGTAAACTGTGTTCCTTCTAGGAATGTGGCAAGAGTTCACATAAACAGGTGGTGACAACACTAATCTCCTCAATGGCTTACAAAAACTGTATCGTTTGTCCATATATGAATGAAGTTACTGCACAGTTTGTAGAGGCCACTCATAAAAAAATGTATCTTACAGGAAATTACTCCATCCACTTTCAACTCACTACTGTGAAGAGCTATCAGTTGGTTGTTTTTTTCCATGAAGACTTATCAGAGTAATTTATAAAGGCACTTCCTATAGTATCTAGCTAGCTGACTGAAGTGCTTACAAGCCTTTTTCTCTGCAACCTTTTGTATTCACAGATTTTTCCATCATCCCAAAATGGTAACTTTAATTACTAAAAGTTCGATCAACATGTCTTTTACTTAGATGAAAAAAGTTTTGTTCTCTATGCCTAAAACCAAAATTCACTAACTTCAACCAGTAAAAATACTTTGGTTTCAATAACACTGTTATAATAGCATGATTTAAACTTAACAGACAGCCCTTATTCTTGCATCCTGAAGATATCAGTTGAGTCTCCTTCCCAAAGTTTTGAGGACTCAAAGCTGCAAAGATGAAACCAACAACAACCAAACAAAACCTCAGTATTGGTTACTGCCCTGTAAGCCATGACTTGATGGCCTCAAATTCAACTTTGCACATGTCAGCTGTTTTCAGACCTTTCAAATACATAGAATTTTAGGCTGAAACTCAGAATACATTTTGAAAAGTTTTATCTTAATAACTTTTCATTAAAAATAGATCTTGTATACTTAACACATGTTAACACACTTAACACTACACAGCCACTTAGACTCTGCACTACTGGGTTTTCACATGGTAACAGTCTTTTTTTCATAACTCAAAGGTATTTTACCAGTCCTTTCAAGTCAATCCAGTGCACTTTTTAATAAAAAAAAAAAGGGATGTTTGTCTATACATTTATAGCTCAAAAAGTATCCTTCTGTCAGTTTACACAGTTATTTCTGATCTCCAACTTACGTACAGGACAGAAAGGCACTTCCAACAACCACTGTGTTTTCTCCTTCAAAATGTAATCACTTTGCCCGGCACTCAACTCTTCTTCTTTTACTATTAATCCTTCCACAAAGGTGACAAATGTAACAAGGTACTCTTTTCTTTTTAACTTCAAATAATGAGATTTAGATACCAAGTATGTAGCAGAAAGTAAGCTGCCTCAATTTCTTCCAATTCCAGTGAAGGGATTCCTCATTTACATTCAAGACGCACAGTCTTTATGTGTTCCTACTACCACCACCAGTGGTGCTTCCAGTTCAGCTGCTTTCCTCACATTTCAACTGCAACTTTATTTCCCCAACAACTCAAGAGTGAGTTTACATTTACATAACCAAAGTGAAAACTGGAAATGTCCACATTTCAAGTGATGTGAACCTAGCTGCTGTTCAATATCTTAACAAAACATCTTCCAAATAACAAAACTCCATTCTTCAGGCTACTTTAATTCTACTTCAGGCTTAGTCTTACAAAAGGACAGGAGGAAAGTCAATAACCCCACTTGGCAGCTCAACTGACTAATTTAACCAACCTAAGATTAGAACTGATTGTTTAGGCAAGCTTTTTGTTGTTGGGGTTTTTTTCCTCCTGGAAAACACTGCAACATTTTTACTCATTTTCTCTTTTAAATAACAGCTACAGCTTTGCTAATATTCGCTGCAAGTGACAGGAAAAAGGAAGCATTTGTTATTGTAAATTCTGTACAGTAAAAATATTTTGTCTGCTCCTAAGTGCACCAAACAAAGTTTTTTCCTTGTTCATTGATCACTGTGCACATTGTGTTTCACTGAAAAAAAATGTGCCTGTTGTTCAAACAAAGGGAAGCACCGGAGATCTCTTAATAGACCCTCTCCTTATAAAAGAGTGGATCATGTACAGAGGCGGAATTCGAAGAGCTCTTCTCAATGCCAAACACCCACAAGAGATGCCAGAACATTTTCCAGTGTATGTCAGAGCCCAGGCTGGACCAGACAACCTCGACATGCAAATATGGAAATCAGAATGCCAGTTGTTAAATATGCTCTAAGAGTTTTTTGATAAGCATGTCCTTCTACCACTTTAATATTTTCAGTTGCTGCAATACTGAGCTCAGTGCAACTTCCCTGTTATCAGAAGTTATCAGCATCAGAAGTCACCACTGCACCACTTACGAGCTTACCAGCTGTAGCATCCTTCAACCCACACATATACGTGGAAGTTGATTATTAATACAGCTGGCAGGGTCTTCCTAAACTGAAAGATTACTACACATGCACCCATTTGTAACTACGCTAGGCAGACTACTGTGTGTAACCCTACTGTTCTAATCTGTCATTTTGCTTTCATCGGGATTTCTTCCTGGCAATGATATAGCTCAGTCCTTCTTCCATGACAAAACCCACCAAGGCCAGCATCTTGACAAGGAGCTTCACATTCATGGCTGTGATGTGAAGCAGGATGCCTCGGGAGCATCAAGCCCTCCAGAAGGGACACAGCCCCCTGTTCGGACCCTCTGTCCACGCAAACGCAGCTCCCAGCCCTGCTTCAGGGATGCCTGCTGCAAATCACACCTCCTCCATCACCCTCATGAAACCAAACACACTGAGCAGCACCACCGACCGCAAGAAGCACTGATTACGCCGCTTCCCACTTCCCTCGGGGACTTTCCTTAAAAACCCAATGAATACAGCTTTTACTACTATTATTACTACTGCCATCATTATTTTTTACACACGAAATCGGCCAACCCCCTCGTCTTTCCAGCGGTGAGTCTGCATTTTCCTTACTCGCCGCTCCTTTTTAGGCATCCAAAGGGAGCAAGTGCCCAGCCCAGCCCGGGTGCCCCGCCCGGGAGCGATGGCCGAGGGGTGCCCTGGGGGGCTCGGAGCCGCCGGCGGAGCGGACAGAGGGGAGGAGCCGCCGCCGCTCGGGGGAGGGCAGCCGGCACCGAGGGGAGGCTTCACTGCTGCCGCCGCCCAGGCTGCCCGCAGGGCTCCGTCCCCGCTGCCGGCCCAGGCAGTCCTGCCCTCCCTCCGTCCCCGCCGCTGTCCCCCGGGGGACAACGTCTCGGTGGCGGGCGCAGCCGCCCTGCCCGCCCGGTTGCGTGCCGAGAGTAAACACCGAGGGAGAAGGCAGCCTCCATTTTTTTTTATCCCGGCAGCCTGTCAACAGGCTCCCCCCCTACCCCTCCCGATCCTCCGCGCCTAGCCCGGCTTCCCAGCCCGGCAGCGCCCGAGAGCCGCTGCTGCCCCGCCTCAGCCGAGGCAGCGACACCCCCTTAACATGGACTTCGCTTTTTGTCTGCCTCTTTCGCTTCTCCTTAGAACATCTACTTTCCATGCCGCTTCTCCCATCCCTGCCCTGGGCCGCCACCCAGCCACACAGCACCGGCGGACCGCTGCCTTTTATAGCGGTGTCATCCTTGCCTGCCCGCCCGCCTCCCCGGGGGGCCCGGCCGGCACAACCGGCTCCCCGCAGCCCTGCGGACCCGCTCACCCTTCCCGCCCCTCCGTCACCCCGCGCTGCCCGGATCGGAGCGGCTCCTCCACCGGCCTCCCGTCCCGCAACCCCCGGCGGGACATTTTCGGGGGACTCGGGTCCGCCTGGCGCTGGGTGGTGCCGCCCGGCCCCGGTAACGCGCCCGCTACCGGGCCGGCATCGGAGGGAGAATCGCACCTGTCACCGGCGACACCGCCCCGGGGCGGCAGCAGCCCCGCACCCTCCCGGCCGGGCCGCGCCGCCACCGCCCCCGTTTTCACGCCTTGGTTCTGCTGGCGAGGGTGGCGTCCCGCCCGCGAGTTGCTGTGCCTGAACCCCGCTGTCCCCGGCACGGGACGCGGGGGCTCGGCTCCCTTCCCTGCCGCCTCTCCGAGGAACGGACGAGCAGTGCCGAGGCGGCCCCGCCGGCGAGAGGCGGGGGAGCCTTCCCCGAGGCCACCTGACAAAGCCGGCTGCCATCGCCTCCTTTCCCGGCTCCACAGGGAGGACGTCGCTTCCCCAGGGCGACCTTTCGCCTCTACCTCCGGCCGCGGTCTCGTCACCGGCCCTTCCTCCCCGCTCCCCCAGGACAGGACCGCACTCACCGGATCGGAAGAACGCCGCGATGTCCGCCGAGTCCTTGGCCGCCTCCTCGGCCCCTTCCCCCGCGCCGCTGCCGGCCGTGGTGGCGGCGGAGGTGGCGGTAGCGGCGCTGCTCATGGCTGCTGCTGCTGCTGCTGCGTGCGCCGGCGGCGGTGGTTCCACCGGGCGAGACCCGCCGCCGACCCCGCCGCCCCCTCCGCGGATCCCGGCTTCACCTCCGGGCGAGAGCGGCCGTCAGGGTGGCAGCCGGAGCGGGCGAGCGATGCGGGGCGGCGGCGGGCGGCCGCAGCGAGCGCAGGGACATGAAGGTATGCGCGGAATGGCAGCTCCGGGAGCGCCCACCCCCCGCAGCCACCTAGGAGGCGGCGTGTGCATGCAGGGAGTCCGGGCGGGCGGGCGGGCGGCAGCCGGAGCGCAGACAATCGCGGGAGGAGGAGGAGAAGGAGGAGGAGGGCGACGACGACGACGACGGCATGGGAAGGGCCAGCAGTCCGCGCAGCTAGCAGCCGGTGGGCGGAGAAAGAAGGAATGTTTCCAGCCTTTTTTTTTTTTCCCTCTCTCTCTCTTTTCTTTTTTTTTTTTCCCTTTTTTTTTTTTTTTTTCTTTTTTTTCTTTTTTTTTTTTTTTTTTTTTTAGAGGGAGCAAGGAGCGATCCGGAGGAGCAGCAGCTGCCCTAGCCGCCGCGATGCCAGTGGCCGCAGCTACCACCGTCCTCCATCTTGACTGGGAGGAGGAGGAGGGTGGGAAGGGGGAGTCGGGAAAGGAAGCGAGTCCCCGCCCGAGGAACAAGGGCGGTGGAGCCGGGAGAGGGGGGAGCTCGGGAGTCTCCGGCTGCGTCCGGCACCGGTCGGGATGGGGCGGGGCTGGGCGGCGCAGGACGTCCGCGCTCCGGCTGGGCCGCGGCGGCTGGCGCTTCCCGGCGGCTCCCGGAGGTGCGGCCGCCTGCTGGGAGCTCTAGGTTTGTTGTTGGGGGTTCTTTTTGTTTGCTTGGGGTTTTTTTAGGTGCTTCCGACTGGCATTCGCCGTACTGCCAGCTCGCCGTTGTGCGGAAGTCGGACTGGAGGTCCAAAAAAAAGGGAAAATATCCAGTCTGCCTGCCGCGGGGGCGAGCGGCGGGAGCGTGGGAAGCGGCGCGTGCCCCGTGCTCCTGCCTGCCGCTCCCCGGGCGCCGCCGGCCTCCGAGGGACCGTGCTCGGGAAGAGACCCCTGCCCGAGGCCGGAAGGAGCCTGGCTTAGCGCTGGAAGGCACAGGGAAAACGGGATACGCAAATTTCTTAAAAACGTGCCTTTAAAAGGCTTCCCTTACATTGCTGTCTGTATTGTGGATGTACTTTTTCTTCTGTCATCGCGGGGACACTTCAGAAGGTTTTATGCTGTGGATCGGTTCAATTAATATAAAATAATCAAGCAGCTCACGCTGGGGAGTGCAATTGGATATAGGTCGTGATGTGTCCCACCACCGTCCTCCTCCTCATGTTAAGGTGCCAGTGTAAGTTTGATTCCAGGTAAGGTTGAGGAGGGAGTGGCAGAGCAGGAATCGTAGCAGTTGCACAAATTGATGAATCTGAGTAACACATCTCAAATGCTCTTGGTAAATAGTGAATTGTTAGCTCACTTGAAATGCAGAAGTACGGCTTCAGGAATTAAACTCCTGAACTTTTGGTAAGTGATAAAAGCAAGGTAAGTTCAAGACAAATGTGGTTCATAGAATCATAGAATATCCTGAGTTGGAAGTAACTCACTAGGATCATCCTAGGATCCTGCAGATGTCCTGCACAGGACCACCCCAAGAATCCACATGTGCTGAGAGCATTGTCCAAACACTTCCTCAACTCCAGCAGGCTGTGGTCCGTGAACACCTCCCTGGGGAGCCTGTTCCAGCGCCCAAGCAGCCTCTGGGTGAAGAACCTTTTCCTAATGCCCAACCTAAACCTCCCATGACACAGCTTCATGTCCTTCCCACAGGTTCTAAGGGAATCCTGACAGGTTCTGTTAGTTTATTACAGGCAGATGATGAGGAAGTCATCTGTAAGCTTCCCAAGGTTTGTACTTATCTGAAGTTGTATAGGTTGATGAAAAAGCTCTTCAACCATGCCTGCCCTAATTTCTCTTACAGAGAAGAGATAAATTTGACTGAAAATATTTTTTTAATGTTTTTCTTTCACACAGCAGGCACAGGAAAGAGTTCCAAATTAGCATCCCACTGATAGAAGTGGTTGCAACATGAATTTCTTTCTAGTTGTCACCTTTCACTTAGCTAAAAACATGAATGGGACAAATGCTGCTGTTCCCTAGCAAGCAGCGAGCTAACCTGGGAGTAGGGATAGGGTATTGTATATCTGCCCAGAAAAGAAAAATCTGCATAAGAATGTGAGAAAATTGGGTAAGTGCATGGAAAGAGTTAATATAATGAGTAAAGAAAAGAATAAGAATCCATAATTCGAGCTTTCAGTGGCTAGAGAGCAAGAAGTGTTTGAGATTACTTGTTTTCCAAGTTCGAAATAAGACTTCAATATACTATGCAACACTGGAAAAAGCTTTAGAAGGCTTTTCACCAGTTGTTGAAAAGAAGAGACTGACTTTCTCTTTCCAACTAGTTGCTCATCCAGCACACTGTACAAATTGTAAGTGGGCGCTAAAAAGGCAAGGTTAATTTGAACAATTTTGAAGGCCATATGACTCAAGTTTGTCCCTTCCTCTGTCCCCTCCATCTGCTGAATTGCAAGAGATGCTGGGTTTGCTTTTTTTCTTAGTACATGGGTGCCCTGAGCCATGTTCCCCCCACTACAGAAGCCTTTCATCGCCATGAAAGAGATTGAGGACTAGTTGTAATTTGAGTTCTTCATCAGCAACAAAGGTGGCCCTTACAGAAAATCCTTCAAGAGCCAAAAATGCTCATATCCTTTGCAGCATTCGTAAGAATTATAGCAATGCATAGTGTTCATGCTAATGTTCAGGATGCAATATTTACTGAAGGGTAACTTAAAAGAAGGAGACAAGGATAGGAAAATTACATTATAACAAAGTTACTTAACAGTCTCTAATAAAACAAGATTTAATTCACAGCTATTCACCTTAGGTATCAAATACCAGATTTAATATTTTGACATTAGGAAATTATGTTTCTTAATCTGGTTCTTCTTGATCATTTTAGGCTTCAAACTAAAACTGGATATGAATTCTCTATATGGAGAATGTTGCACATTGGAAAATTGTGTGAATTTGAAAGGCTGTCATTAGGGGATAGCCATATTCTCCTCAACTCCTACTTTGCTTATCTCAGTTTTGGTCAGCCTGCAAGTGGTTTTGCACCAATTGCAATGGTAAATGCAGGAAAGGAAAAAATATTCATGGTGTAAAAGAAACTTTAGGGGTAATGTGACCTGTGAAATATTAATATTGTTAAGGCAGAGATTCAAATTAGAGTTTTAGATTGTATACTAGGAGTTTTAAATCTTAATGGTGTTTAAGTTCTGTGCTTAATTTCTGTATTTATATATAATGTCTTAGGGTGACTTTATGAATGATGTGTATCCCATATCGCTGCCCTATGCCCAGAAATTAACCTCAAGACATATATATATATAAGCATTTAATTTTATGTAAGCACATTGTTTAAAAAGATTTATACCCCAATAAAATAAATGTCCAAAGAGAAGTGTTATTTCATTTGAATGCCCTTTCTTTTTAGTTGTGTTGTGTCTAACTGTGGTTGAATGGTCACTCCAAGATCAGTATGCCAAACACAAAAAACTATTCCTGTCAAAGAGGTGTCCTGTGAGGGAAGAAGCTTGTCCAGAGCCTAGCCTTGTATATCCAGGCTGGGAAGTGTCACATGTCACTTCATGTTTCATTCTTAAAGGAATTTGCAGACTTGATACTTCTTGAGTTCTTTTCCTGCAGTATTTGCTGCCTACTTGATCAAGAAAGCAAAGAATGAAGATTTCCCCATTTCTATAAGACGTTAAAAAAAGCAGGGCAAGCTTGGTTTAAAAACCACAATATTTACAAGCTTTCAGGATAAGTAAACTAGAAACTCATTAGTTTGGACAAACTAGGAGACAAGAGATGGTACTGACCTGGAGCTGTCAATTGGAGTTGTCTTCCTGCTTAGAAAAAGAGTTGTGGAGAAAGGGGCTTCTATTATTAAAGAAACCCAAAAACTGCACAATTGCAAAACCCACCCACCAACTAGATTTTTACAATGGGGTTCTCTTCTTTTAGTTGTTTCACAAGCTTCACTATTCATTTCGTAAACAAAAACACAGAACATAAAGGACAATGTGGGGACAAAGCTGCCACGTTGAAAACACTATGAGGGAAAATGCACATGGACTTCAGCCTAGCTAGCCTCTAAGAACTGGTTCTTGCAACCCTTACTTTTCTGCAGCAGGCTTTTGGGGGACTCAAATCTATAAAACAGGATATAAACACGGTAAGTAATAGGGAAGGCCATACCAGGTGCTACTGTGCTTTTAAGATGACAAGGTTTCTTTCAAGTTTGCAGCAGTTAAGGAAAGCAATCAGAGTTATTAATGTGCACCACCTCCGAGTTGCTATCTGGTTTCTGATCTAAATGATGCTTGTGTTATAGCAACATTTGTCAATTTCAAATTATTCTCAGAGTACACGGTGAATCTCTTCTATCTGTAGACAAGCACTGAGGCATTTTCCAACCGTTATCACTATTACTGCCCTGTTTTCCACAGAAGCATCAAAGTCTTCTTGAAAAGTTTTCTTGAACAGTATTAAGCCTATGTTCTCCACTTCCTTATCCTATAAAGTTAAGTTCTTGTTTCATGGTATGAGTTCTGGCAGCTTTTGGAACTTTGTTTATTCATAATTTTTTCTATTTTTCTCAATTTTTTTTTTTTTTTTTTTTAGCGGATGGTATACCTACCGCCTACATAAAGTATTGTCAGTCTAATTGAAAATATTTTCTCCATACTTTGCCTGGTACAACCTGACACATACAAGCTTGAGAAGTGAGCCCATGGTAATCTCATGAGATTTAACAAGACCAAGTGCAAGGTGCTGTTGGTCAGTATCAGCACAGGCTGGGGGATGAACAGATCAAGAGCAGCCCTGCCCAGAAGGACCTGGGACTGCTGGAGGGACTGGACATGACCCAGCACTGTGCACTCACAGCCCAGAAAGCCAAACATCCTGGGCTGCATCCAAAGCAGCGTGGGCAGCAGGGTGAGGGAGGGGATTCTGCCCCTCTGCTCTGCTCTGGTGAGACCCCACCTGCAGTGCTGCATCCAGCTCTGGGGTCCCAGCACAGGAAGGACAGGGACCTGTTGCAGCAAGTCCAGAGGAGGGACACCAAGATTGTTAGACAGATGGAGTACCTCTCCTTTGAGGAAAGGCTGAGAGAGTTGTGTTTGTTCAGTGTGGAAAAGAAAAGGCTTCAGGTGACCTAAATGGGGCTTTACAATCCTTAAAAGGAGCCTACGAGAAAGATGGAGACAGACTTTTTACAAGAGCACGTAGCAACAGGGCAAAGGGGAATGGTTTCAAACTCCAACAAGAATAGATTTAGATTAGATATGACAGAGGAATTCTTCACTGTGAGGATGGTGAGGCACTTGAACAGATTGCCCATGGAAGTTGTGGATACCCCATCCCTGGAGGTGTTCAAGGTCTGGTTGGTGGAGCTCTGAGCAACGCGGTTTAATGGAAGAGGTCGCTGTCCATGGCAAGGGATTGGAACTAGGTGACCTTTAAGGTCCCTTTCAACCCAAACCATTCTATGGTTCTGTGATTCTTACATTTCCTTATAATCTTAAAGCAACACTGCCAGTCCATGCCAGGACAACATTTCACAGACACTCTTAGCACCTATAAGGAGAGGTTTAGTACACCTAAGTCAAAAAAACGTAAAGGGACAGTATTTGATGGTAACTACAAATAAAGTTTTACTACTTCCGTGGTCACGACTGTCAAATCTTAAGCAGAGAATTGAGCAGGTTTTTAATAGCCTACAGATCAAGTTGTGTGTTTTTGCATATTGCTTACCAAAAATACTAACCATCCTGATTTTATTTATAACCAAACTATTTTTTTTAAATTCTCATCATTTCAGTGATGTGCTATCTCTATAAAAATCCAGCTCCCAGTTCTGCTATGTGGCATGTACTGACTTGTCAATGTCAAGGACACTTACGTGTAGAAATTATACCAGACGTCTGATGTTCTATAGACTATTGGTGGTCTATATGCCATCTGTTCACTAACTTCACCCTAACAAAGTGTTGGTTTTACTGTTTACGCTTAGGCATGCATAATTCCACATTATTGTGCAATTAATCGTGGCTGAACCACTCGACAGAATCTCAGACAGGTCATCCAATTGCCTCTTCTATCCAGGTTTTCAGAAATACTTGTTCTCTCCATTAGTAAGTATGCAAACATGGACACACACATGCACACCCCAATTTCAGATTTTCTATCACTAACGTTGATAATCATACTGGACTTTCATAGAGTACTTTGCTTTATGTCCAAAATTTTCTGGGCAGAAAGGTGTGCAGTGCTTCAGAGACTTTCTGAAAGAATTGAACTTAGTGTGCCTGCTTGAAAACAAGGTGCACGTTCATTGCAAGATCACAGCCTAGAAGGAACAAATCCAGAAATCCTAACAGTAGGACAGTGCGTGCTAAAGCCTCTGTGGGTGATTCATTCCTCTTTTTTCAATCAGTTATTCACCAGGTGGCATGACCTCTTATTCTGCTTTTTAAAACACTCTCCTTTAGACATTCTGCAGTGTGCTATTCAGTCCACAACAGATCAAATTCCATATTCTTGATCATTTTACATTGTCATCTCTGAATTTTTGAAGACTACGTTTTGATAAGGCTATGGTTCCAGGTAACTAAAGAAGAGGGATGTGATTTTTTTTCCCTGGGTTGGGAGATTGGCAACAAGAGTTGACTTCATCTTAATTGATGAGTCATTGGACACCTCTTCTCTATCTTTCTTTAGCTTTAAGAGCATTTTAGGAAAAAATCAGGAGAAAAATGCAGCATTTTCTTTTTATTGCTGAATTTCACCTTCTTCTGTCTCACTTTAATCCAGTTTGAAGTCTTTGTAAGTTTAAGTTGGGCTCCAACAATCCAGATCAACTGAAACAATGAAGAGTTAGCATGACTAGTTTAAAAGCAAAAGCTGTAACAAAGTTTTTGCTTACACTCCAGAAAGTGTAAAGAGCTTAATGTTGGACATACTTCCTTCCTAGGCTTCCAGCTTCTTGCTTCCCTAGTTTCAGCTCTTTAAACTAAGCACCTGAATGGTACAACCTATTCAGTGGCTTTGTGCCATGTCACATTATTCCCATTGTTCTGAATGTGCCATATTGCCAAAGCTCTCTGCATACAAACCACATTAAGCCCCAAAAGAAAGCGTCTATATCACGCCTGGCATCTTCCATGGATCTGCCCATTTCTTGCTCCTGTTTCGGTGATGCAATGGAATAAAAGGTTGCCAACAGCAATGTGGGCCCCTATCACGCTTATGTTTCAACAATTACGGTATCAACAATTTGTGTGCATATGATTGCTACTGGAGAGTATTCAAGCTTAAGAAAGTTTCATGCATTGAAGGCATCAGTGGTAACTTATTTGATCACAATATAAAGACATCTTGTGCCAGAACAGTGTCTACCCTTCATGCCAAAAAAGCACTAGCATGTCCTCAGGAAAAAAAATAAGTACAGAAAAGATGTACCATATGTATCTTTAAACAAAGACCACTGTTTTGTATCATCACGATGGAAACTCAGAAAAAAAGGTCACCAGTTAAGCTAAGCTGTTAACACCAGTGATTGCCAATAGATCAGCAGACAGCCTTACATTATGTTGCTTATTTATACCGAGCATTTTGACACACACCGTACTACATTTATGAGAAAGCTCTTGACTTAGTATCAAAGCAGTCTTAAGTCCAGTTGACAATTACCCTTCTGCCTTACAAGTAATCATCTGTTAATTATACTGGCTTGCCTACAATTATTTGTCAAAATAGTGTTCAAGAATTGGCATAAAGCAGCACAAAGAGCCATATGTAAATGAGAATGTTTTAATTTATGAGCCTAAACAAAGTGAAAAGTCAATCAAAAGTGAAGTTTAAAACAAATGGCATCCTGTTTAAAGACTTATCTCCGAGAAGAGGGCATTTAAATCAGTTCCACTGCTTGTGTACTTTTATGCATATAACTTCATCCGCATGCTGGTTTAGAGTTACCCAGTCTGGAAAGCATCTTGGATGCCTATGTCTGTATCGCTTCTGTCAATCAATATCTTATAACAAGGAGTGAAGAAATTTGAGTAATTGCTTATGCAACAAACAAACCAAAAATGCATAGTTTCTTTTGGATACACAGAACTGAGTTGCAGTTTGAATCATTTAAAAATGACAATTTAAAAAAATATTTACAATACTTTTACATCCAGTGCTAGGGAGCTAGCTTTATAGCAATACATGTAATTCATAAGTTTGTTGTTTTTATATGACTTAAGTCTTCATAGGGTGATGATTCCCCAAGAATGTGTTCAGTTCTTGCTGGTGTTTTGCTTTGAAAGACGAGTACAAGTTTTTTAGCTAGGTGTTATTTACAATTGGACCTTGAGTTTTGCAGGTTCATCTGAGAGCTCACTAAAGAGACACTTCCAAAAGATACAGAATTTTCAGTCAGGGTACTAGTAAAGGCTGTTCAGCTGCAGTGGATCTAGACTGCATTGAGTGCCCAAAGAGATCCCCTGGATTTTTTTTTTTTTTTTTTTTTTTTTTCACTTGTAAAGAACAGATTTGCCCAGGAAAAGGCTTTCCAAATTCCCAAGGAGACTTCTTGAAACCCATGATACTGTTCCCCCATCACCAACTGCTGCTGCAGGATGTGACCTCAGTTATCAAAGCCACATTTTACAAATATGTTTATTTACCTCTGGGTATACACGTTTATAATTATTTCTCCTTTCCCTTGGTTTTATCAAGGCTTTGTCTCCAGTTTGGTCTTTTTATCATATCCTTAACTTTCTGCAGATATTTCTCTACTGCCTGTGGTCTCTATACATAATACCTGATTTATTCTGATCAGTGAGTCAGAGGTTCTGCTTAGGGAGGTTGGATTCTAGGTGAGCATTTGCCACTCCTTAGTTCCAGCTGTCCAACATTGTCATCCTAGTTGATTATGCTATTAGCTAGACAGTAGCAGTGGATGTTATTCCTGACATTGCTCAGTCTTAAAATGAATTTGGTGCACAGTCATGAATTGCCAGCCTTGCCCTCTTCCAGGAGTTGCTGCAATGGGAAAGAACTGAACAATGTGGAACAAAGTTTCCTAGTGTTTCCTTTGCTCATAATCAGGAAGTTAAATTCCTTGCCACGCCTGGGAAGCCGCTTGGCTTTCAGCCGCAAAAGAGCAGCAGCTGCAGCATTGCTCTGTGGATAGAGGGCAGTAAATAAACTGGTTTTATTTTTTTTTCTATCATCTCCAATTTTTCCATTATAAGACAAGCCCTCTTTTATTTCCCTTCATACTACTTTTCCCCATTGTACTGATAAGCTAATTGAGCAAAAAGCAACAGTTGCCTACATTTCACTCTTCACGTGCTGGCTTTCTCCTCTTTTCTATTTAGCAGGTGATTTCACAGTCCCAGTTTTCTATATTTAATTGAATGGACTACTTGGAGCGGAAGCTTTGGCCACAACAGTGGTAAGGTTTTGATATTGACCCTGAAAGCTATCCAGCACATACTGTTATTGGCATGTTAACCCCAGCTGGAGCCAGCTGCTTCCTCAGATGTTCAGCCATTAGGAGACCATTCAGGACCCACGGAGTCACTTGGTGTTTCACATTCCCTCCAGGGTCTCAGCTGCTGTTTCTAAAGACAGAAATGCAGAAAGACTTCAGCTTCCAAGCCTTTCTAGTTCGCAGCCCCTTTGCCAATACTTGTACACAAGACTGAACACATCATCTGTGCACGCTTTCATTCTGGAATAAAGGGCTGTTCAGTTTGTACATGAAGCAAGTTTACAGATCACGTGCTCAGCATGGCTTATGCTGTATCCCTACCTCTCAATCCTCACAGAGGAGGA
This sequence comes from Coloeus monedula, assembly GCF_965178545.1. Taxonomy (NCBI): domain Eukaryota; kingdom Metazoa; phylum Chordata; class Aves; order Passeriformes; family Corvidae; genus Coloeus; species Coloeus monedula. The sequence goes on from NC_138781.1 coordinate 83,919,182, forward strand.
GCAGATAATGTGGGATAGGAGCTGTATTCAGTTGGCAGGACTCCCAGGAAATGCCTACGAACTTCTGGATCTTAGCATAATTGTAGGACACAAGCTATTTTTGCATTTTTCTAAAATGATTTTGCCCCTTTTGTTCTGGTTAAAAATCCAAAAATAACACTTTTACAGGTAGAAAACGATACCCTATCCAGTCATTCCAGCTGTCATTGTTGTTAGTGTATAGACTTGAAGCTTCACCAGCGGTCTCATTCATGTCAATCAGAAGTGGGAAATGACTTTTTGACAGTAAATCTCTAGCAATAGTGCAGTCAGATCAGAAGCATGTGGGATGCCATAGAAACCCATTTGAGATCATTTGCTAAACAAATGTTTAAAGTTTTTATTTAAGTCCTAAAATTTAAATTATCAATACTTCTTAGTGAAAGATTTCATATTAGGTCTCAGGAAATACTGACTTGAAATTCTGCTTTTCTAATGATGTGCTTAATTTTCTTTCCTATTTACTGCTTTCACCTAACAGAAGTATTTCTCTCCTAACACCCACCAACTCTATTGGCTCAGGAGTTCCCCTAGACTTAAACAGTTATCCTATACATTTGGAAATTTGTACAGCTTTAAAGAAGGTTTAGGGTTGTCATGACTGCAAGGGTTTTACAGAAGGGACTTCCATAGGAACTACAGCATGTTGCACAGCTCATGTGATGCTTTGTCTTTGCAGCATGCAGTGAAGATTAGGACCAAATTGTGTCTCTTGCCAAATACAAAATTTTAATATCTTCATCACACTATGGAGATCGCGTGACAAACAACCACTTCAATACAAAATCATCTTTGCCTTGCCTGAGTATATTTCAGCTACATGTTGCTTCAAGCTCTCTCTGCTCTTTTGGAAGGCTGTCAGAAGGCTTTTCATAGCACACTTACTGAGACAATTTAATAAGTGGATGGGAAAAGAAGTAGGGAGAAAGGGTAGTTTCCTGTGATGGGATGAATATGCAACTAACTAATATCCATGTTTTCTAAAAAATTAAGAGTTATAAATGATGGAATTGTCTGTGTTTCTTCAGTGACTGATGACTTTCATGTGAAATTGTGAGTGGTGTGTTTACAATGGAAGGTTTATTTTCTGTTCACCAAACACAGGACATGCGCCTTAAAAAGAAAATATTGATCTGAAATGTAATCCCCTGTCTTGTTTCAGAGAGCAGGAGAGGCCAAATGCTACACAGAAACAAAATAATAGTTTTACCTACATTGGAAGTTTTGTTCTGGCCTGATACTGCTATCATAAACCCTAAACCACAAATATTACTATCCTTTAACATATATATGCATTGTCACTATTGTATCTGTATGTGATAAAAGTTAATTGAAAAACTAAGTAGGAAAAGGTGGTATCTTTGATCAGATGAGCTGGTACAACTGGAAAAGCCAGACAAGATTTTAGACACACACATTCCTCAAACCAGCTGAAGTAGTTTTCTGCTAGCAACATTAGTTGGCTTAAAAGACTTTCTTCTCATTAGAACTTGACTTTCTCTTACATATTTAGGAAATTGTGGCTACAAAACGTTATGCAGTCTATACCTTCTTTCCTGTGATTGGTTTTGAACATGCTGCTTTTAATTAAATAGGTTACTTCTTTTCCCCTTTTGCATTAGAGAAAATTGTATGAGTCCTTCTTATGCTCCCCATGCCATTTACCACCATAAACTTTGACCATGGTTGCAGTTTTTGTTCTCTGTATATTAAATGGTCTGAAATTTTGACATGCATTCCTACGACTACAATATTAAACTGTGATTTCTGGTCAATCTATCTAAAAAAGTTAATGTAACAGAAATACATTTATTTCCACTTTATTATATCCTTATCTTATAGTTGGACAAAAATGGGGATTTATTACATTCAGCTTGGTGAAGAACTAAGCTTTAAATTTTCGTAAGTTCAGTTTTTGGTGAATTTTCTTTTTAGTTCTGATATGATAATAGCAACAAAGAACAAAACCATGAACCATGTAAATAAATAAAACAATAAAAAGAACTAATTTAATTAGAAGTATGGACACAAATCTGTAGTTATATAAACATACAAAGTTTGGGAAAAGGTTGAACAATTATCCAGAAGCAGTAAAACAGATTTAGTTCCTTGAGAGTGTGTTCTAAATTGGATGACCTCTGAAGGTACCTTCCAGGCCTGTAATCTTACAATTGAATGAAACGCATCATTAAAATGTTTAGACCTCCCTGCACATGCATTAGTCTAAGTAACTTATGAATATTTACAATTTACTAGTCTCTCCCTCTCAAATTGCGAAGAAAATTAGTACATAGCAATGGTCTTAGTATAGTACCTTTCCTCCTTCCAACCAAATTTGAGTGCAACAGAAGTAGAACAGTAACTCCTCTTGTCCTTTCTCTTCTCTTCCTCATTTTATCTTTTCTAACTGCCCTTTACTCTGTGACTTGCTTCTTCTCTCCCTTCAAGGAATTTATCTGAGAAATTTTTTTTGCATGGAAAATAATGCTGCTTGTGCTAACATGTCCATTTATATAGTAATTTTTATATCAGCATGATTCTTTTTGTAGAATATTTTCTTCACTTTATACTATATTGCTTTGTAAGGAGTGTTAGCTACAGTGCAAGGACTTATTTTAATCTAGAACAATCATGGCTATGGAAAGATTAATGTCATTTTAATGGCTGTATATTGATTTAACAATATCACTAGAGAATGTACTAGAAAATGTAACTATTCCTATAGAAATAGTCAAATACTTCAACATAGACAGAACCTTTCTCTGTTATGGGATTGTCTGGATCAGCTAGCTTTAGAAAGCTAGTCATACCTGAGAACCAGTATATGACTGAATGTCTTTTCATTAATGTTAAATAAATGAGTATTTCAGTAGACATTTGGGGGTGTATTTGTCTGCAACCAAAAAAAAAGTATCTAAGTATTTAGAATACTTATGGGAATCAATGAGATCCTCACAGGAGATTAAAATGAAGTTTTGAAGCATCAAGCTTTGGTTATAGGTAAATTCAGATAGTCTACATTTAAGTGCTTTCAATGTCCATTTCTAGTTTTAATGCTCTTCTAGATCAAATTCACAGTGAGCTGTGCTGTTTATTTTTCTTTCTTAACTGTTGAGTAATTGGGGAGGAGCTGTTTCCCATCAACTGTACGTGTGCTACCAGACCCTCTGCCTAAATCCTAAGAAGGAAGAAAGCTTCTAGGCTGCATATAAATTTCACAGCCAAAAATCCATCTGTGTGGGTTGTGTATCCATGTCCTCTAGCCCATGGCTCTTTGACCTTTGTAAAGTCAGGGATCATTTTTTGTTTTGTTTTGCTTTTTTAATCCACAGACAAGTTTATGAAGGCATTATACTGCCTTCACTTACAACCAAATTAAATTAGTTTAAAATTTATATGTCACTTTAACACTCTACTTTTTGTCCCATTTGCTTGTCTGATTGACTGGGAATCCGGGACTAGTATATTCAGATTTTTTATTATTCAACTTTTTTTCCCCAGACGGTCTTTTGATGATTTGTGACCTTCTTGAAGAATCTGAGAGCCACTAATCTTCAAGGACTCTTGTCATCCATAGAGAAGAGAGGCTGGGAAAGGCTCTGTGAGTTGTGTACTCTTGAGGCACTGAGGGGACAATGGGTTGGGAGCCATCATGGCAGCTTCATGGACGCCTTTTCTTTCTCTAGTGAGCTGCCATATTCAAGAGCAGGCTGCAAAAAGACATCTAAAGAGGTCCAAAAATAATCTAAGTACCAATATATACATAAGAATCTCCCTTTGCTGCCTCTTCTTTAGTTCACAAAAGCACCATATAAAGAGTTGGTCTTGTTCACTGATTGCTATCAATATTTGAACATTGCTGAGTTAGCAGCTGTCAGAATATGCTCCTTGCTTAGCTTTTAATTAATGATATCTGAATCATAATAGAGGTAGATGACATCTGATAAGGTATAGATCAAATGGGCACATAAAAGTTTCAGGCAGAGGCAATTTCTGCTAGATAGCTAAAGATGCCAGAGATGGATCTTGCACTTTTAGCTACCTTTTTATTGACACCATTGAGACCTTGCTGCAGAGCACATAAATCAATACTTTAGTTCATGGCCACAGGAGAGCCACTATTAACATAAGATTCAGAATTAAGGCTTCCTTACATTAGTCTTGTGTGGGTGCAATATCACTAAGCAATTAATGGCAACAGAGGAAGTCTCAGAGAGTCTCATTTTGAAACGGAAACACCCTGACAAGCAGATCCTTACTCCTCTTGTAGCAAAGATCTACTTTCTCAACACAGCTACCAAGACAGCTAACGTGAGGGATCCTTCCAGAACTAAAAGCTGTCTTCTTTTCACAGTCCCTGTGAAGCACAGCAGTGCACATATGGAAATAAAATGCAGGGAGGCAAAACTTGGAAGCTAGTGTCAAGCCCTACAAGCATCTTAATTGCATGGACTTGATCAATTATTAAAGTCTCAGCTAGGTTCCCATCTTTCTGATGCTGATCTTCTTCAGGTGCTTTACGAGGCATAGGATATTTTACCTCCGTGATGTGGATTAAGCTCTTGTTTTCTACAAGTTTAGGGTTTGAAGAAAGGCTCTGTGATGTGATAGCTCTCCTGGGCAGCTGGAATTCATGGCAGAGGATGTGGCTGCATAGATGCTGCTGTGCTTAAACATGAAATTTTAAAAGAGACTGTAAGAATTATCTGTTCTTACCTGGCAAGGGAAAAGGAGAAAGAAAGGTGAGCCACTTGCATTCATTCTCCTTTACAGACCCAGAAAATCTTGACATTTTAAAAAGTAGACCCTAGTCTTAAGAAGCTGTTGGTAACTTCTAGCATGAGAGCCAAAATAAGTAATAACATTAAGAATTAGTAGTAGGATGCTCCCAATGTTTCTTAAGTTTAATGATGGGACCACAAGTGGTGATCTGAATTGCAGATGGTAGTGGTTCCTTCGTCTCTGATTTGGCTTTGGTAGTTCCTTTGATGTAGAAGAACTGTGAGCTTAATTTGCATAACATTACTCCCACTCTTATCAGTCTGCTGACGAGATACCTTTATTAAATTTTTCACTATTTCAGGATTATTTACATACTTTCTGATTTTATAGTGAGATTCTGCTTTACTACACAAGGAGCCTACTGATGAACATCTGGTACCTTATGAGTTTTCATACTTTTAGTATGGTATTTAAAATTTCACTCTTGCTACAAATTACTATAACTCCATCAGAAATTACTACCATTCTTAATTGACATGCAATGTCTTTTCAGGAAATGGCAACTGGAGATGATTAAATGAGTAGCAGAATAAAAATTACGAACAAGTTCAATTGATGAGTTTGCCTTTTATTAATATGAACATATGGGATATTTTCAAAACAAAACTTGCAAATAAATACTTCTGTTTTTACAAATTCTCCTCTAAGTTATAACATTTGTTTTTTATTCTAACTTCAGTTCTGTTCCTCTCTTTCTTTTATATGAGAGAATATCTTCTAAAAAAACCCAAAGATTTCTTTCACTGCTGGGCAGAGAGAACATTCATATGTTTTGAATGTAAAGAAGAACCAATTTTTGTTCAGAAAATAAATAAAGTTTTTTGAAACTCAGTTAAACATGAAATGCACACACTTACTATTCTTATTTTCCTTAATTTATACAGTTATACTACAATGTGACATCACTCAATTCCCAGTTTCTGTCACTTTTTCCTCTTATCTTCTAGTATTTTTTCAACTTTGTTTTCAGGCAGCACAGTGAGAAAGATTAAAAAAAATCCAGATTTGCAAATATATGAAAGATTTCCTTTAAAAAATTACTAATTTTGTAATCTATTAGAATCAGTTCAGGAGATGAAGTTGAACTTCATCTTGATGAACTGATTTGCTCAATAAGGATGAACTTTATTGCTCAAAAAGAAAAACCAAACCTCTGAGCCGTTCTAATCTGAATTGCAGAGTTCCCCCAAGCACACTCCTGGCAGCGGAGAGGGGGAAGGTGCTGATGCACCCATGACCAAGGTCTAATTCTGGTTACATTTTGGAGGCTTCCACTGCAATTCAATGAGAGCATTACTTGTTCAGTATGCAGCCTGTTAAAAACACTTACTCCAAGAAAGGGCTCATTTGCCTACAGATAAAAACAAGCATTAAAACAAAGATTCTGGAGAACAGCATCAAGAAAATGCAAGGTCACTTTTTCAGGGGGAGTGAGAAAAACTGGCTAAGACAATGCTGTAGACCCTGCTCTAGCTTGCAAATGATTTTTATTCTACCAGGCAAATTTCGTAACTTTTTATTTCACAGGTTGCCAACTTGCCTATCCTTTAAATCAGAGTATCTTGTGGCTTGTGAAAGTCCAAGAATGCACTTTACTAGGGAGGTTCTTCTTGATAGCAAGAATGTACTGGACTCACTCTGAAATTTAAAAAAATCTGTGGGCTTTTTAAAATTCCGTTATAAAAAGCAGTACCTTAAAGTAGAATTTACTGAATAATGCAATGTATTCCAGGAATTAGATATGAAATCAAACTTCAAAGAACTACACCACTGGCTTGTTCTTCACATATGTGCTTTGTAATCTGTAGAACATGTTCAGGTAAAGAGAAAAGCAATTTACATTAATCTCTAAATGGTACAAAATGGTACAACCGTTTAGCCTGTGTGATTGATTTTGATTGGAAATATCTTCTCATTTACTTCTCCCAATGTAACCATTAATTTATAATTTGAGTGATAATATGTAATGAAACAGTAACATTTAAAATAATTTTTACATATCTGCAATGTCTATATTAGACAGCAGGTTCTCTAATTACAAATAGGGCACTACACTTAATATACTTTAAAATGTAACACTTTTTTAGATTGTGCTTTTCCTTCTTTTAAAAGAATGCTAAGAATTTGGAAAGGTACATGGAGATGATAACTTTTTATTTGATGAATTGAGTTTATAATAAAATGGCTCCAAAGACCAAATAAAAAATATCTGAGATGGCAGAAGGCAGGATATTAATGCATTGATATAATCTGGATGATAATACAGTATGTTCCTGAACTTAGAGGTTTTCAGAAACTCTGAGAACTGAAATGACTATGTTTTTCAGGTATCAAAAAGTTATGAAGTACATTTAGATTTTAAAAGGTGTACTTAGAAATAGATGATGTGCTGTGCACACACACTTGTGACTGCATTGCCCTGATGAAGCTGCAGAATACAGCCATAAGGATCGACTCTCTTCTGACAGAACTTCCTCTACAAGGAATAAGTGGTTCTGGAGTACTCCCGTGGGTAGCTCCATACCTCACAATGCAGGAAGCAGCAGTGCAAAAAAAGCATAAACATCTCAGCTGTCCACAGATGCCAGAACAGCCCTTGAGGCATTGGGTAGCTTGTGTTCGTGGCTACATCAATACACCAAATAAGGAGGCAAAAAGTTTCTCTATGTCACCTTTGCCCTTTGCTTACACCTTCAGGCTAAGCACAAGTCCAAATTTGTTGCTGTGACATGTTTCCATTGTGGCTGAGTTCTTTAATACCGAGCACATTCCAAAAACAGCCCTCTTTTCACTGTTCTCAAGGTTTAATCCAATAAACAAAACACAATAAAAACTACTGAAAAGTCTGGAGCAGGAAGGAAGCTGACTTACTGCTCCTGGGTTTCCCATGCTGCCAGTGTAATAAATTGCCATTTGCAACACGGTGGTGGCAGCTGGCTTAGAATTTAACTTTCTTTTGTTATTTTTAAAATTATTACTAAGTAATTAAGATTTAGCACATCAGTCTTAAAAGCATGAGCTGTTCTAGGGGGAGGAGGAGGAGGCCAGAAGAGTTTCATTGCTGATCAACTCATTATGGGAGGATGCTCCTTTCAAAGTATCATCTTTTTTGGGTGATCATTGGGGGTGGAGGAAAACACCCATCCTTAGGAAACCTGATAACTAAATTGCCTTTAACGTCTGTAAGGACAGGAATGTGACTCTTTAATTTAAAAGAAAACCTAGTGGATATTTTAAAAAGTGCCAACAACACCTTATAGCAATTTTTTTGGTGTTTCCCTGTTCCCTTGCTCTACCTGGAGCTTAAGGTTGTGTATAGGAAGAGCTTCTATCACTTTCCTCACATACCTAATTAATCTTAATATGGCTATGCTTTCCCTCTCTTTTTTTATTCCTGTATGCAATTTTTGCTATGTACTGTTCATTTGGTTTGCTAAACAGCTAAATGTTTTTAAAAATGTGTATATTATACTGCAGTATTTTTTTTCCATAAGCTTATTCCACAGGTCACTCCATATACTATGCTAAATACTTGATCATTGACTAAATTTTAATTGAAAAGTAGTTCAAGACAATAGTTGAAGTACCACTTAACTGTTTGAAATGGCAGACTTCATTTTTATGTAGATTTTTCTGGGAATGGGTATGAATAAAATGCATGACAATGAAGAAAATGACACTGATTGTGCTTCAACTTTTCAGAGCACTAAATAAATACAGCTTGTATGGTGTTTCTCTTCAGGTCTGTACAAACACACAGACTTGACCTCAGGATGCAGATTCTATAAGGGGATAATTTTTGAAAACAGTATTTTAACTTCTACTCCTTTAATTACCAAATTGTTCACAGGGCATTTAATGTTTTTTTTAAAGATACGAACTGAATTCACATTCTTTGTACCAAAAGGACTTATTCCTTTATTGAGCAGACTTTTATACCATATGGAAGAGCAGTATCTTCTCGTTACTTGAAAGTTAGGCCTTTGCTTTACCAAATATTATGTGCCTCTGGGACAGGAAGAAAGCCTGTGCAACAGGTTTCTGCACCCTTGCCGGCGTGTTCAGACGAATGAACTTGTCATGACGAGTTGTGCTTGGTCTTCCCAAGGGGAGCTAGAGGGGTGTGGAGTTCTGTAACATCACCTCACTTTTTCTCAGTGGATGTCTTTGATTTGTAGCTATTCGAATGGATTTTTCTTTATACACGTGATTCTCCCTCTCCAATCTCTGCACTTGCATAGACCTCATGTAATGTAAGCCTACACCCTTCTCCTTGCAGTAGGTACAGCCAAAACAGAAAGCTGTTTAAATCTCTCTGGCAAAGGCACTCCTCAGTCTCACCCACACTGGATGCACATACATGGTCTCCTGGCTGTCAGACCCATCTGTCAGGATGGCGTGGTGCCCATCCTCAGCCTTGTGAGATAGATTCACTGCAGTACAGACACAAAGCAAGCATTGGGTTTAGGGCAGGCATTCTATACTGCATGGCAAATAATATCTATTATATGGGAAATAACACCTTTGGGCTATTAGCAGCACCATATGTTTATTTAGCTTCTGTGTATTATGTAGATATGTGTCATGGGATATGTGGATATAAAAGACACGGGTCAAAGTATTTGCACCTGGAAGCATAAAATTAGACTCCTATGTGTGTATGTATGTCTGTGTAGAGACATATATATACATATATATATGTGTGTGTCCTTTCTTTCAAAGAGCAGAACACCCTGCAGTCAGTCCCCTGAATGAAAACTGACACACACTCACACCTTCTAAAAACCAAACCACTTGAAAATACGCACTTGAGAGACATCCAGCATGGTGGTTTTTTTAGCAAGAGGCTCTCCTTTAGCCTCACGCTTTTGTTGGTTATTTCTGGTACTGCTCTGGATAAGACAATGCCACGTGGAAGTGAGAGTTTGAAGAAACAGGCTCAGTCTCCTGAGCGCAGTCAGGCAGTGCACCAATGCCTATGGAGAGCATAGCATTTACTTGCTGTGGAATTGCTTCTGGAGCATCACTTCAGGAGCACACAGGCACGCTGTCTTTTTCAAATAGTGGACTGTGGGACTCCAGCAAAGTTTCTCTTCAGAGTTTTGTGTACAGCTGCTCTCTGTGCACTCTCAGTGTGAGGTCTTCTGACTTCTGGCTCTGTGGGAGGGTGGGTTAGGTTCGCTGGAGATGTGGGCTCCGTGATGGCAGTGTGCTGGCGGCAGAGCAGCAGGAGGTCTTGCTTACATCCACGGAGCCAAACAAAGGTCCCTTTGTGGGAGTGCAGCAGCTTCAGAACACACAGTTTGTCATCAGCAATTATCTGGGTGTCATAACTGAAGATCTGCCACAACACCTACAACCTCAAAACACAGTATGCCTCTGTCATATGATTAATTTTTTTATTATTCATTATTACTTTAGGTTCCCTTTGTAACCATCTGACTAGGTAAAGGGGTCTATACACCACCACATACAATGGATGTACAAAGTTCCCCAAGCACCGTTAAATGTTGGAAAATGTAAAAGAGCAACAGAGTAAATGAAAACCCACCCCATATATCTTTCTTTGTATTCATGGTTAGACCTCACAGAATTGTGTGAATTCCTTATTGTTTTAAAGAGTCCTTTCTGAAACACATAGAGGTCCATTTATACTTCAGGGTTCATTAGGGGCTACTTCTGAATAGAGGAGAATGTCAGTTGGTCACTGGTACTATTTTCAAAATTTTCTCTTTTCCAACATTCATTTAAAAGAAGAGGTTTATTCATTGGTTCAGTTAAATTCATCAGGGATAGCTACACAGGAGAAGGGACTGAAAGCTCCAATTCACTTTAATTTGTCTATTTGCTTACAATCTGTATTGGAATGCAGTACTAAACAGACAGAAGTTTTTTTATTCATGAACAAACTCTTTGAACTAAGTACATTTGAAAATACACATTTAGTTCTGAGACCAGACTGATACAAGTTCTGGTTCTAGTAAAAGACAGGCACGATTCTTTGTTATAAAAGCACTGCAGAATGAAGTTCTTTGTGGGCTTAGTGTGGCAGAAAGTGGAAATATAAAATTCTGTGATTCACACAACAGGGGCATTGACTCCTCTGACATAGTCAGTGGGCTTCTGCTCAGTTTGCTGTTGGACTGAACTGTTCTGATGGGGCGGACATTAAACAAATGTTAAATCTCCATGACTTCAGTCAGGACTGGTACTTGAGTGTTCTGCTGATTCATGCTATGAGAGGGCTAGCAATCCAAAGAAATGAACATAGAAAGTTAAAATAGGGAAGCTTATGCATTCAGCATAAAACTTCAGTAGGTACTGCATTTAACAGCACCAACTCTGCCTATAGCCAAAGGAATGACAGAAACACTTAGTATGGTATTGATCTGGCAGGGTGCAATTTTGTCCATAAATTCAACACATAGTCAAAACCCAGGTAAACTCCAGAGTCCAGTTCACACCTTTGGGTTACCACTTATACTCTCAACTCTAGTGATCTAGAGGACACATGGGTTTTTGCAAGGCCCAAGCTGCCACAGCTGCCATACAAAACTTCTGAACTCCAGCTTGATCCTAAGCAATGGATTTGCTGTGTGGTCATCCATTTAATACAAGTCTGGGGCAAAAATGTGCATCCTCAGCTGAGTTGATGCCAAAATATCCTCATCCTGCCCCCCTAACCATTCAGAGCCTCTAGAGCATTCCTTTACTCCCCAGGAGTTAGGAATTAGTGAAGCTCTTACTGGGTGGGTGATCAAGTGAGTCCTTCTCAGCCCAGAAAAAACAGATTGCAAATTGGCCCAAATCTAGATTTATTGGCATAAGTCCATGAATGAACCATCAGAATTACATAGCTTCTACTTTCTTTTTCCCAAATACAGATCTACAAAACAATGACATCTTAACAAAGGAAGTTACGTGTGTGCCTCTTTTAGAAAGATCTCAAATACTATATATGTATTTATGTAAGTATCTATCTATCTATTGTTTATCTCAGAGTTTTAGGTTTGTGTTGTTTCATTTTTGCAAGCAGAGAATGAGAGTGACATTTTCTATATAACATATATAGGTATGTGATCATAGTATTTGGTACATGGTTCTCTGAATGATATATATAATATTAAACTCCTTAATTATGACCTGAAGTATAGTTACAAAATGAGATGCTTGTGGAAATAAATGAGCATTGCTGTACTTAAATTTTTATTTAATTTTTGTATTTTCCTTTGGCCGAGGAAATCTTTCTGAAATAAAAATGTGTATCAAATGTATAGTCATTTGTCCACTTTTCCCTTTTTTCTTCAAATTATATTACATGGTATATATTCTGTGATATGTAGCCATCTAATTTAACAGCTTAAAGAAATAAGCAAGATTTCTAAGTTGTGCTTAACCCTGTAAACAATATTCCACAGTCTGTAGAATTACTGCCCCACAGGAATTTTCTCAGGATGTTAAAATAAAGACCTTCCTGTACATAAATGAAATATTCGTAGTTGTAGGAGGACACAATCATTTCCTAAGTATGCAAATTAAATAACCACTTTAGCCTTGCTTAAGGCACAGAAAAGATGGGATAAGAAGTGTCTTTGTACTTTGTGTGTCCCCACTGATGTTTTAGCATCTCAGTACAGCGTTGTTACTATTAAAATTCTCCTGCATTTCTCTGCAGCCCTTCAAACGACAGAGCCAGAGAAGTGAGTTATGTCCTTCTGAAAACCTCTCACTCTTCCCTTTATGAGATAAGTCAGAAAGAAAGAAAGAAAGAAAGGAAAGGAAAGGAAAGGAAAGGAAAGGAAAGGAAAGGAAAGGAAAGGAAAGGAAAGGAAAGGAAAGGAAAGGAAAGGAAAGGAAAGGAAAGGAAAGGAAAGGAAAGGAAAGGAAAGGAAAGGAAAGGAAAGGAAAGGAAAGGAAAGGAAAGGAAAGGAAAGGAAAGGAAAGGAAAGGAAAGGAAAGGAAAGGAAAGGAAAGGAAAGGAAAGGAAAGGAAAGGAAAGGAAAGGAAAGGAAAGGAAAGGAAAGGAAAGGAAAGGAAAGGAAAGGAAAGGAAAGGAAAGGAAAGGAAAGGAAAGGAAAGGAAAGGAAAGGAAAGGAAAGGAAAGGAAAGGAAAGGAAAGGAAAGAAAGAAAGAAAGAAAGAAAGAAAGAAAGAAAGAAAGAAAGAAAGAAAGAAAGAAAGAAAGAAAGAAAGAAAGAAAGAAAGAAAGAAAGAAAGAAAGAAAGAAAGAAAGAAAGAAAGAAAGAAAGAAAGAAAGAAAGAAAGACCACCTTTATGCTTCACATTGCCATGTCTGCACTGGAGTGGTCCTTGGGAGTAAGCAAGGAGAAAAGTAAAGACATAGACAGTGGACACCAGTTGTAAAAGACAATCTAATAGCATGAATACCTGTGTATCATAAAGTTCAGGACTTTATTTACTGCCTTACCTCTCAAATAGTGGGGTAATTTTTTGTTTATGCAAAATTATTCTAAATGTAAAATGAGCACAAACTTCAATGTTTTCCTGGAAGCTTGTATGAGAGAAAAAAAACCTTCAGAACATAAGTACTCCTAGCCTTTAAACGCTGTCATCTGCACTGCCTTGGTGTCAATTCAGAAGTCACTGTCTTCAAGAAAGCTCAGAAGCATAACCTGAAAATACAATATTTTCTGAGTGCACTCCCAAGTCTAGCAGCATCATGAAAAGACAAGGATTAGCTCAGCCACACAGAGATTGACATACCTGCTGTTCTTTGCCACAGGCAAGGCTGAGTTAATTACACCCATGGAAAGGTGAGCTTCTGCTGATATATGAGGACAGAACACACGTCTAAACTGTCATTAATACAGGTGTGAAAGAGGCATTTCTTGCTGGCAGGGTCTGACCAAATAGATTGAATGCATTCCACCAGAATTAGCTTTGTCACCTTCCCTACAAGATGTTGACACACTTAGAATTTTAACAAAATAAGATATTAAGAAGAATTGCTACACAGTGCAACTGGCATGAAGGTTACTGACAGTCAGCAGAAAAGAGAAAAGGTGGCAGACAAAATCACCATTTTCTCATTTTTATCAGAGCTTGATAATTGGATAAGAAATAAGCCTGGCAAAATATCTGTTCCTTTAGACATTGCGACAACCCTTGTGCTGGTAGAAAGGGTGACCTAAATTATGACATTGACAGAAAGCAATCAAAGAAGTCATGATTAAGTGTAAAACCTGCAATTTATGACTACTAGTAGTCTGCATTGCTATTAAAAAAGGTAATAGCAGGAACTGGCAGACAGGGTTAGAAAGGTCAGGGTGAGACTATTACAGTCAGGAAGGCAGGTTGTTGCTGTGTAAAAGCAGCATACCAAGGAAAAATGCAAACTGAGGTGTCTTCCTCATTTTATCATCTTTACAGAGTCAAATTAAAGAAAAAAGCTAAACCATGCAGGTTTCTTTGATACAGCAAAGACTGTTTCAACTTTGGAGAAAAACCCCCACAATGGTATGAAGCTGGTATATGAGGTGTTTTTATGTGTGGCATTCTTACTGTTTGTTGCTTTATTTTAAAAGTATCATGTGAGTAGCTGTCTTTGCAGCATGTCAGATGAGGGTGCCATCCAGCTCTGAAGATCACAAAGTTTCTTTTCTTCAGGAATGTGGAGTTCCTTTGGATATCCAACTGGAGCTCAGGGAGGTCAGATAGTCTCTGACTATCTGCAGCAGACTGAGCTCCTCACCTCTCCTTTCCCTTCAGTCTTCTCTACTCTTTTTGAATAGAGCTAAAAAGCACGTATTTTGGGGAGGGCTCATCTAGAGACACTTAGGAACTATTACTTCAATAGGTTTTTTTGGTGTGGTTTTTGCTTTTCAGTAAATTCACTGAGCTAAGTACGCTATATATTTATCTAACGAACAATCCTGTTATAAAATGAGGAGTTACTGATGGATTTCAGCAGCTTCCAGAACTGGTATGATGATATGTGAATATTGCAAGGAAAAGCAAAAGGGAAAAAAGATATGACTTTTTGTCACCCTGCCAGTTCATGTAAACAGGCTGTAAATGGTCTGGCTCAGCATGTAAGCAGCCAGTGACTTCTTTGCTGTATCGCTCCTCTCAGGTGCTTCTGCTCTGTGTCTTATCAAGACATTAAAATATCAGTTACTTTATTTCTTTTTCACAAAAATCAGTCTCAATGTGATTCATCAACCTACAGACAAATCATTTTAAGCAAGTGGCTTTAAAAAGTCTGCTGGAAAAAAAGGTAACTTTTAGAATCTAGGCCATTATATTTTCTAAATTGTGTTTTGCAGCTTAACATATTTTGCAGTGAGTCACATTGTAATATCCATTGGTTGCTTGATTTGTATTCTAAAGTCAGTGTGAACCAAAGTTTCTACTCCAATATTATTCTTAGGCAAATGTTTCCAAAACAGTCATAAATGCTGATATGAGTGGCCAGTTATTATTTGTCACTGTTTTAAAATATGAACTTGAAATTCATGTATGATCCCCTGTTCCATGTTCCATGTTCTCTTCAGTGATCAGTTGTGACAAATTACAGATTGTCTGATAGAAAATTTAAGTGTTAGTATTTTAGATAATTCTCTTTTTCCTTACCTCATACCCTTAAGATCTTTCTAAAGGAATCAGTCTACTTTCAAGACAGGTAACCAGAATCACAGTGATTAGTGAAACAATTTTTGTGGCAACTTTTTTACTTTAAAACAAATATTGAAAGTAGTCTGGGCTTTTCTCTCATAGTGAAGGAATTTCTTTCTGTTTGTGATTTCCTGCCATAAGAGATTTCATCCAGATAATGGTTTTCAAAGAATGTAATTGCTTGCGCAATTTGAGACGATAACTTACTAGTTTTTGTTTCCTGTCCCAGCCAAGAACAATAAGGAAAGCTTAACAGAAACCTAGCAAATTTTGGACTGCTTTATCCTTCTGCTGCAAAAAAAAAAATATGTCAACATTGTATAACTTATATCAACTCAGTCAAAATAACATTATTAGTCACTGACCCGCTTTCCTTATCTTGCACATTACATATTCTCAGAACGCTTCAGATCACTGGCTGGAGCTTTATGTAGTGATGGGATTTCTAGAACAATGCTTCTGGTCAGACCAACACACAGAGTCATATGCCAGATGTCAAGCTTCAAGACAGACTTCTGGTTTACATTATATTTCTGTCAGTCACAAACACTGGAATCAGATTTTTAACTGTATTGTCAATATATGCATTGTCAGCTCTATAAATATACTGTGTATTGTTATTTTCATACAGGTGAACCCTAAGTGTTTCTGTATTCAAAGCCCATGTTGCCCTCAGTCTGAGATATTGCTGTTCAGTGAATGGTTTCACAGGTCTGCTCCTGGAAAATCAAAGAGAACAATGAAAAGGAGTTACTCACGGATTTCAGTTCTGCATTAGGGTTTCATGTGAGTTGTTTGTCAATCCTTCAATACTTCATTAATATTCAAGAACATTTATACAATAAATTATGGCCTCTAAGCATTTTATATTAAATGTTAATATAACCAATCATCTACACTTTTTCCCCAGCATACTGTTATCCTTAGTGGAGTGTTTTATTATGATGATGTTAATTTCCTAAAGGTATGCTGGTATTATTAATATGCATTTATATTCCAGACATAGAAAGAAGATATAAGTTGGTTAATAATACAGAATTAATATTAAACTCACCAACACTCAAATTTTATTTTCAAAGCTGTCTTAGTCTAGGGAATAACAAATTATTCAAGTAGAAAACCAGAAGTGGTGTTAATAGCAGCAACTATAAGACAAATTGAAGGAACAAATTAACAGACAAAATAGCAGAGAGAATCACATATTCATGTAAGCTTTGTTTTTCTATGGTTATGTCCTTTGTATCAGCAATCCTGAGTACTAGAAACAGGTGAAATGTACATGTTAACAGTAGGGTTTCACACTTACCCAGCTTTCTGGTATAAAATTTTTTAGAAATACAAACTGTAAAGAGATTCATACACAATTTTAGCTTTTGAGACAGTGTTTTTAAGTTCTTGTTATAGGAAAAATGTCTTATGAGTGTGGGAACTATATATCAGCAAGCGTTTGATTTCCAGTGTGTTTACAGTTTGGTGATATGGAGGATCTATGACATTTTTTCTCAGGGGAAATCATGAAAGATGTGAGGAAGGAAATCTTTCCTTCTCCATTTTTGTTTCTGGTTTTGAGTCTTTTATTTCCTTCCCAAATGACTTCCTCCTGTTTCTCACAAAACATTTTTTATAAATTTCCTTTCCCACTAGACATGTGGCAGAGAATCTGCTGTCATTACCCCATTAGCTTTTCCTTTCTGCTGGACCTCACAGCCTCCTATCCCCAGGTCATTGCACTGCTGTCTCCATACACTCACTAAAGGGAGAAGCTGTGAGGGAAAATGGGGATTTTCCCCTCCCTAAATAGTCTGAAGGGGACAGAACAACATGTGGAACTGCATGACCAGCTGGTAGGGGTTTCTGTTTGAGCCCTGGAATATTGTACCCAAGGGCAGAAGACAGTGAGAAACTTGAGTTATTTGTTGAGGGACAAAACCACCTTAGCAGGGGAAAGAGCTGCCTTTGGCTGGCTTTCCAAAGGGTACACCAGAAACAGGGAAGGTGTCAGCCAGGAGTTTGTCCAAGCCCTAAAGAGATTTATTGAGGGGTCTAAAAGTTCAGAATTATGAGACCCTCCCAGTGGACCTAGCCTAATTGTAGCCTGGGTTTATACCAATTACCATACCTGCAACAGAGGCAGGCATCACATGCATTCTGCATACTGGGAACTAACAGCTGTCTGAATCCATATTAGGGGTCTTCCCTAGAGAATTATCCCATCCTTCTATTCAAAAAGACAGTAATATATTATACTCATTATAGGTGAAAAACTTGCTGGTAAGCATAATACAGTGCATGAATCACTGAATATAAAACAAGTTTGCAAACAATGTTTTAGAATAATTTCTACATTAAAACATTGTTTTCTAAACCCCCAAGTTCATCTTTGAGATCATCCACATTTCCCAAAGAAAGCTGTGGGGCTGGAGTTATTTTCCCTTTGTGTTGACTCTGTTACACTAAGAGAATTCAGCGGCACACATCTAAATGATCTGTATGGAGTGAAGCTTTCAGAAATGTCTCTCTCTTCTGCTCAGTGCCCTGCCTATGGCATTGTATTGGGTTTGCAGGCCAGGGTTTTAGTAGTAGGGGAGGGCTATAGGGGTGGCTTCTTTGAGAAGTTGCCACAGACTTCCCCCATGTCTGACAGAGCCAATGCCAGGAGGCTCCAGGATGGACCTGCCACTGGCCCAGGCTGAGCACACCCTTGATGGTGGAAGCATCTCTGGGATAACATATCTAAAAAGGAAGAAAAGCTGCTGTGCAGCAGCAGTTGGAGAGAGAGAGAGCTGAGAATATGTGAGAGAAATAGCCCTGCAGACATCCAGATCAGTGCAGAAGGAGGGGAGGAGGTGCTCCAGGCAGTCCGTGCTGCAGACCATGGTGAGGCAGCTGTGCCCCTGCAGCCAATCGAGGTCCATGGTGGAGCAGAGGTCCACCTGCAGCCAATGGAGGATCTCACACTAGAGTAAGTGAGTGCCTGAGGGAGGGTGTGACCTCATGAGAAGCCCATTCTGGAGCTGGCTCCCCGTAGGACCTGTGGACCCCTGGAGAAAGGAGCCCACACTGGAGCAGGTGTGCTGACAGGACTTGTGACCCCATGGAGAACTCACACTGGAGCAGCCTTTTTCTGAGGGGCTGCACTACATGGAAGGGACCCTACACTAGAGAAGTTCCTGAAGAACTGCAGCCCATGGGAAGAACTCACATTGGAGAGGTTCATGGAGGACTGTTTCCTTTGCAAGGGACCCCATTCCGGAGCAGTGGAGCAGTGTGTGTGAGGAGTCCTAGCCCTGAGGAGGGAGGAGCAGCAGAGACAACGTGTGATGAACTGACCCCAGCCCCCATTCCTTGCCCCCTTGTGCCAATGATGAGAGTAGGCAGAAAAATCAGGAGCAAATTTAAGCCTGGGAAGAAGGTTGGGGTGGGTGGAAGGTGGTTTTAATTTGGTTTTATTTCTTATTTTTGTATTGGTAACAAGTTAAACTAATTCCCTCTTGTCAAGTCCTTTTCGCCTGCGGTGGTAACTTGTGAGTGATTTCTCCCTGTCCTTATCTTGACCAAACTGAGCCTTTGGTTGTTCTTTTTCCTCCCCTGTCCAGCTGAGGAGGGGAGTGATAGTGTGACTTTGATGGGCACTTGATGTCCAGCCAATGCCATCTGCATGTTGTGGTCTCTGTGGCTGGCACCCTCTGAGGGACCAACAAGGATAAGCTTCTGAATCAGGGGGTGCAGAGAAGCGTTTCTCAGCACAGAAGGATTTTGTGTCATCGTGGTCAGAAAAAGGAGCATAGTACAAACTGGTCTGCATTGCACACACAAAACATTGCAGCCATTGGTGCAGATTAGACTCTATTAATTTTACATGTTAATCCAAAATATGTTAATCCAAACTGTAATTCCCAGTCTGCTGAGACAAGAATTGAATTTCAATTCTATAGCTAGACAAGTGAAGATGGGAACTGTAGGAAAAGTTTATGAACATCACAAACTACACACCACTATTCAAATTAATGTTGCATACTTTGTAGTAAAGTGTCCTGGTTCACTCAGTATTACACAACCTCTCTGGGATAGGAATCTTCAGCAGCAGCATCTCGGTGACCTGCTGTACAAGACAGAAAGCTGATTCCTCTTGAGTCTTTTGTAGATTTCTAATGTTTGTGGTGACCAAAAGTCACGTTAGTCCCCTTCCCAAAGGCTCTTGAAAGCTGTCTGGGGGAGGCAAGCTGCATACCTTCCAGGGCCGTCAGAGGCAGGGCAGCATTCCTCTGCTCCCAGCCCTCACCCATCTGTCCCCCATCAGCTGGGGGATACTAAAATAAATCGGGAGTGGGCTGATGCACAAGCTGTATTACAGGAGGTATGTCCTCCACAGGAAATCTGTAAACAAATATTTGAAAGATCTAAAAATATGAACAAAGATGCCTCTGTGGCAAACAATGAACCTTAAAAAGTCTGCAGCACGTGTTCTACATACAGTTGTTAGGTAGAGAAGTTAAATTACTAAATAAAAGTACTTTTAAATAGTCAAAGCTGCAGGATCTTCAGCCTCAGTGTAGAATCCTTAATATTAAGCTTTTAGTTTAACATCTTGCTCAGTTTTGGTGTGGCCTCACCTGTGTATTGTATTAGATATATTAAAAATAAATATTACTGCAAAGCATCCACTTACTCCTACATAACGTTCTCTTTTGGTCTGGCCTTTGCTACTGAAAAAAAAAAAAAAATCAGCCTCACATCTGTAATATTGTTCAAAAAAGTTGGATGTGCTGCTGAAGATGACTGTATCTGCCTTGAATTCTGTCTAGTGCTAAACACTTGAAAACTTCATGCTTCAGCACCAGCAGTCCGGCTCTCTCACTGTACTTGGTCAGTAAAAAGTTAGTAAGAGGCACAGTGTCAGGGTAGTGCTACAACATTTTCATTTGTCTGGTATCTAATAACACCATTTATCCCAATTCAAGCACACTAACTCATATCCTGTCCCTCTTGCTCTGTCCAAGACCTTCTGATGTTTATGACTCTTTTCCCTTGTGCTGAATCTCTGCCCAGTTATGTGTCATGAACAGCCTCTGCTCCCTTGCAGCCGTATTTCCTCACCCTGGCCAGAGATCTGCATGTAAGGAATGAAGTCACTCCCAGCCATTACTGGTCTCTGTGGCACACAGCTCTTCATATTTCTCTAGCCCAAATTCTTATTTTACGCTAGTGCTCTCTGCCTTTGCTATCCGAATTAGTCCTTTATCCGTGCAATTAATTTGCCCTTACAATATTTAATTATCTACTTCGTAAAGAGATCTTTAGCAGGCTTTTTAAAGTGGTTGTAAGGCAAAAGGCCTCTAAAAGACCAGGCAAAAAAGGAGCACAGTTGCTCAGCAATATTTTTCAAAAGGAGTCTGATTTGTTAAAGATTAACTCCTTCCTATGACTATCTCCATCTAAAGTCTAAATTCTGGGGGTTTCTTGAGTTTAACTGGTACTTTGTCCTCTTCCTTCATTCTCATACGACCTTCCTTGGCAAGGAAGATCTGAGATTTTAATGATGTTTTAGGATTTTATTTGCATGGTCACAGCTATGTAACTGCTTAAATAATACTTTTCCTCTCTTAAAATTCGACATGTTTCATTTCTTAAAGGTTTCCTTTAGCAGATGGAAAGCAATAGCAGTAGCATCCAAACCCTTATATTACATAACCTTAGCCATTCCAGCTACCAGTTTTCCCAATTAAAAGGATCTCCACCCCTCATGAAAATTTGATTTCAACGCTGCCTCTCATCTTTCTCAGCACAGACAATTCTGGATCAGTCCTCCTCTGCTGTTGCCATTGCTCTACTGCATCTCCTGGCCTCAGCTGTTTATACCTCCTTTGCAGAGAACCCATGAGGAGGGACAGGAGAATATGTCCTCATAGCACTGCTGCTTCTCTAAATTTTTATGACTGCTTTGCACTCCTACAACATCAGATTTACTCAGTGTTGCCCACATCACCACCAAAGGGCATGGGAAAACCAGACTCTTGGTCTCCTGCGTTCAGGAAACTGGATAGAGTATTCATTTGTTGCTTTTTAAAAAGAGGTCAGACTGATAACTACAACAACAGCTTAATTTCCCTTTCTCTTCTCCAAAGTATGTTCCATGAATTATTTATCTCCTTGTGAGACAAAGTTCCTTCATGGAAAAAATTCCTGTCTTTGTGGCTGACCATTACTATTTCTGGTTGCCACTTTTTGACCTTTTGATCTATATAACAATTACAGTATTTCTTTTTGATTACTGCTTAGATCTCCTGTCTTGATGAGTCACTTTTCTCAACATTGATTTTTTCATCTTCTGAGAAATGAATGTACACCCAAGTGAACATATTTTTATAATGTACATTTATATCTGTATGTATGTATTATTTAATAATATTAATCCCTCTGGAAATTACTGGTTTATAACCAGGTAGAACATAAAGTAGTTTTGGGTTCTTATATCACCCAGGGAAAAAGTAACGGAAAACCAATTACAATTCAGTTTGTGGTTCTGCCTGACCACTCATGTGGGATGCTAAAAGAAACGAAATGTTCTTTTATTTCTTCATGTTGGTTATAATTGATGTTGGATAATCAGTCTCTGCAGGCCTGCCTCTCTGATTCTGCTCTGTGATTAATGGGAGAAGCAAGTGAGATTAGGGAATTCCTAGAGCTGTTAAAGGATGTACAGGTCTGTGCTGGGACACATCTTCCTTGGTTTTGCTTGACAGATTACCTTTTCAGAACAATAATAACATACTATCTCACATCACCCTCACAAATTTGCCTAACAAGTCACAATAAAATACAAAGTAATTCCTCCCATAATCAAGTGTGGCCATGGCTGCCCCAGAAGAAGATTTTATCATAGCTGTACTGTGTTTGACAATGTTTAACAATGTTTATTACATCATAGGTGTGGATAATTACCATGTTCTTCTCCTACGGAGAATCATTAGTCTTAATTGGTTTGTGATACAACACAGTGTAAGTCTTCCTTACATTGGCTCCATGGGTTCCTAACAGCTATAGAGACACTGGTCTGAGTGGAGGTAGAGCAGTCAGGACTGTCACTATGTCCTTAACAAATCACTGGGATTTTTTTTATGCTCACAATAGATAGTACAGATTGATTTTTATGTTTGGTTAATCAACTGACATTTCTGTAAGTGTCATAACCTAACTGCTTGAATATGTAACTTGCTTTCTTATTGTCTCAATAAGGGTACTTGTGTTTGAGCACAACATGCCAGAGTTTTGTGATCTGTTAGAATTAATAAGTCTAAAATTGTCGAAGTTTCAATTAATTTAATATTCTTTAAAGGAAGGTTTCTGAACCCTAGAACCCTAAAATTAAATAATCTTGACAGAGAAATTACAATTTTAAAATGATCCGTTAACTGCTAAATGAATAGAGCCTTCTAAGGAAAGTTTGCTCTGGCAAGGTACTCCTGATTCATCTGCTGGGCCTAATAACAAATAATAACCTAACAACAAATAGTTCAGTATAATTCATTGTAGCTGAATACTTGTATTGCATTGTAAAAAACCTAGATATTGTGGTCATGGTGATAGATAGAGAGTAGATTCAAATGTATAAATTTTGCCAGCTACGATTAGATGTACTCGAGTGTTTGGGATTATCTCCCCCTCTAGTGGTTGTTTTATGCAAAACTAAGAAATCTGGGATTATCTAGGTGTTACTTTAATTTTTGGAGGGTTCATAGAAACTTTTAGGTCAGATAGAAGTGACCAAAGTGAACTGTTTATTTTTACTGTTCTGGACTTGAGTAAAAGGGTGTTAATGTAAACCAGAATAAGATTTAAACTTTTTGATTTCATCAAACTTTGTCAGTAATTTGGATATCACGGAATCACAGATTCAATTCGGTTGAAAAATACCTCTGAGATCATCGAGTCCAACCTTTGAATTCTATATGTCACAGGCTAACCCATAAAACTATGACATTTTGGGTTTGAATGTGTACAATAATGTATTTCTTCTGTCCCACTGTGAGCTTATACTTTTTTATTTGGTACTGCTCAAAATTTATCTTCAATGCTTTACAAAACCGTGGTAGGTGTTGTTGCAGGTTTTATCCATGCTGGGTGAACAATTATTATTGCTGGTGACATTGCTAGGGGAAAGCTGAATGGATTTCAATACTGCCAAGTGAGGCATTATCCGTTACTGTACTTTTTGTTATCATGTCAAAAGTCTCATCTGCTGTCCAAGATCAGTTCTTAAAAACATTTGTATCCTAAAACATTTTCACTGACCCTGCAAGTATAATAATGAATTACACAAAAACATCCACTTAGTAGTCAGTAGCAGTAAGCAAAACAAAAGACACACTACAAATTTTCAGGAAGGAAATAGAGAGCAAAGTGGAAAACGTAATTACACCACTGTATAAATTGTTTGCCCACACCTTGAATATCCTGTGCAGTTACAGTTCTTCCATATCAAAAAAGATATGTAGGAACTAGAAAAAGGAAGAGAAGGGCAGCAGGGTGACCAAAGAAATAGAATGGCTTCCATAAGGAGAATGGTTGAGCTGGCTGGAGAAGGGGTGTTTCTGTAGGGCAAGATACGCCAGAAGACTACAAAAATATGAGTGGCATGGAGGAAATGGATAGAGATTGAATATTTACCATGTTTTCCAAATACAAGTATGGGATGATAGTGGGAACCAGGTTCAAAACAAATAGTTGAAAGATACTCTTCATGCGACAGGCAGAAAACCTGTGGATCCATTTGCTGAACAACGCTGTGGATTCAACAACTTTGCATGGGGTTAGTGGGAGGCTAGAGAAGGATCTGGAAGAACTTCCCCTGTGATTTTCTAAGGAGACAAACCTGGCCTTGGCCTATCCCTGTCCCCAGAGAGGTGCCCAATGCCAGCACTGGGGCTGCCTCAGTGCCCCTTGGCTGCCAAGCTCCTGGCTGAAGCTGCAGGATGGGGTCTGGCTGCCAGGAGCTGCTATCACCCACCCACAGGGCCTCTGGTGCCATAGCCGATGTGTCATGGTGGCACCATGACAACAGGCTCTAAAAATTGTCTAAACTAAAGATGGTCAGAGCCTGGGAAAATATTATGCAAAAATATCACCTAAGCTTTCTCTCTTTTCTCCCAAGGTGTCTTGTGGCCGCTTTTGGAACCAGAATATCATGCTCTGGAAATATTCCCAAAAGCATTCTCCTGAATTTATTTAGACATGCAAATAAGAGCATGATATGTGAATAATCCCTTCATTCCACACTGAATTAGTCAAGCAACAGCTGGAATGTTGTTTTTGCTGTGACTTAAGTTGGAAACAGAAAACATTTCTATGCTTAAACTATCATATAGCTATTACCTGTAAAAATGTAAATTAATCTTCAGTTATGGAAACTTGTATTAGTGACTATTAAAGTGAAATGGCTTACTATTTTCAAAAGTATCAATGTTTTTTTAACAATCTGAAAATCAAAAGAAATTTTTGTAATCACTTTGGACAACAGTACTCTCATACACTTTGCCATTAGTGGAGCTGAGGAAGATGCTGGGGGCAGTATTTGACTGCCCAGCAGGCCCACCTGAAGGAGCTGACTAACTTGGGAGTTGGCAGGAGGGAAGTGGCTGACAAAGGAGCTGAGAGGAGCTGATGGAGTGACAGGCAGGCTTGGGTAAGGGACTGAGGTGAGTAGTGTCAAATTAGTGTCAAATAAATAACTGACACGACTGAAGTCAAAAGTGACATGAGACTTGAGGGACCAAGGTGACTGTAGTGACTCAGGCGTGATGCAGACTGAGGCTTTCTGGGCTATGTTTGGACATACTCACCTGTATATCCCTCTATACACCAAATGTAAGCACTGATTGCATTGCTGAGAAAGGGTTACCTAATGGCATCATTATCAGTTCTGAAAGTCTGAAAATTTTGTTTCTTTGTCATGTTTCAGCATGGATTTAAGAAGGGGAAGTTGTGCTTAACCAGCTTGACAGGTGTGTTGGTTTAAACTTCTATGTCCAGCACAGAGCCAGTCGCTGAAGGCTCTGATGATGGGCAAGTTACTAGCCCAACTAGACAAGCTGGTAATGCCTCTGTGATGACATATTTAAGAAAGAAAAACCATGGGAAGCTCTCTTTCTTCTCCCGAGGGGTGGTGAGATGGCCTCTGGGGCCTACCCCAGCAGGGGTGCCGGGGCCCATCACGGCTGGAGCCTTCCCAGGGCCAGGACCATGTGGCTGAGGCCCTCCCAAGGCTGGAGCTGCCTGTGCGGTGCCAGCGAGGACCATGTTGCCAGCAGCAAGAGACATGGCTAGCAATTCCCCGATATGGAGCCTGGACAAGATCAACCTCTCAATTGCAACTTACAGACACCGACTTTCTTCCAAAATCAGAGGAAAAGGAAAAGTGAGGACACGTGAGGAAAACCAACATGGTGGCACCAAGGTCAGTGAAAAACAGGAGACGGAGGAGGTGCTCCAAGTGCCAGAGCTGAGATTTTCCTGCAAGCCGTGGTGAGGACTACAATAAAACAAACTGTTTCCCTATGATTCAGGAGGTGCATGGCGGGGGGGGGGGGGGTGCAGAGATCCATGCCAGCCCGTGAAGAAGAGTACTCATGCTGGAGCGTGTGGATGCTGAAAAGCTGTAATCTCGTGAGGAACTCAGAGAGAGACAACCCTTGCTTTTAGAGATCGAGGAAGAGCAAATTGGAGCAGCTCATCCTTAAAAGACTAAACCCCATGAACTAAAATGACCCACGCTGGGGAGTTGTGGGAAGACTGCTTGACCTCTGGGAGGGATTTCACATTGCAGCAGGTTCAGGTGGGACTGCTGCTTATGAAAGGTAAAAACATGCCAGAAGAGTTCACAGAGAACTATCTCCTGTTGGAAGGATCCCACGGCACAGCAGAAGAAACTCTTTCCCTCAAGCATATTGAAGAAAGACTTTTAAGAAGTGAAATACTTACCAAAACCCCATGTTTTGTTTCCTTGCGTGGTCGGTGGAAAGAGGGAGGGACTGGGAAGGAAAGGTGTTCTGAAGATTTGCTTTGGTTCTCATTACCCTTTTTCTACTTTCAATTCTGTTAATAATAAACCTTCTTTATACAGTTTAAGCTTTGAACCTGTTTTGCCTTAAAATTTTTTTTTCAATAATCTCAATTCATGAAAATGAAGTTTTTAATTCCCCCTCCTCTGCTCAGCTACAGCAGAGGAAAATAAATGAATAGTTTTTTGTAGATGCCTGGTGCTTAGCCAGCGTCAAACCGGGACAACAAGTTAGATACAAACTGAAACACAGGAAATTCCAGTTAAGCATAGGGGAAAAAAGAATTATCTTGAGGGTGTTTAAAAAGTGGAAAAATGTTAAAATTTCTGTTCAAACCATCAGTAGAAAACTTCATTTTCTGCTCTGTGGCATCTAAGGCCACTGGAAGAGTTTTATGTCCAGTTTTGCATGTCCAATTTTGGTAACAGTACCAACAGACTGGACATTCATAAAGAACAGAAGCTTATTTCTAGGAGAGAAAAAATTGACCAAGAAAACATTTCCCATTGGAGAGCAGTGAGCAAGAGAATGTGTGGGCCTTATCTGTCTACCAGAGCTAATCCACAACAAACACATTAAAAACTATTACTATAAAGGTCACTTTTTGTGCCTAGTCTCTGAAGGATAGATGAGAAAAAAGTGTACTTTGAGGTAATAATTGATATTAGTAAAAAAATAATGAAATGGGCAAATCAGAACTGGACCATGCCCCTTGGGAGGTTTGTGTAGTCTTTGCCTTCCAGAGAGTTTTAAGAATAGGTGGAAAATCCTGTTAGGGGATGACTAGGAATTCTTGGGCTGAGACATGGGGTTTCTGCAGGTTTTTTGCAGCCCTGTGTATGTACGTTTCCATAAAACACTAGCAGGAGGCTCCCTCATCCAGAGTTCAAATTACACCAAAAGGACCAGAAGAGAAACACATTCCAAGGTGAAATACTTACCTGGGCATTGGGTTTCTTACACATTTCTGTAAAAAAATTCAAGTTTTCTGCTCCTGAATTACCTGTGGTTTACTCCTAGTATTAAGCTTTCACATTCCTGAGGATGTGTTGCCACAGACTGTGGGTGAACAAAAGCAGCTGATGCCTCAGTGTCAGGTTGTACATATTTAGTCTGTCCTTCATGTATATTTAATCTTAGACAGCTTTCAGTACTTTCTTGTATGCATTGTAACCATTGCCTATAGTGCAATTACCACCCTGACTTGTATTTTCTGTCAGAAGTTAAGGAGTAAGAGATTTTCTTGGGGACAGATTTGTTTATGAACACATTTGGAATTTGATTTATACATGAATGATCAGCACGTCTAACAGAGTGTCAGCAAGCTCTTTATTTTTACTGCTACGTTCTGGGAGTGAGGAGTGCTGGAAACCTGATAACGAGGAGTTTCTCTGGTCATGTAAGAGGGCAACCCTCACCGTGTTATCCAATTAGGAGAAAGATGTGCACCTGTAACATCCTGCTGTATTAAATTTCATTGCTCTTTTATCATGCAGTTAAAATAGCGGCGTTTGAAGCTTTTAACTCTCCTGCCTTCCCCAGTCATGCCGGGTGCGAGGGCTACATAAATGCAAGTGTTTGGGAGTTACTGAGAACGAGATGTTAAAGGTGAGACCATTTCACTTTGTCTGAGGTACTAATGCTGTACCTGATACAAGTTTTCAGCTTTTAGGGCGGTAACAAGGTGTGACACCCTTGGGCAGTCGGAGGGTGCTGTCCCCGGGGGCTCCCTGAGCCGGCCGGGGGGCGGCCGCTGGAAGCGGGGGATTCAGCGTCGCTGCAGGCTTCGGCGTCGGTCTCGCTGTGCGCGGAATATCCCAGCCACCGGCAGCCCGTTTCCATGGGAAGCCGGGACTGACCTCGAGCTGGAAGGGGAAGTTCAAAAAGCGCCCACCGGACGGCGGGGGGCGGTGGCGGGAGCCCCTCGCCATGGCAACCACGCCGGGCGATGGAGGCGGCGGCGGGGCAGCCGCAGGGTCCGGCCGCCGATGCTGCCGCCGGCCCGGGGACCCGGGCACAGCCCCCCGAGCCCCCGGCCCCGCTGGAGCGCGGCGCGGACACGCTGCAGGTGCGGAGCGCGGCGGGGCCGCCCGGGGCTGCGGGAACAACGCGCACGGACGGGAGCCAGCCCGCAGGGAGCGAGGGAGGCAGGGAGGGAGCGCCGCTGCCGGGAGCCCCGGGCAGGCGACCCGCGGGGGCGCGGAATGTCCCGCGTTCGCAGCCTGCGTGGGAAAGGGAGCTGCGGAGCGGCTGCGCGGGTAACTTTTGTTGAGAAGGTTGCCCCGCGAGGGTGCGGGCCCGCCGTGTGCGGCGGTCACCGCCTCTCCCTCTGCCCTGGGGAGAGGGGTGCGCTCAGAACTGGAGATAACCAGGGGCAGTTTGCCTCTTCGGAGGAGGAATTTTTATCTGTGATGAAATTCAAACTTTTACTGCTTGTAAACAAACTGAGCGTTGTTGTATCTTGAAGAGGGCAGCTGTTTCTAATGGCATTTACTTGTCTTGTGAAGACACTTCCCGTATGAAAACACTAAAGTTTGATCTTCGAGTACCAGTGTCATAGGGTGCTCTTGAGTCCTCCAATAAAGAAGAGGAATTGTGCAAATTCCCATTTCCTTCCTCACGCTGGAAGTCTGTGGCTTTCAGGTCCACTCTGGTAGTTACTTTATTACTACCTTTGTTGAGACGAAACACACAGCAACATTATTTCAAGGATTAACACAGTTAGTAAAACTGTTTCTTG
Source organism: Coloeus monedula (assembly GCF_965178545.1). NCBI lineage: Eukaryota > Metazoa > Chordata > Aves > Passeriformes > Corvidae > Coloeus > Coloeus monedula. The sequence continues at coordinate 83,948,434 of NC_138781.1, forward strand.
TAGACTTTTGTTTTCCCTTTGTTTTGGCGGAGTCCTTGACGTATCTAGAGAAGTTTCCAGTATGGTCTTTCACTATTAATGGCAGCTAACTTGATTGCCTTTTCCTCGAAGGGGTGTGAAGTTGATAGATCCTAGGGATGGTTGGATTCCATGTAGATTCCCATAAATTTAAAGCAGTATAAGTGCCCCTCATTCTTAAATTTTGCAGTAGTTAGCAGGACATGTTCCAGGCCCATTTGGAACACCTTGTACAATTGCATACATAAAAAGTAGATGTGCTTATCTCTTACAAGAGTAACTTGTTTACCAGGAGGGCTGTCCTACCAAAACTTAAAATTTTCTAGCAAAGGGAGTCAGCCTAATGCTGTGGTAATATAATCTAGAATATATTAAACTTTCATTTAAAAAATATTATTTGGTTTACAAGAGGTTAATTTAAAATGTAATTAATTAGGTATTTGGTATGAGAAGCTAAGGTTAAAAATGAAGCCACTCTCTCATATTAGCATTCATTTGAATTTTGATCATGGTATTATTCAGCTGAGAATTTGACCGCTACTTTTTCCTTTAGCTTTCATGGATATAGTATACAGGGATGAAGTATACAGAACTTTTTTTTTAGAGTGTATAGTTCAATTACATTTATCATTTTACACCTTCATGGGCTAGGAACTTTTTGTGTGCCTTGGGAATGAAATCTATATTAGCAAGCATGCGTGTCTTGTTTTTTCTCTTTTCTAGAATGGGGCTTGATGATATAATTTCTCAATGACCAAAAATGTCCAAATGTCCTCCTACATTTTAGCAGTCTATGTTTCACAGGGAATGGAGTGGAGGAAGATAGAGATGAAAGAGAATTTGTTCCACATTTGAGCAATTCACAGTTTAACCCCTAAGGACAAGAAAGTAGCTGTGTTACTCTTGTGCAGTGCAACTTGCCTTAATAGGAGTTTTTAATAAACAGACCAACAAAATTGTTAACCTTTTAACTTCTACCTTAAATCTTGGGATGTTCAGATGCAGTAGCCCATGTGGGAGGAAAGATTCCCTTTCCACTGCCTCCCCAGTGGATATATAGTGGATTTGTAAAATAATAATTGGAAATACATAATAAGCATTTCTCAGGTATTGGCAGTTTCCCAGGAAACAAAATTAGAACACTAATAGTTGCTCAATATCAGAAGTGCAAACAGGGAAAAATATTTGATGTGTCACTGAAAATAAGTGAAAATGCTTAAGATTGTCACGCTGTTTGTCAACAACTTCATTGAAAGAAATAAAATATTTTCCTTGCCAATAAAAGATAAAATTTCAGCCTTATTTTATATGCCATGATTTTGGTATTGTCCTGATAGAAAACAATTCTTCAATTTTATTAGTGTTTCTTTTCTGAAACAGTATACAGAAGAGGCCATGGATTCAGCTTCTGCCAAAGGCAGGATGTTAGAAGTTGCTGAGTTCCTGTACACACACTGCAGCAGTTATAACCCGGCAAGTCATTGCTAAGAAAAATCCTGCACTCAGCAACATACATCAAAATGAACAGGGGCAGATGGCTACGTGATGTGTATTTTTGTGAGGATCCAAAGTTGCAAGGAGAGATGGTTAAGGTGTGGGAACTGGAAAGAAAAAGTGGATGAAAAGATAGAACTGCTTCTTCAATGTCTAAGGAAGAGACAAATTTTTTGACTTTTGGGCCTGTAATTTTTTTTAAGCAATGATTGGTGCTCTTTAATGAGATTTAAAAGTAGTCGCTTGCTTAGTTGCAGACAAACCACTGAAAACTTATACTGAATATCACAGAGTGCAGTAAATTGCATGAAACAGGCTGTTGCTTGTAGTGTAAGGTGGCTGAAGTAATCTTGGCAAAGGCTGATGTCTAACCTGCTGGAAGACAGGAAAAGCTACCTTTTGTTTTCATCACCAGTTGGATACTACCAGAAATTAAAGAATATGCAGCAATGGAGAGAGGAATTGATGCAGTAGCATGAGAGCTATGTATAGATTTAATGAATTTTCTAGCAGGGCCTTTTAATCAAAAGAAAACAGAAGGCCAATAGTGCTGTCTTGTTTGGAATACAGGGACAAATGAGCAATAAATCAGCATGGATTCCATTTGCCATATGTATATATATGGACAAACATGAAGCTTTAGATGGAAAGAAGGATTTTTCTTAGGCACAATCAGGCTGTGACTGGTTAAAAGAATGTCTTGGGTCCTTACTTGTTTCAGTTTTCAGTAGCCAAATAATATTTGAAACTGCTTAATAGACACAAGGAACATTTCCAAGGAACTGTGACTGGTAATGAAGGAGTATTTTATCATTACAATTAATACTCAGAAGATTGACAGATAAGGAAGAGCTCTGTCACTTAACCTAGATCAGACAATGTGTCGTACTCCAAACACATCAAGAATGGTAACACTTCGTGATAAATAACAATCATGTGCCACAGAAGCAGAAAGAGGTTTAATAGCCAGCAGCTACAGGGCATCATGTCCAACCCCCTCCACTCTGAATGTGCAGGGAGAGACGGTAAGCTGGGGACACAGCAATAGCACAGCTCTGGTTGCTCAGCAACAATTCCAGCTTTCTACTGTGAGTGTGTGTTAAGCAGGCAGTAGCAGTCGTGCTTTTTCCAGAAATGTCAGATTTAGCACTAAGGAGCAAATTCCTCTCTGACACAGCTGGGAGACGTGGGCTACCCATGTATAGCCCAGAAAGCCCAGGATAACCATATAACTTTGCATTATTGCCACTTTTGTGGAATTGAAGAGTTTTGGCATTTGTTTATGTAATATTGAAATTTGCAACCTATGCTTCCTCTGTTGCTGAACTTATATAAAGGGAAGTGCTTGGTTATTGGCAAATAACTGGTTTTGCTTGTAGGTTTCTGAGTAGATATTTTAAATACCTGAAGGAGGTGTTGGGGTGAGGACGTGGGGTTGAACCACAGGGTAGGAGATAACACTGAACACCTTCTGCCTCTGTGGAGTGGAACTGCTAATGATGAAAGGCTGAAGCTGGTCCAGTTTAACTGCACAACAGAAATGGACACAACACCAATAGTTCTGGGAAAAAACAACATGCCTAATGTGCTGCTCTGTTCCTGGCACACTCCGTGGATTGTAGGGTGTTGTGGTTTAACGCAGATGGCAAATAAGCCCCATGCAGCAGTTCACCTACTCCTCTGCCTGCACTGGGGAGGGGGAGAGAATTAGAGTAAAGGTGAAGAAATTTGTGAGTTGATATCAAAACAGTTTAATAAGGAAAATTAAAGTCCTGCATGCAAGCAAAGCAGGCTAAGGAATGCATTCGCCACTTCCTATAGGATCCATCACATATAATGTGTCTCTGGAAAGCAAAAACTATTTCTCTGAACGTCCCCCCTTCCTCCTTCTCCCCTTGCTTTATATACTTTATATACATGAGGATGATGCCATAAGGTCTGGAATAATCCACGGTGCTGGGTAAGCCCTGCTCAGCAGTGACTGAAACATCCCTGAATTATCAACACTGTTTCCTGCACAAATCCAAAACTTGGCCCCATACTAGTTACTAGGGAGAAATTTACCTCAGCCAAACCCAGCACATAGGGTATTAGGGGGACCAGATTAAAAGTGAACAAAAAGGCTGAATGCAGAGTGGCACTTGGCATTCCTTACATTTTCTAAGATTAAGGAGTGGCAGGCTGAGTTACAGAAGACTTCTTGGAGGCTCTTGTAGGACAAAAAAACTCCACCCTCTTCACTTAATACTTTGAGTACAGATTTGCCTTCAAGTATCTATTCTGTTTGTACTCAAATCAGCTGTGTTTCCTGCTTGGCTGAGGAAACAGAAAGAAGGTGCCCTATGTGAGGATGCTGGAAGCATTCAGGACTCCTAGAAAAGCTGAAGACACTGCTAAAGTACCATGACAAAAAAAATTTAGTATGCTGTATGAAGAATATTAGAAACTTCAGGTTCTTGGAGCAGTAAATCTTTCATGATACTGAATTTGGAGTTGTCTTCTAAACTGTGTACCAAACCAGATTTTCCTTTCCCTTTTGTGATTCCCATATTGTTGTGACTTGCATCCATGAACATAATTGTTGTTACAGCAGGTTGAAACATGGTCTAAATTGCAAATTTTAGGGTAACTTAAATGGCTTCACTTCAATTCTCATAATGCAGAAGAAGCTGGTATTTTTTGACTGAAATATGTGATTCAAGCATTTGTATTTTATATAACAGTTTACAGAAGAAAATATACCAGGTTTTCCCATAGCACACATGTACACTGCAAATTTAAAGAACAATCAGATTTTCAATATGGAAGTGTTTTATTTAGCAGATAATAGAGGGTGGAGTATCCAAGCTCCACCTGCTAAGGGATTATGAGATCATAACTTGGATGTGTGATCAGGTGCCAGAAGTTCGAGGCAGTAGTTTCTCTTTCTCCACCATTTTATTCCTTAAAATCTATGCACTAAAACCATTTTAAATGTCTTGCATGGAGAAAATAACATGCATTCTACCTCTCATGAAGTTCATTTGGCATGTTTTAAGATGTGAAAAGGTAAAACTTGAAAACTGGGATTTGTCATTCATATGTATTTCTAATGATCTTTAGTTTAATGAAGAAATAAAATTGCCTTCTTCCTGCTCTGAATTATTTTTTCTTTTCGAAGTTTTTTACCTCTTCAAGAAGAATGCTTATTTTGTGTGGTGAATTATTAATATAAATTAGGTAAAGAGACACAAAACTCCTTTTTATGAAATAATTTCTTTAATCTTAATTTTGTATGAAATTTTGAAGTGCCTACAAAGGATGTATAAGAAGTTCTTTCTGCTAGGATTTATTAGCAGGATTTGTAGCTGATGGTATTCATAGGCTGTAAAGATGGAAGTTTTATTTTTCTGAGGGAAAAGTAAAAAACACCAGAAGGGTGAGGGAAGAGAGTGAGGCTGCTTTCCCCCAAGCAGCCAGGTGATGTGTCCCTGCTGAGCACCCTCTTAGACTGGTCTGTCTATGCCTCCAGTGCAGCATGCGGCAGCGATAAGGATGAGGAATGATACTCTGCCATGTCTTTTCCTTGGGACTTGTCCAAACTCCCTATTATTACTGCTTATTGGAGGATGCCAATCAAATGTAAATGTTGCTTACCGGTTTTTAAATCTCTGTCCTGGATTGCAGTGTATTCTATCACCATCCTCATGAGTTGTTGAAATCAGGTGGGGCAGTGTTTCCTTGCCTCCTCCCCCCAGACTATCTTGCTGTTAATGGCCCATCATTGTCCTGCCGCATGACTCAGAGATAACTCCCTCCGGACTATCATCTGTTAATGAGCCTAATCAACACCTGGCCTCATGACTCATTACCCCATTGTGAGATGCTCCACCCAGAGGGAGGAACCAAGCATCCCAGCGTGGATATAATCTGGGACTCTGAACACCACAGACAACCCTTTCCACTGGATTTCCAGAGGACAGGAGCTACACAGCCATCATTGGACCTTCTGAGGAAGAGCAGACCCTTTTTCTACAGGATCACCGCTTCAGAGGACTGCAGCCACCATTCTAGCAGACTGCTACCACCACCCTGATTAACAGGGTGTCTGGTTGTATCCTGACTGTCAGTTTAAACCAGTGTTTTCTGCCTTTATTTTGGGTTTTTTTCCTTTATTTTATTTCCCTATTAAATTGTTATTCTGACTTGGTGTCTCCCACTAGTTTGTTTTCAAACTAGTACAATCTCTTTGCACATATGTTATCTAGTAATAGTTATTGGGCATCTCTACAACTGTTTTCTGCTTTGTTATTCATTATGTTTGGTTTTCTCTAATGTAAACTAAAATCTTCAAAGACAAAAACCAAAGAAAGGATGAAGTGAGGAAGAGTGATCCTTTTACCAGAGGGAATGGCCTCCTATAAGCAGGGCAACGGCACTTGAGGGGTTTGCAGGTGCAGGCCACAGGGAAAAATGGCACAGGAGTATCAGCACCAGAACAGCAAAGGGAAAAAAACCTGTCTGCAGAGGCTCTGAAAACAGCTTGGGTGCAAGACTACAGAACTGCAAGCCTTTAGCATTATTCAGGTGGCAGCACCTGAAAGTACCATGCCATAAAATGTTTTCAGATTTGTTGGTATTTAAAAGCTAAAGTTCAAATCTACTGAAATACATCAAGGGACTGTAACAGTCTCAACAAAAAGATAAGCTTAATCTTCACCTGTGCTGGGGTTATTTTATATCCCTCCCAGATGACATGAACAGGCCTCTGGACAATTATTTAACTGTGGTGAAGAGGGAATTCCTGCTAGAAGCAGAGTTTTCAAGAGTGTTGGTTTAGCCACATGCAGACAATGCAGTAATGTCAGGGAAAAGCTTTTGGAATCTTACTTTGTTTTCTCAGGAGCAGTGTTACAATGGTATTCAATTAAGAAATATGTGAATTAAGGGCTTTGAATATTAACTTCCCCCTGCCCAGGCTTGCTATGTTGTAGTCATAGGGTTATGGTTGGGGAAAAAGGCACTGGAAGTACTAAGTGAAAGAGAAGTCTATAGTGGTTTGTTAGGGGAGAGAATCTAGAGGTTCAGTAAAAGTAGTAATCTAAATCTTAGGTTAATCAATAAATTTAAAAGTGACTTGTTAGAGGATGACTGGTTTCAGAAAGAATGAAAGACTAAAATTTTATTAAGAAGAGAGGAGAAAATTAACTACAGTGCAGAAAAGAAACACAAATCTATGGCCCATGATTATTACCTTTTTATTTCTCCAGAGAAAAAGAACAGGTGTGAAAGCTAACAGTGCTACATTGGCTGGTTGGAAAGCACTATGTTTTTCATGCCATAGCTGCTACTATTAAAAATTGCCAAGTGGGTGTTTTTTGTTATTAGTCAAATAATTGGGTAGCTTGGATTAAATATACTTAGTTGCTGCAGCTCTGTTTAATTAAATTTTTATCAAACTTAAATTGTAAGGAAATGAGTAGGTAAAAGTTGCCTTAAATGGAATTTTGTTTGGTGGTAAATAATTCCAATAGACTGAAAAATGAGTAAGGCATTCTTAAAGACTACTTGGTATGGGGAATTATAAGAGAGAATTGGGTTGTGAGCTGTAAAACCTGCCTGCAGAGGCACATGGCAGCACACAGAGGCTTGTCCCCACCAGACCCTGGGGGAGGAGGTGTCACACAGCAGACCCCTACGAAGTGTGTTGGTGATGTGGCAACACAGGATAGGTCACGCCATGTAAGGAAATACTGTGCCTTGGAAAAGTGTATAAAACCAACTCACTCCTTGGAATAAATGATTCAGATTCCCTGCCGGTCTGGGTCCGTCATTCAATTGCCAACAACTTGGAAGTAAATATTAATTTAAAATGTCATAACCTCATAAAATAAAAACACATCCCCCATCACTTTCTAAACTTGGAAGACTGTGTTGAAGGATTTAATTTCCTATAATTGTGTGTGTATTAGTAAGTTAGAGGAGGGAGAGAAAACGAGAAAGGCATTTTACTTTCAATGGTTTCAAACTGCAGACTTCTTGTATGAGCTAGTAACACAGCTGAACAAATAGCTCTTTCTGAGTTACTGTGGAAGAAGTGCCACACAACTTCTATTTTTAGCTAATGCATCTAGCTCTTTTCAAAGATGGCTTGGTAGGCACACCTTAAACTAAGATTGATAGGAATGGTCCAAAGGGCTGCTGTAGGTTTAAATAATTTCTAAGTGACTGGAAAGAAACCAACCATCTCAGCAAAGCTACTGAATTGTTTTAATGAATATGTTGTGCCTACCAGAGTGATAGAGTGGCACAGATATGTTGTGTACAAGCCATGTATATCCTGTTTGCTATATGGTCAAACTTCTAAGATTTATGGTTGGACTCTATCATAAAGTTTTTCCACCCTAAGTGATTCTTTACCTTACCCAGTATGAGTAAATCATGTTTCAGGTGCAGAGCTGGCTTCTGTCTGTGAGCATAAGAAGTGCTTTTCTCATGACCTTTAAGTCAGAGGAGTCACTCCTGTGAGCTCAGTGCACCTGTGAGTAGAGATTTAAAATGCTTTAGAGCAGTTTAGTTCAGCTGTGTTTGAACCACCCTAATAAATCTAGATTGCAGTACAAAAGGACTGCTAAACAAGTGTGATGAAAAAGCATGAATTCAGCACAGCAATCAAAGCCCCCAAAATATTAATATTAATTACTAAAAGGGAAACAAAGGTTCCATATCTGTTTAGCTGCTTCTGTGTAGATCCAGGTATGCTTTTGGTTCTGGAAACTCAGCTTAAGATAGTTTTGGGACATGGAGCTACTTGCAGGGCCTGAATCAAATGGCCTTGTCTGATGACATTGATAGCCAGACAAAAATGTTAGCTTTTAACTGACAAATGTTTTTGTTGGCTATTCCCTGGAAAACAAATTATACAAAAGGACATTTTGTTAGTAGTGCTAAGCTACCCGGAAACATCCCAGTTTAATGCAATCAAGCTTTTTGTTATTGATTTACTTATGTGGTTTGCATATCAGAAAAAAATTAGGCACAAGTCTTTAAGGCTTGTGCTGCTGAATCCCCTTCCAGCTAAAGTAAATAAAGGACAGCAGAACAGAAAATACAAACCACTGCATCACTGCCTTCACTTAAAAGGATAAGAAAATAGCTCGTAGAAAGAAGTTAATATCTGTAAAAGTATTTACTACCTTCAAAAGTGATAAATGACATAAATAATAAGTTTCCCCACTTTCCCATGCTGATCTAGAAAAAGTATAAATAAATTCTTTGACCTTTATAGTGATAACTTCAAAGAAGTTGCATTTTTCACAAATTTCTATTTCATCATCTAATATGCCTGAAATGGAAAAGTTGTTAGAAACTTGTCTTCCAGTAATCTTTTACATTTTTTAAACTGTACATTTGTCTTACACTTAATGAAAGAAGGAAATTTTAACTAGTAATGATCATGACCCCTTAACCAGGAAGATTACTAATTTCTATATGCTAGCCAGTTGCTCACAAAGGTAGAAATAGGCTTCATGGTAGTAATGATCAGTTCAGATAATTTGGTGTGAATTTAGGTTTAGGTTTGTTCTTTTCCCATTTGCTTACACAGAATTTTCATTTGCCATTCTAACACATCACAGTTGCCCAGTCTTGGAAGTTTCTGTAATTCTTTGTGCTCATCCTTATTACCTTGAATAACATAGTTTTGTCTGCAGATGTCCCTCTTGTAGCTTCTCCATTTTTACCTGACTGTGCAGGTGCTCCACTTATACCTTACAACTGTTGTTGTAAGATCTAACTATTAATTTTATTCATGTTCTCTCCATTCCAACACTTAATCAAGTGTCTCTCTTTGAAGGTCATTTCTCTTATGCTTTTCCTAAAAGCACTTGACAATTGATCTTTTTGAAAGCTTTATTTGCAAATCCATATAATGTAGATCAATCTTCTTTACACTAATGCTTATTAACCCCTTTAGTGAACCTCAGCAGTTCATGATGAGTGTTTCTCCCTTTTACAAAAGTCCTTTTGAGCTTTCCTTTGGAAATCAAACAATTTGAGCTGCCTCTTAATTATATCCCTTAATATAATGCCTGTTATATTACTTACCAAGGCTTCCTCATCAGATGTTTCTCATTCAACTAGTCCTGAAGGCATGCATTTATTTTATTAGCCAGTGCCCAGTCCTCTGATACTGATGCACAGTACATGTCACATTAAGAAGTTTTACTCTTTTGTCTTTGAGTTCCTTTGCAATTGTTGGGCGTCTAGGCATCTGATGCATTACTTTCCATTCATTAAAAAAACACCAAACCAAGTTTTTTCTCTTTTTCACCTTATAAACTCATCATCTGGCCCTGATATGTTGCGTCCTTAATGTGAGGTTTCTGTGAAGAAAGTATTGAATTATACAGCAAAAATACATACAAATTTAGTACTCTTCTATTGCTTTTATAGAATAATAGAATGGTTAGGATTGGAAGGGATCTTAAACGATACCTAGTTCCAACCCCCCTGCCATGGGCAAGGACACCTTCCACTAGACCAGGTTACTCAAAACCTCATCCAGCCTGGCCTTGAACACCTCCAGGGATGGGATATCCATAGCTCCTCTGGGCAACCTGTTCTGTTGTATCACCATCCTCACAATAAAGAATTTCTTCCTAATATCTAATCTAAACCTGCCCTCTCTGTTTGACTCTACTTCCCCTTGTCCTGTCACTACGTGCTCTTATAAAAAGTCCCTCTTTGTTTTTCTTGTGGACTCCCTTCAGGTACCAGAAGGCCACAATTAGGTCACCCCAAATAATTTTCTTTTCTGGGCTGAAAAACCCAATTTTCTCAGCCTTTCCCCATAGGACAGGTGCTCCATCCCTCTAATCATCTTGTTGGTCCTCCTCTGGACTCACTCCAACAGATCTATGTCTTTATTGTGCTGGATGCAGCACTGCAGGTGGGGTCTCACCAGAGCAGAGCAGAGGGGCAGAATCCCCTCCCTTGCCCTGCTGCCCACACTGCTTTGGATGCAGCCCAGGACACGTTTGGCTTTCTGGGCTGTGAGTGCACAGCGCTGGGTCATGTCCAGCCTCTCATCCACCAGCACCCCCAAATCTTGTAACACCATGGTTTTTTTGAAGACATTGTTGGAAGTTTCCTATTGCTGTGGTGCACCATGGAAGTGATCTCATTTTCAGCACTTTGTATTTCTTATTAGCTGTTATTCAGTCTGCTCACCTTGCCTTATTGCATCTATGTCTAAGCTGTCAGGTTTTAATTCATCTGGATTTTTTCCATGTCAGTGCTCTTCCAGCTTTTTGGCAGATGCCTGCTGGCTTTTGCTCCAGTTTAACTGTGCTGACTGGCTTACGCTTTTTCTCAAGTTTTTCATGGTAGAAGCTGTGCAATTGCTCTGTGTTTTCAGCATGGGGTTCTTAAATAGTTTGCATGTTGTCTGCAAGGATTCAATTCATTTTCCTGGTTATTTCTATCTTCTTACTTGTAGTGTTTCCTCAGTTTGAAGAAACATGGGGTTTCTAAAACTTCTGTTAGTGCGGTTGTGATGACCCACCCTTAAGGCGCAGAAGGCACCTTAGATTTGTAAATGCTCTTTGGTCAACAGGAACAAAAAAAGTAAGAGGGTCTGCAAGCAATTAGAAATTTTTATTAGTAAATTACACACTTGGCATGGAAATCAGTGTGTTAGTTCCTGACCCACTATATAAACACCCGACAGTGGAGTTTGGATAAAAGGGTGGGGTGGAAAGGAAGGAAGAATTTAAAGAGGGAGAGATTAATTAAAGAAAGAAAGAGAGAAAGTAAGGGAGCAGAAAGAGGAAAAGCAGGAGAAATTAAAGAGGGAGAGATGAATTAAAGAAAGAAAGGAACAAGGAGAAAGAGAGAAAATGATCATCACTTCTGGTTCCAGCGTTGATCCAGCTGATAAGCATTGATCTGGCTGTGTCAATCCAGCCGGTGAGACATCCAGGGTCCTGGGGGGCACTGCCCAGGCTTGGGAAGGTACCTTTTTTATGGACAGGTTTCTTGCTTTCTATGTAAATTAATTATCGTGTGCAGGGTGTTCTGGAAAGAGTTTGGAGGGTTTCATGAGTCATTGGTTGACTCAATCCCACGTTATAGTTCATGACTGCTTCCTGCCACTCATTCCTGCACTTGTGCTGTACTGTGTTGCAGTTCTTTCTCTTGGAAAAGTGCTGCTCTGTCTCCCCTTGGCCTCCCTTCTCCAGCAAAGTCTTGTTCTTTCTCATGACATGTTAATAGTATGAATGAGCACTTCTCAGGTCGTTGTGTGGCCTGGGTGGAGTCTGGGGATGCACCACCAGAATCTCTCCCATGACCAGTCAGCTTCTCTGGGCCTCTACAGCTGTTAGGTTGTTAAATTTTGTATTTTATTAGAACACTAATATTTTGAATCTGATATTGTTCCTTTTTAGGGACTGAGGTAGAAACTACTTGGCCTCATGTATTTTTGAATTATGAAATTTCTATTATTGATGTAAAAAAAAATTAGTATCAGCATCATGATCTGAAATGGTATTTCCCAGTGTATATGAAGACAGCTGAAGTTACTTGCTAATTCTATTCCCTGCTATGAGGGGGACTGTCAGCATGTCACAGTCAATACTTCCAGGCTAATTAGACAGACAGTGATATCATATGCTGTGTCCATCTTGTTTGTGACTGAAACCTTAAGGTGTTGGGCTCTGGTTGGCTCGCTAACCTGTTTGAACACTGAACTCTTTTAAACCAGTGTGCACTTTCCCCCCCATGTTTCCTATGTAGCAAATACCTTGATCTATGGCACAAGGTAGCAATGGATACCTTCCTTATGCTATTCTGGTAGTTTCTAGTGCTACTGTTACAGCCATTTCTTAGTTTGAAGATAGCATCCCAGTTCAACCAACTTTGTTCCTGTGGATACAAAAATGCTGCTAGCAAGGATTTTCTTGCTATTTTATAAGCCCATGAGAGACTTTTTATCTCTCACAGAGATAGTAGCAGAGTTATGTAAACAACCAAACACCTGCAGTCTTGAAAAGTCTTGTTTATGGTACAGTAGAAAAATATTTTGACAATGGATGTTTTAAGACTTTAGCCAATCACCCCGAAGGGGTGGCTGATCTTTGTCCAATTAGACTATGAAGAAAAAAGTATGTAAAAGAGCTTGTAAAATAATTAAATAAATCAATCTTGCTGCACAATTCCTGCCTGCTGGATCTTCTCTCCTCCTCCCTATGCTGCGGGACACGGTGATATACCCTAGGCCATTTTAAAAAATATGTTCCTAGGACTTTTCCTGCTTAGGTAAAAGCAGTTATGTGCTTGTTTTATTTTTCTGTTTTCTTCCACCTTGTTCAAAGGGACAGTCTTTTACTGTCCAGCCTTTTGCTATGGTTTGCAGTGTGACATGTGGAACCCTCTGCTTTATCACGTCTTTAGCTCCCTGTACTTCACACAAGTGGATATGTATTTTGAGAACAAATGATCTTTAGGGCCTGATAATATTTCCTCAGGCTAAGTTTAAAACCTCCTCTCTAGCATTTAAGAGTAAAAGCCACAAAGTTTACCTAAATTGTTTCTTCCAAAACCATTCCTTTGATTTCAGGATTGTTCTCATCCTCCAGTGAATATGGACCTCGTTTCTCTCCTGGTCTTCAGTTGCATGCTGAGAATTTATCATTCTCTTTAGTCTGCATTTCTAGGGATGTTGGAATGTTTGAGTGGTGAGTGATGCTTGAAGATCCTGAGGTAAGGTATTTTTGCCTTTGATCCTTACTCCAGCTAAGCTGCTGGGCACAATGTCCACATAATTTGAAATACTAAAGGGCAGAGAAGGTGTGAGATTTGGTAGTTCCTTAAAACGGAAAATGTATTACTTTCATGATTACTTGAACTGCAATTTTCTGTCCTCACAATAATGTTTCTTCATTTGGTAAGACCCACCCACTCTGTTTGTCCTGGTAAACAGAAGGCTAATTGTGTATCTGTCAACTATACAATTAAGTGTTTTACCTTTAAATTTTATTTTCTAAGCAGTGGATCAAATAGGCAAGCACAGCCGGGACAACAAATGTTTTGCCTAAAGCAGAACAGGGAATTACACTAGGGCTTCCTACATGGTAGGTTACCTCTTTAAGCAGTACTATCTTTCACATAAAATTCTTGTTGAATAGCAACATAACATTATTAAAGGTTAAAATTCTAGTTGTATCTGTTACCTCATCAAACAAGTAAGAAGTGTAATTTTCAGCTAGGATAGCTTTTCTTTCTTTTTGTTGTTGTTGTTGTTGTTGTTATCTTTGAGCTGAAGGCATTAGGTAGCTGACAAATCGTCCACTTGTTAGATGTTTTAAGACAAAAACCATTTTTTGGAATGACAAGCGATCCACGTGCCTATTAGTGCAGAATATCACAAAATATGTTGAAGTTTTAATTTTTCGCAGCAAAGCAGTTAAATATCCTTGGCTTTCAAGGTATTAAAGCCTCGGTGTTATTTGACTTTGAAAGCAGTTCAAGGCAATGTTTACCTTTAGCTCTGGTTATTTGCATTGTAGTTCTATCAAGAGAATGCAGTAGAGCAGAATATCCATTTCCTTAAGTTCCTCCACTTATATTCAGTGTAGATTTTCATCTGTGATTTGTAAGTGATCATCTCTGTAAAGAATAATTTCAACTGCCAAATTTTGCATCGACTCTTTTGTGGTCTTGTGAAAAAACATGAAAGTCATGTACACTTTCAGCTTTTAACCACTAGATGGTAGCTAACCACTATCTACTACTCCTAATTGTCCATAGTGAAAGAACCCTCGTTGCCAAAGCTGTGCAATGCGCAACTAACAAAAAAAAAAAAAAATCAGAATCTTAGAGTATACTGAATTGGAAGGGACCCATCAGGATCATCGAGTCCAACTCCCGGCCCTGCACAGAACACCCCAAGAGTCATTCCATGTGCCTGAGAGCATTGTCCAAATGTTTCTTGAACTCTGTCAGGCTTGGTACTGTGACCACTGCCCTGGGGAGCTTGTTCCAGTGTTCAGCCACCCTCTGGTGACAAGCCTTTTCCTGATATCCAAACTAGTCTTCCTCTTACTCAGCTTCAGGCCATTCCCTTGGGTCCTGTCCCTGGTCACCACAGAGAAGAGATCAGTGCCTGCCCCTCCTCTTCCCATCACGCTGAAGTTCTAGACTGCAGTGGGGATAGTGACTGGTCTCCAGCCTGATGTTACCCCATTAACTACTTCTGGTATTATGAAATGAACAAAGTCTTTTGAAATTGTGAAATGAACTTTCATAATTCCTAAAATATATGACAACTCAATATTTTAGTTTAAAAAGTGTTTCTCTGACACAGTTGATTGTGTGCTGCATAGTTTTACTGATCTGCACAGTGGTAACTTACCCCAAATCTGACTTAAGGCTTTGCTGGTGCTGAGCAGAGACAAGGCTAGCCAGGGACATATGACAGACTAAAATTATTCTTAGAATTCTGAGTTATAATACAAGATTACATATCCTCATTAATGCATAAATTAAATTCTTAAAAATAATCTGACTTCACCATGAATCTTGCACTCCTGAAGCATCTGGGGAAGAAATTTATTCCTCAAATCACAGATTGGAGTCAATTTGATCAATTGATCCCAATAAAATAAAGGATAAAAGAGCAGGGTTTTTATTTAAGTTGGTTAAAATCTGCAAGAAAGATTTTTTTATTTTTCCAAATTATAAAATGTTTATGTAAGTCAAATCTGGTATTGGGATAGAACAAGGAGTCCTTGTTAAGCTCTGCCTCAGTATGAACTCTTCTGGTTAAAAATCTGTAAAAAATCAACCTGGATTATTTGATCTATTTATGTAGCCATTATACACTATTCAATCTAATGCTCTTGTGGATGTAAAGCAAACTCTTAAAGCAGTATTTTTATAGCAGTTTAAGACAAAATCAGCTATAACTTTTTAATGCTGAGCATTATTTGTTTTTGTGGCTTATAAGGCAAAGGAGAGATACAGGTTATAAGAGTCTGGCATGTAGTTGTTGACCAAGAGTTTGATTCTAAGCCTTCTGGGTTGGTTGCATTAATGTTGTGCTAAACTGGCTCTGCTGGAAGTCTGACTTTTGACCCGAGGATAGCAATGACCTGATGATGGAAGTTAAGCACTGTCTCAACCACTTCATTTTCCATTTTCCTTTTTATAACTTAATGAGATGGAAGATCATAGAAGTTGAATTCCTTAAATATCAACAATCTTTGAATGACTCTAACCAATATCAGTGTATTATCTAGTACTGTAAATGCAGTCTACCTAAAAGGTTCTGAGGATATATTACAGCTGCAAGGAGAGTTCCTGTGTAAGGTGTGATTTGTGATTATTTGATATTACCACATATATGGATTCACTCCATGGGTTAGATTATTCCTTGTCATGATTGACAGTCATTTTAATTTTGCCAGTCTCTAATTAGTCTAAAAATGTCACATTCCAAGTTACTTAAATGACTGAGGTTTCTGGAGTTTGAGGACTGTTTCTTTTTGCAAATGATAAATGAGATGACAGAGGTGCTCTGCTAGGCTTGCCATTTACAAACCAAAAAACTAGCTGAAGGTGGGGAAGTTGAGAGCAGATTTAACTGCAGGGATCATGAGATAGTGGAGCTTAAAACCCTGAAAGAACCTTAGATTTTAGAAGATCAGATTTTTGACTTCTTCAGGGAATCATCTTTGTGGTAACCCATGAAGGACTTCCGTAGTGGGAAACAAGACTGAAGAAAACTTTTTGACCTACAAGTATAGCAACATTGGAACACAGGCTGGGGAGTCTCCATCCTTAGCGATACTCAAACTGCAAACATCTCGGAGCAACCCACTCTAATTGGACCTGCCCTGAGCAAAAGACTGGTCTAGATGATTTCTGGAGATTTCTTTCAATTCTCATAATTTTGTGATTCTGTAAGTTATTTGCTATGACTTTATAGCCTTTTAGGAAAAATATCCATGATTTTTAGGTGGTTTTTCAAGAGATTTAAATAAGGGTTTTTTTCCCCTTTTATTACTGCATGGCAAAGTTAAGCATGCTGGGCTGAGTTTTTACTTTAGAAATCACATACATCATGCAAAGAAGTACAGAATCATAGAATGGTTTTGGTTGGAAGGAACCTTAAAGATCAGCTGGTTCCAACCCCCCTGCCATGGGCAGGGACACCTTCCACTAGACCAGATTGTTCACAGCCCCATCCAGCTGGCCTTGAACACCTCCAGGGTTAGGGCATCCATAGCTTTCCTGGGCAACTGTTCCAGTGCCTCACCAACCTCCCAGTGAAGAGCCTGCGCTCCTGCTGCAGAAGGCCATTCCCCCTTGCCCTATCACTACATGCCCTTGGGAAAAGTCCCTCCAGCCTTCTTTCAGGCCCCCTTTAGGCACTGAAAGGTGCTGGAAGGTCTCCCCTGCGCCTGCTCTTGTCCAGGCAGAACAGCTCCAACCCTCTCAGCCCATCTTCACAAGAGAGCTGCTCCAGCCCTGTGATCAACTTAGTGGCTCTCCTCTGGACTCCTTCCAACAGAATGTAAATAATTAATTCTTCAGTGGTTTGAATATATTCATAGGAATTAACTCGATATGTAATAATTAATAACATGTTCAATTTTAAACGATAACTCTGTAAAATGTTCAGAGAAATCTGTGGATGTTTGCTTTTACCCTAAATGCAATTTTTCAGTCTTCCTCTTTCAAATATGTATGCACAACTGGATTGACTATAGTAGGTGGGGAAAATGCAGATAATGGAGGGAAAATGGTTTTTACTCATGTGATTTTTATCAATGCTAAGTTTCTTAAGTGCTTTTAGACATTATTCACATTGATATGAGTAGAAGCAGAAATATTTAGGGATATTTTCAGCCAGAAATAGCTGTAAAAATGTCTGTTTTCTTGTTCCAAATACTGGATAATTAGATTGTTTTTCTTGGCATTTTCAAGAGGACATTGGATTATATTCAGTCACTGAAGTGGAAAAAATTAAGGCTCTTTTAGGAAGAAAAAAACCTAATATTTCTTGCTGAAGAAAAATTGCTGTATTAAGCAGCCACTGTAGAACTGAAAAATAAGTGTGACTGAATGTACTTGTATAAAAAATATGAATAGAAAACTCAGTAATTTACAAGTCTGTAGGTAAAAGATATTTGAAAGTTGCTTGACTGTAGTTGCTGTATATTTAAGCAGTCACCTGTGGCAAGGAAACAAAGATGCCTGTTGACATGAGGATTGCTTCAGAAGGCTAAACACAAATCAGAGAAGTAGTTATAAAATTGACTTCTGCAAATAGTTATGTTGCCCTTGAGTATGAGGAATTGTATCCAGCCGTGTTTGTATGTAAACAGTATCACCCTAACAACACTGTGGTTGGTAGCAGTAACTTTCAAGGCCTAATCTATAAGCAGTAAACTCTGGTGGCTAGAGACCTCTTGTTTCTGTGGCAGTGCAATTTAATTTTCAAGCAATTTGTATGCATGCTAGAACTGAATTTTAAATACAGAAATAAGGTTTATAGTTGCCTGTTTTTTTAGGTCCTTACTCTATTTTCTAGAGTTGGCGTTCCTAGTGAAAAGGAATGAAACAAATGCAAACAAAAGGTTGGGGGGAAGAGTGCAAAATGATGAATGTAGGAGCTTTCTCCATGGTTTAGGGCTTGTTCCTGAAAAACAGTACTTGATGCTTGTATTGAATAGTACAATGTTTAGAGCTGGAAGAAAGCAACTTTGGAAACGGAGCATTGGCAGAGTGATAAAGGTAAGGAAAACTGAATTTTGAACTTGGTTTTGGCTGATAATTATATAATTTGAATAAAGGTGTGTATTGAGGGGGGACGGCATAGAAAAATGTGTGTTCTAAAATAGGTATAAGTGGATGATGTTGGTTGCACAATTTGTTTTGAAAGGCAAATTTGCATTGGAGGTGTTTATGCATTTGGCTAGTGGTACTTGTATCTTGTCCAGATTGTTGCAATGGTCTGGTAATGGTCTAATTTCACAAATGCTACATTAGTACATTGAAGAGTTTGATGTTAGATCTGGCAACAAAACAAAGGTGGACTCTGCTACCAAGGAAAATAGAAATGTGACTTCACTTTTCCCATACTTCTAAGTTGGGAATAGAATTTTGAAGGCAATATTTACCATTGAGAAACAACAATAGAATATAGAAGTCATTAAGATATTTAGACTAATTTTAAAAGCTGGTTATTTAAGCGTACTGTTCCTGAGTTAATGCAGTGTGATAACACACGTGCTGAGCTCTGATACTCGAGATTTAAGAGTTAGCTAAGGGGACTGCCCTAATTCTTTAGGGTTTGTATTTTTTTGGAAAGAGGAAATTAAAACATTGAAACTTGAAAATTGAAAACTCAGGGTGCTTGAAAATGTGTAAAATAGTTTGCAGTTTACTTTTGCACGGAAATTCATCAGCAAGGATTTTGTAATATAAAACATATTAGCAAGTTAAAGGAGCTACAAAGGAATTCCATGTAGGTTAAATAAATTTTGGATAAGACAGTAAATTAACAATAGAACCATTCTCACTTTTTGACTCTTTCACTATTGAACTTTCCAGTAAAGCCTTTCTCATCCATAAGACTGATTTCAGCATGTCCAAATTCAGTGATGCACAGTATTCTGACAACAAAATGCGTCGTTTTCTGGATAAAGAGCGTTCAGAACAAGTTTTATCTTGTGTACATATGACTTGCATACTAAATAACATTCTTGCTAATTCTATTCAGGGCGTCTGCACCAGCAGCTACAGTCTGTAACAGAGAAGCTGGCATTAGTCAATAGCTGGCTTCTGAGCCTGTTGTTTCAAAAAAAGAATCCCTGGAATCTCTGACTTGTGCTATTTTAGTACCTTCTGCTTAAATATATATACTGTGTACCAGCTAGGAAACTTCTTTTAAATTTTAATCGAATCTCCATTTATTTCTTCAGACTGATGGTGAGATGTTTATGGGTTTAGGTATGTGTGAAGATAGATTTAGGAATCTCTCCCTTTTCTTCAGGAGATGATGTCTATTGAAATCAGTTTCCTGTGCCAAATTGTTAGTATTTAGGTATTAGGAATTTTAAGGTTTTATGTAAACATAAAACAAGCTGCTTGTTATAACTGGACTAACCATCAGAAAAGGACTTTTCAGTTAAGTAGTTTAGCTTTGGATATTCATCTGTTGTGGAACTCTGTCATACGACCTTTCTTACCATCGTAACCAAGAGTGGTAAAAGAAACTAAAACTAAACTTGGCTGTTTTACCTGTGTTGTTCTTCACATGAAAAACTGAGCTGAAGCTGTACCATAAAAAACTTGGACAATCATTCCAGGTATTTAAGTGACACAGAGTTTATATCTTGTAAATACTGCTCCTTCTGAATCTTCCTACATCATGGGGCCATTAGGAAGAGGCTTTGATGTATGACCTTGATCAGAGTTGCTGCTGCTATTTTTCAGGATTTGCATGTCAGTGTTACTGCATGGAACAGCGATTTGTCTCTTACCTACATAAATGATAGCATGTGTGTTTCAACATCCTTCCATATTCAAACCTTACCCTTTCAGTGCTCTAATTTTGAATTACACAGAGCTGTCTATTCTTGGGTAATTTTTTTGTAGAGATGCTATTTAGACCTATGTACTTCTGTAGTGAATCCTGCAGGATATAAAATTACAAAATCTCTTAGGCCGTGACCACAATGCTGGTTGAAGTGAGATGTGAGGGTAGCTAAAGGGGAAAGGGAAGAATGAGAGGTAGAAAGCTCAGCATTTTCTTGTAATTAACTCTCTGAGTTTCCTAATTCCAAGTAAAGAATATCTTAAAAATTTATTCTTCTAGTAGCATGCAAATGGAAGCTCAGAACCTAGACTGGAAGACAGTTTCCAGTGAAGCTTCTTAGTGTTTTTAAATACGTAAGTTAGTGACTTGCTATTAAAAGCACTGAAGTTAGGTTTCTTCTACTTTTCTGTGTACAACCTAATCCTAAAAGTGAGGTAGAAGTCTTTTCTAATGACTGCAACAACTAATGTGTGAGTTTGTGAGAGCAACACTTCATTTGGGGAGGAAGTTTGTAGACATGGTAACTCATCAAAATATAGAAGCATGACAGCTTGAATTTCATTGAGTGTTCTAGGATTGCAGCAACTATCAGGAAAAAAAATGTATGGAACTTGCGTTAGTTATAGAGATATCCAACATATCAATGAAAATGCCTTTCAGTGTGATGTGATAAATACAAGTCAATGTCCTAATCTTGATAAAACTATAGCTTTACCATTTAGTTAATAGTTTCCTGTTTCTCTAGGTATGGTTCATTAAGTAATTTAAGTTAATTTTTTGATACCTTAATGAACACTCTTGTTACTGGACTTAGACATCAAATAATTCCCCAATGCTGTATGAACAGCTATGCACAATAGCTTGTATATGTGTTATAGGGTTTGAGACACAGCACTTAAAAAAATTTAAAAACTGGAAACAAACATCAGGGCATGATTGCTCAGTTTGAGAAGAAGGTGCTCATGATTTCAGTCTACACAAACAGCAACTTGTAGAAGAAATGAAGGCTATGAACTTGTCAAGAGCATCTGTATAGGTGGAGCTGGTGACTAACAACCAGTGTAAGATGTAGTCTTGTATAGCAAAATATCTGGAGTTCTATGTTGGAAACACTGGCAGAATACAAAAGTAGTCTCTCTGTAGTTTAGGTAAAACAAAAGGCTTCTTGCTGTAATAAATAGAAACTAATTGGTAGAGTATTGGTTGTATTTTTTCTTTTTTTTGTTAAAGATGCCCTATCAGTCTGTTCAAATTACTGGAACAGTAGTTTCGAGGACTCTAGTGTTATCAACTAGTGTGAATGAAGCTGATTCAGACAAGGTGGTTGCTTTTTGCATGTCTAACTAGGAGGAAAAGTTCTGCTCATGTTTAAAAATATTTAGGAAAAGCCAATCCTGTCATGACACTTCACTCAGGAAACTGGAGACCATGTTAGGGTATGAGAAAGGTAAAATAGCATAAAGTACGTGTACTACTTAATCTGCTACTGTACTCTTCAGACACATCTGTGTAAAGAATAGGATTTGTATGTTTGTCTTTTATATGGAAAAATATTTCTAATGCATCCAGCATTTATGAAGGCATGGTAGTAGTTACAAGTTACCAAATATTTGAAAATTCCTTTAGAAAGTAGGAAAGATATTTACATAAGTGTATAAAGTATATTATGCAGGTCCTTTTGGCTCTGCAAAAGCTTGTGGATAAATCACTTATGCATACTTTATAAAGTTACTAGTTTTCTCCTAATCACTGGGGAAATAAGGATTGAATTTACCACCAATGAAACATTATTCTAAATTTCTTTTGAAAATGAAATGATATTGAATCTTGTAATCTGCAACCACAATAAAACCTGTAACTATTCCAGAAGGCTATTTTGTCTATAATGTAATGAGGTGTGTTACATATGGGAATTCAATTTAATTAGAAGAGTAGGCTTACTGCTTGAAGAATGGTATAATAGCTATAGTTAAGCACATTTGTAAACACTTGTGTACCTTGAGGCTTGTGGTTTGTTTTACTTCTCATTATATTAAAGAGATAATGTATAAAACCCTAGCTTCCTCCAGCAGTATCTGTCTTTATTAGAGAATGCTTACAATATCTTCCATGAATAACAAAGATCAGTCAGAATCCTGACTTGACTTGATGATCATACGTGACTAGACTGAAAAGCTGAGACAAAGGACTTAGGGAGTTGAAGATAACTTGCAGAATAATGGAGCTGTACATGCAAAATACATTTTTTTTCTACAAAACCTTTCAACAAATTAGCCTTCTGTACAACATTATTTATGATAGAAATGTTGTGATAAATCTGAAAAGAGAACACCAGAAACAAACTGTAAAATTATAACAAAGGCCACTTCTAAAATTTTTATTTGAGTGTCATAAAAGCATAAATCACAAGTGTGGAAGAATGTAATAGCCTTTACTTTTTAAAATAAATAAAATTTTTTTTGTTTTTGTTTTCAAATTAGATAGTGAATTTTTCATTGTCCACTTTGTGTTTTATAACAGCAAAAGCTCAAGGAAGAGAGGGAGGCTAAACGTGCTCATCTGGATGGCAGGCATGATTACTTACTGGATATCATTGCCTCTTGTGTGAATCTGGACAAAACAGAAGTAGAAGATGCTATTCTTGATGGTAACCAGGTAATCTGATGAATTTGAGAGTGAAGCTCATAGTATACTTTGTAACTAATATTACCATTACAATTCTTGGTGAGATAGTTGGCAGACTTCATGTCTGAGATTACTCAAGTCTTCTCCTCAAAAAAATATTTTTCAGCATGTTTTAATTAAGTTGAATGAAAGTGTCCTTAATTCCAGGACCTATTGTAACAATATTGATTTTTAAAGTGATTAAAATTTCTCCTTTACAGTGGTTATAGATAATATGGTAAAACCTGTGACTGTATTTCATAGTGAAACCACAGTGTGAAGTCTTCCAGTCCTTGAGTATGCGACACATAGAGGTTCAAGAATCCACAGCAGGTCCCACAATGTTTTTTCTGTAAGGCTACCACCAGTGTTTGTGAGACTACATTGAGACCTAGTTTAGCAAATTAAAATAGGTAGAAACTACTTGACAAAATAGAATGGCTTATGTGATCTGACTGACAGCATGAGGGCTAATTTATATATTGAGATATTGAAAAATATAACTTTTTAAAAATATCACTTTTTTCCAGGTAGACAGAAATAAATCTTCTTTTACTTCCTGACACTAAAGTAAACATGGCTGTGTTTGGGTTCTTTTGGTTTGTTTTCTCTCATATTCTCTTTCCATCTGTGTGCCTTCAATTTATGCATTCCCATTTCAGTGCTAATATTGTTGAGAAACTGAAGAAAGATCAGTGGAAGACCAGTAAGAGAGAGAGAGGGACACAGGGCACGAGAAGTATGAGATGAGGGAGAAGGTTGAGTGGCAGTCAAATAGTAGCCTCCAGTTGCATGAAGAGTGGTTGCAAACATGACAGAGCTGAACTACTCTGTGTTTGCAGATGAAAACTCCAAAGACAAAGCCACATCTGCAAAATTGCCACCAATGGCCACCCTTCTTCATCGGAAGGGTAATGCAGCATGGGAATATGTTACTTCAAGTCACTTGTGGAATTTCTGTCCTTGGGCTTTTTGAGACTCAGCCTAGGAAAAGCTCTAGATTATCTGAGCTGTTGTTGGTGATACAGAAGGCTGGCCTCAAGGCCTCCCAGAGGTCCCTTCCAACATTTCTGTGACTTTGGATGATAGCAAATGCACTGTGCAGAACACTGCCATGCACATTAAAAAGCGGAATTTGTTTCAGCCTTTGTGCATTCTATCTCTAAATGGGTTTCCTGGCAAACTATACAGCCTGAGAATAGCTGTCAGATGAGGAAAATATTGGCAATGGCTGTACTTGGAAAGAAAAAAGTGTAAGAGTTGTTTTGACCTCATCTTGGAGGGCTCAGCCAAGGTTTTCTGGAATAGAAGTTTGTTATCTTGGTGTAACTGAGGCTTGTTATTGATGGAAGAGGGATAATTGTGGCTTTCTTCCTGCTACTGGTGATCTTTTAGCCTTTTATTCTGCACGGGGAAGCACAAATGGTACCAGCTAATGTTTCTGAAAATAAACTTGAAGGAGCCTTTTCTGCTACAGATAGCTATGTAGTTAGAGACTACATGAAAGAGTGACTCACATCTAGAAAAATAATGGGTTAGGCCAGACTTTCAAGTACTGAGACATGGATCAGCATACAAGCATAAAGCAACTCAGTTTCTTCCTCAGCCTGTATGGCCTATACAAGAGACTTGTGGACTGCACTACCAATACATGCTTCAGTGATGTTTAATGGCAGCCTTGAACTGATGGAGAACTGTGAAATCAAATCAGTGATGTATCCTAATGATTAAATATCTTAATGTGTCAATGATCTTAACATGGTTTCAAACAGATAGAGCGCATTGACAGATTCTTGGCCCCTGGAGGTCTGCGTCATCTGATGTTCTACTATCAGGATGTGGAGGTAATGGATACAGGTAAAGCAACTTAAATTCTCCTGCAACATCTTATAGTTGTGCTAAGCAAATGTGCAAGGAAAAAGCAATAGTCCACTACATTTTCTGTTTTTTCTTTAATTTTCTTTTTCAAGTATTAGGGCAGTATCTACAACTGCATGATAGAGCCATATAAAAGGGCCTTAAGCCTGAACCATTATTTAGAAGGAATAGAAAAACAAGTAAATGCATAGAAATGAAAGGCTTTTGATGCAAGAATGGCAAAACTAGATGAAATATTTCTTACTGTGCCATGAAGAGACTGAATGCTGCATATTTTCTGTGGATAGTTCCGTGAGGTGCCTCCAGGATACTGGGAGATGAGATACTCAGAGATGCACAAATAGTGATTGAACTGTTTGTGCAGAAAACTTTTCTTTGAAAAATAATCAACGGGTCTTAATTGTCTCTTTTGTTTGAATCTGTAGAGTACTTTGGCCTTCCAGGAACAGGAATGAACACTCATTTGACCAAGAAGAAGAAACTTAAAGTATTTGTGACAGAGGGAAAAGGAGTTGCTTTAACTGGTGTATGTGTTTTCTTCATTAGATCTAATTTTTCTAAACCCATCACAACTGAGAATATCTATCAGGTAAGTCAGTGACTGCTCACCTCTGTACAGAATCTTGTGTAAAATTCATTTTTACCATGGGGTATTTGCTCTCAGCATATAATTTGACAGCTCTTGACGTGGAGGAATGAATAAAAGGACACAGATGGATTAAATTAAACAGGACAAAAAGGGAGTGGAATGGAAAAACAGACATTATCTTGTGGCAGCAACTTGAAGTATATCATAGATATGAAAAAATGATGCTAAGGAAGAAAATTTAAGACAATCCATAATGACAATATGTCAAAATTAGTCAATACCTAAATACTAAGGTGTTAAATTTCAATAAAATCTAGAAAATTAATTAGTAAAACAAAAATTATTAAATACTTTATATTTATTATATACTTTTGTATATGTAAACTGTATATAATTAAGTTTTCACTGGCCAAAGACCCCTTGTATTGTGTCTCTTTTACAGGAAGTAAATTTTAGTATGATGGATATAGGTCGAGATGGCTTATTAAGAAGTGTTGAGCAGTTGATATCAGAAATCTTCATTCCAGCCTTGCAGACTATGGACCATGGCTGGATTGCACCTCAACAAGTTCCCAATATTAAGCAGGACTTCCTTCGTGCCCTTGAAGCATTTGTTAGTGTCCTATCAGGAACTCAGCAAAGTCTGTTGGAAAAGGTAGTATGTTCATATGGTAAATAGAAAGTGAGCCAGCTGTAGAATGTCTCTATCTCTGAAGCTTTTGAATTAACTGCTGTTGTAGATTACTCATAAACATTGCTTTTGTTAAACTGGAGAATAACCCATCACTTCTGTTTGCTGTCATCAGTACCTTGTTATACTTTATTCTGTGGTTTTAACAATTCTGTACGTGCTTCTGTTCTTGTTTATTCTGGGGCAGTTCTTTAGACCTATCAGCTTATTGACACTCCAATGGCTTTGGTCACTCTTAAATATGGAATTTTTAATGTATGACAGACTGTTGCTTTAACTATTTGTTTCTACTCAGCTTTTGTGAAAGAAAGGGCACAGCTGCCTGGCTGGTGAATCCTCCAGATTCTGGAGTCCAGTGCTGGCTCAAACCAGTTTAATTTAGTCTGAGCTGGGGATAGGAAGTGAGATACCCCACGTAGGGCAAACAGTTAGTCTATAGAGTTCCTAGATTATTTGTCATGAACATTCAGCATTTCTTTGTTTTTTTTTTTCACTTGTGTTTTAGGTCAGCCTGAAGAAATGTGAAACATATGACCTAAAAACTCTAAGAGGACCTTCTGATTACTTGATGGCTGCTAACAGCATAGATGCTCTTGAAAAAATAGAAGTCTGCATTAAAGAATGGACCAAACAAATTGAACAGGTGATCCATGGGACAAATATGAAATATGACATCTGCACCTTGGGAGATGAGTTTAATCCTGTTGGTGTTATATCTACCTTTCTATAAATTTAGATGAGTTCAATCTCTTTATTTTAAAGTACTGTTGGTATGTTTTTTGTGCTTTTGCTTCTCAATGCGAATATTATTGAGAGTTTTTTCTATCCACTAGTAAATATAGGATACACAGTTTGAGAAGATTAGTCCCCTGTCTTTGATAATCATCTCTTGTTAAAGTACAAAACAGTTAGTGGTTCCCAGTGGATTTAATGAAAACAAAAAGAGCACAGTGAGTGAACACTATTCTCAGTACACATTTGTACTTTGAAACATGCTTTGCAGGTTATTTGCATAAAATGTAACTGTCTGTAACAGTGCTCACGGAACAGAAGGAACAGTATCTCTTCTTTAACTTTGAAATAAAAGGACCAAGAAATCATATGAGGTGGAGGCTAAGTTAGGTAATTTATCAGGAGAGGTTAATACCAGGTGTTAAATGTAGAATTAATCCATGTTATCTCTGCAGATATTAACACCACTCACTAATATTACTGTATGATGAAAGGTTCTTGCAGAAAACGACCAGTTGAGAAAAGAAGCAGATGACCTTGGACCACGAGTAGAGCTTGACTACTGGAAAAATAAATTGTCAAAATTCTACTATCTTATGGAGCAGCTGAAGAGCCCAGATGTGAAGGCAGTGCTGGGAGTACTCACTGCTGCTAAATCCAAACTGCTGAAGGTTTTTATTTTAAATTATGATGGATACAAAGAATAGAAATGCTCTTTATATCCAAGCTCATTTTGATAATGTATGTAACAGTGCTGGTGGGGAAAACATTGAAAAATTTTTGGCTTTTGTTTTCTTTTTCCTTCTCTATTCCTTAGCTTGAGTAGATAAAGTTTTAATCTAGTTCAATTTATTGAAAAAGACTGGGAATCCCCTCAGTCTAAAGCCTAACAATGTACTGCATTCACACGGCTCAAGAGAAATAAATACTTAAAAATATTTGAAAAGTTGATTATTAAATCAGAATATTGAATTAATGAACTGGATATTTAATGACGAAAAAACCCAATCCCCCCATGTTTTAGGCCTCCTCTTTATGTTGTTACAGTGCCTGTCAAAATTGTTTGTGGGATCATAACTTCTTACATTGGCATAACAAATTTAAAGTCCCATCACCAACAGAAAAATAATTAAATTAAACAAAAAATCTTGTCTCATCTAAATGAGATGTGGAACAAATACATAGTTATATATCCATCATTCATATATTTTAGAGCAGCTTGACTGGACACTGGCTGTTGAGCTGAGTGGTCTAAACTGTACGTTCACAGTCAAGTTACTGAAACAACAACAGGACCTCATCTTGGGTGAACACATACAATTCCAAAGTAACAGATCTGTGCTTTCAAATGTGTTTAGAAGCTAATGACCAACCAGAATGATTTCAAAACATTTTTTTCTGAAATGCATGGTTTTATTTGTTTTTTCAACCTTCTGCTCTTAGAAGTGGCGAGCATTGGATATTCGCATCACAGACGCAGCAAATGAAGCTAAAGATAATGTGAAGTATCTATATTCTCTGGAAAAACATTATGATCCATTATACAATAATGATCCCGTAAGCAAAACTTTCATATTCTTAACATAAATGTCTTGAGACAAGCAACATGAATATATTCTCTAGGATTGGTTTGGAAATGAAATAGAGAAAATTTTACATATGCAACTCCAGTTTGAGATTTTGTGCAGTTGTGGTAAAAGTGGCTTAATGGGAATCTGGCTACAGAATAAAGTACTTGTTATTTTCTTACCATGGTATCTGTAAAGCTTTTGATATGATGAAGAAACTGGATTCTATGCTATGGGAGAAAGTAAATTCCTTATAATTAAAAAAAAAAAAGGAAAAAAGGAAGAAAAAAGAAGTAAACCTAGTGCTATGCTAAAGACAAAATTTGATCTTTTGTCTTTTTGTTGGTGGCCAGGTCATGGTTAGACTAACATTTATAGGGCAATTTTCAGCTTCTTGGGTTGGGAAAGGATAAATAGGAATATGTAAATATTAAGACATAATTATAAATCACCTGCTCATACCGTAGTATGAGAATGCATAGGATGATGCAAGCATAACAAGTAATAAACAAAACCAGCCACCCCAAAGTACAGGATTGGATGAAAGAGTCTCCTTCTCCCATTATCTGCTAAAATAGGTGGCAAATCATTGCTTTTATTAAAACTGGTTTTGCAACTGACTGTATGTGTCTTGCTAGTCAAAGAAATACGACTAGTAGCCACGAAGACTCAAAACTTTGACCCATCCTAGCTTCCTCTCTCTCCCCTGAAATTTTTCCTAAAACCAAATTGCTTCCAAACAGTGCTCTGGGCAACCATGTTTGTTTGCGTTTACTGGGTGATATTAGAGCAGTGTGTTCTTTCAGTGTTTCCAGTCTGCTATTTGAGTTTCTCTATTGAAAGGTTGGCATGATACCCATAAAAACAGAGTAAAAGTGACTATGCTTGCTACTGGCACTGTGCAGAGTCTGTTGAATTGGCCTGCTTTGTGCTTCCAATGAGGGTTTTCACCAACAAGAAAGTGGTCCCCGCTTTGGATGTCTAGTTTTGCAATGGTGTAGCACTTGGGATGAAAGCCATAGAGGCATGGAGTGTACAGCCTTTCCCTTATTGATATTTACCTGTACAGTTTTGAGAATGAGTTTGTCAACAGAGTAAAACTGTTATTGCTTTGGAAATTTGGATGTGACAAAGAGCTGTCTGCAAAATCTTTGTCTGATCTGGATTGAAGGAATACTATGCTTTTGAAATTATACTTTTCTTAAAAGTATTTAGTAAAAGGCATTTCTCTTGTACACAAAACTTACTGAAGACCATGGGGGTGCGGAGAATTAAAATGGTGTGATGGTGTGACCTTGGCTATGCATCAAGCATTCTCTCAACCCCCATCCTCAACAGGATGAGATGAGAATATAGTATGAAAAAGCTGATGTATCTTTTCAAGACAGGAACACCACTTATTTTAATCATGGGCAAAACAGACTTAACTTGGGGAAAAATGTCTTTATTACAGTGAAAATACATTTGGGTAGTGACAAACAAAATTAGAAATTAAGACCGCATCTCTGCACCACCAGGCTCAGTTTCACCCCTCCAATCTCACTTCCTCTTCCTCCTCTCTCCAAGTGGCGAAGGGGTTCTCTTTATATGCAAGCTTACATCAGGTTTAGCAACTGAGCATATAAACATACTATTTGTGAAAAAAATAGTTCTTTTGAAGAGGCCTTTGCTTCTACCAAATGTCACTTACTGATCTAAATTCTTCCACGCAAGACTCTAGTGAAATTTTTTCCCCAAAATTAAATTGAACAGCTTGGGGAATTATGTAGGACAGGCAGCTCTGCAGGAGAGGCCCAGGTAGACAGGGACAGAACCATTCTGAAGACCATGTTCATAATTCTCCTGCATTCACTACTTAGGTGTTGTGCTAATGTGTGGTAACAGAGGTACAGAGCAGAGTTCAGACTGTGTGTTTCTTTCTAGGTATCCATGCTGGATGCTATTCCAGGACTCATAAATGCAATTAAAATGATTCAGAGTATCTCTCAGTATTACAACACTTCTGAAAAAATCTCCTCACTCTTTGTGAAGGTTGGTACTCAGTGGGAAAGGAAATCTTACCAGATTGTTTTCTGTGTTGTTCTTGAGTACAAGAGAAACACAAAGGAACCAAGCAATCGGAGAGGCAGCACTTCGGTCACTTTAATTCTGCTTTTTGAATGTATAGAGAATTGGAAATAGTGATAAACTACTTCAAATTTAGGACTTATTTTACTGCCTGTTATTTGGAGTTGTAGGAATATTTTCAGACTTAAATCTCACCCCTGATGTGAATAGAGTAACTTTTCTTTACGAGTTTTGCCTGTTATGAATGGGGTTTTTTGTACCTTAAATTCATATTGCCCTTAAACCTCCATGTTTGTATAAAGAAGGAAATGGAGCTGGAAGGACAATCTATTTTTTAATATATGTACTCTTGTGGGCTCTTGAGTTTATCTTTGTCTTCAGAAGAGACATAGTCTTATGACTTTGGTCGTAAGATGCTATTTCAAGGCTGGTACAAGATGTGTGGGTTTAGGATGAGCATAGTTAATCAACAACAGTTTTGTTATGTCATGTTCTGGAGGCTGGCTGCTGCAAGGAGGACAAGCTGTCGATGTGGCTGGTATTTGGTATTGCTATTTTTCAGGCTTTAGGCTAGTGGAGTCAGAGGAGTGGGATGAGACTGAGGGAATGGCAAGACCTGCTTCGTCTTGAAATGCTGTTTTATTCACAAAATTAAAACTGCTTTTAGGTGACCAATCAGATGATCACAGCATGTAAATCTTACATTGCAAACAATGGCACAGCCACCATCTGGAATCAACCGCAGGAGAGAGTTATGGAAAAGCTGCAAGCAGCTATTAGACTTAAACAGGTAGGTGGGGAGAATGTATGGAAAACAGATTATAAGGTGATATTTAGGAGGGCAGGAACAGGAAAACTTTATTTTATATGAGAAAGCAATATTATAGTGAAGAGAAATGAAGCAACAGAAAAATATCCTTTGGAACTGGAATGCTTGTATTAGAGCTAACAAGGAATTAGCTAACAACAGACAAGTCTGTTGTCTGTTGATCTTCTGGAAACAGAATTTTGATGCTTAGTCAATCTTAACGATGCTTATAAGAAAATTGCTTGGATTTTCATGCCTGTGTTTCTCTAGGTAGTTTCTTCTCACATGATGTGGAGGGATATGCAATAGAAATTAAAAGAAGGAGAGTTACTGAACTGGATATATTTCAAAGGTGTGTGGCCAAGCTATATATTTAGAAAGGACAATTTTGTGAACTCAGAAAAATTCAGTTGTTCAGTTTGCCTAGACTTGTTAGGAAGATAGCCTTTTTTTTTGTGAATACACTTCCATTAAAAGTTTTAAATTTCATTTTTATTTTTCCCTTTTTTTCCCCCCCTTAAAGCATAGCCTTATAGATAACTTATCTTAGAAGGCTTCTCAGCAGGTATCTTGTTCAGCCTTCTGCTCAAAGCCAAAGCAGGGGCAGCTAAGAGATCAAAATTGGTTTTCCAATCCTTTTCCAGTCCTGTCTTGAAGTTCTTTATGGATGGACACATTGCACAGCCGTTTTGGGCAGCCTCTTTCACTGTTGAACTGTCCTTGGGATGAAAGATTCTCTCCTTACATTCAATCAGAACCTCATCCATTTCAATTTTTGTCCTTTGCCTCTTGGCTTCTGTCCATGTGTTACTGTAAAGAAGAGCCTGACTGTGTCTTTTGTAACCTCTCTGTACATATGGGGAGCTTCATATAGGCTTTGTCCATTATTTTTTTTTTTTTTTATTCCTAATATGTGCATGGAAGACTAGAGCTTTATCCTAACACTCCATGAAGCAACAAATCTTGCTTAGTTCTAGGACAAATTAGTGTAAATTTGTGTGGCATCTTACCCTCAGCAATGAGTACTAAATTTGTATTTTTCTATAAAGATACAACAAATTGTCCAGTTGCTGCATGAAAATATGCTGAAAGATTAGGTTTTTATTTGAGTCTTATTAGTTCCAGAAGCATTCAGAAATTCAATAGATTAACACAATTTGAATCACTAACAACTTCAGAAAATCTGAACGCCAAGTAGAGTTAGGAAAATCTGGACCCTTTGTATTGATATCTCCAAGTGGGGTTATTCATACATAAATGTGATAAAGAGAATGAACATTTTATTATAAGGAAAACTACTATTGAAAGAAACCATTTAAAGCAAATCTGTTGATTATGTATTCTTACTTTAGGAAGAATTTAGCATGTTTGGAGTAAGGTTTGTTCCCAGTTATGAATGCAGAATGAAAAGTGGAAGCTGCTATGGAGCAGCATTAAAACTTCAGAAAGGGTTTTGTTCTTGAAAGTGATTTTTGAACTGTGATTATTCAGTAAATCTGCTCAGCATGTAAACATTTTCAGACTCTGGAAACTGAAATCTGGGTTGTCATCTTGGTTATTCAGTAAACACATCAAGCCCTGCTATGAAATGGAGGGAATAGAATTTCCCACTAGCTAAGTATATGTACAAATACATATATGTGCAGTTCAGTCATTTGATAAAGAGTGTAAGCCTTTATGTAATGGTGTGCTGGATTAGTTTTCAGAGGCAAATTCTGTTACTCTCTTATAGTGTTCATGATTGTTTATTAATGAAACTTCTACTTGCTATCAGGTTAGGATAATACCTGTCTGTAAATTTTGTTCTAGCTAAAGACAATGCTTCCTGTTATATGCTTGACATTCTTTTAAATGCTTTGTTTTAAGGAGTATCAAAATTGCTTCCACAAGATAAAAGAGAATTTGAAACAAAATCCAGCTGAAAGACAATTTGATTTTAGTGAGATGTATATATTCGGAAAATTTGAAGCCTTTCATCGTCGTCTGGTAAAGATAATAGATGTTTTCAATACTATGAAAACCTACTCAATTCTAGAGGAATCTAAGATAGAGGGATTGGAAGGAATGATCATAAAATATCAGGTACACATTAGATTTTGTATATTGTGTCAGTCTAACTTGAACCTTAAAAAGAAAACTGTGACAATCAGAGAAGTGTTTATTGAGAGAAAAATTAACTCTTTAATTGTGCTAAAATTACTGGATGATAGCAATCTAATTATGTAATTACTAGGGAAATGAGCAGACAAGATGAAAGAAAAGGTGTAAGTGGACATGTGAAAGAAGTATGCTAAAATCAAAGGTGGTTGAAAATAGCAACAAAGTGCGGGGGCTCTGTAACAGGAGTAATAGGAGCATGGTTTTGTGCTATGATCAGAAGGAAAAGTGAGAAGCGCTGCGTTTCTGTCTCTACAAATGTTGGGCTAGCTAGGAGTGTCCCTTTGCTTGTTAGTATTACTACGCAGTTTTCTTCCCTGATTTTTTAAAGAGAAGTGTGGCTTGAACAACAAGATGGAGTTCTAAGAATATAAATATGTTAAACCACATTCTTTTCCTTTGTTCTTTCTCAGATAGCTTTCTTTTCTACCAAGTGGAGTCTTCCCTCCTTTTACTGAGCCTGAGTTAGCTTACTTTTCGTGTAACTTTATTAGTGCAGTATCATAACTACGACACTTGTAAATGTTAAAATAAATCAGAAGTATTCAATGTGTTGACTTTGTAGACAGCTTTTTGAGATCACATATGATATAGTGGCTGTACAGGCAAATATGGTAGTCTGGTTTGCTTTACTCTGTCCTTTGCCTTTTTGTTATGGTCAGGAGTCACTAAGTTTGCTTTAGTGAAATAACTATAGTGTAAAATGTGAGCATCCCATGGTCCTTCCTGGTTCAATTTACTCCCTCTGCAGTCCGGGGTTTTGATTCCTTGAATACATCCTTCACAGTAGCCAGTTTTCTGCTTTGTTCTATTCGATAGTCTTCTGAGAGTTAGCCAGTTAGTACAGCTGGAAGGATAGCTTGGTCTGAGACTCTTCCATGTAGGCAGGACAGGTGTGGACTGCTCTAAGTTTTGCTTCCAAGAGCTGGTCTCCAAAGCTGTGCCACCAGGTTGCTGAGAATTTTCAGATCATGCAATGACAGTACTATTTTGGTAGGCTGGCACACAGGGACGTTTGTGTTTGGGACATTTGTGTTGGGAAATCTGCCTGTGACAATTAGTCCAGGCTATGATGCAAACTCCATACAGATACACCTCATTATCCATTGCAGCACCCAAATCCTTAAATAGAATTTTGTGTGAGACCCAGCTACTGTAAAGTCAATTGCATTTGGGATAAGGAATGCTTAGGTAAAAAATCCTACATGGAAGTTTCTGGATAGTTTGTATAAAGGGTAGAAAAGTGATCTCACTTCTTTCTAACAGTGACAAAACTGAGGTACTGAAGTATTTGATATGGACTATAGCTATAGTTAGTTATGTGACTGATTATATGTCTTGAAAATTTTTTGCAATAGGAACTTACTATTTTGCTGTTCTTTATGCTTTAACACTTAGTCCCTATCTAGGATTTGCTTGTTGTTAGAGGAAAAGATAGAATTTTTATTTACAGCAATGCAATGAAACTGAATTTCAGTTGACTTATGATAAAATGATGGAAGTCAGCTGAGCTGAAAATATGCTGAGTTTCACAGTTACACTGTGGCAAACTACTAGGATGTTGAACAGTAGTTTATCATTAGAAATCCTTCATCTGTGTGTACAGCTCAAGGGAGATGCTGATTAAGATATACTTTCATGTGTGTGGACAGCAGATGTGTAAGAGAAGCCAGGAATACTAAGTTGTGGGCTGGTGATGTGCTGCATTTTACTGTGCCTTTTGAATAGTCTGTTTACACATGGAATCAGTTGTTTAAAGGACACGGGAATAATAATGTGAAAATATTTTTCTATGTTGAACTTTAAGTTTTGAATAGAAATTAACATCTGCATGACAGAATGTCTAATGAGTAACAAATGTCCTTGATGAAAAGCAAGAGTCTGAATTTTCTCAGTTCTAATTGACTTCAAACAGAAATAAATAATATAAATGAAATTCGAATGGGCATTACACCAACTTAATTCCTGCAAATATTTCATTTAAGTGGTTTACTTATATTGCTCAGCAAGTACTGGGAACTAATAGCAAAGGTAAAATGTGAATGTGAACAGCCTGTTGTGCTAAATATTTGGTGTGATAGGTCTTTTTGATAAGACATTTTTTGGTAATAGTTTTCGTTTTCTGTGAAACTGTTTAGAGCATTGTTGACAACATGAAGAATAAGGATTACGATTTCTTGGAACAACGGAGAACTGATTTTGACCAAGATTATGAAGAGTTTTGCAGAGGCATAAATGATCTTCATGTAGGTTTTATGATACAAACAAGAATTTAATTTACTGATGAATCCTTATTATCCTCTCTGAGTTACCACCAAAAAAATTATGCAAATCTCAAAATTTGTTCCTGAAATTGAAAAATTATTCCAATATATTTCCACTTTAAAGCATCCATTTACTATCTTTCAGACCAGTTTCATGGAATAGGCCATTGAGGGCCTCCAACAAAAGGATTTTTCATTACTGTATTCTAGCAAGAAAAACACAAAAATGAGTGAGTTCATTGAGTGAGTGGGAGAGTAGTACAAATAAGTCAGATAATTAATTTTCCCATAGTTCTGAAATCACAAGCTGGTGAAAGGAAAGGGTATCTGCAGAAGAAAAAAAATTATAACAAATGTCTTGCTTTGGCTGCCAAAGAAGTAAGCAAGCATTCTTTGAGGCCTCTCAGCATGGTGAAATATTGGAGGGTACAGAAGGTTTTGTTGGTTGCACAGCTACAGGGGGATCTTGGAAAGAAAATGCCTTGAAAGTTGGCTGTGTTTTGTTTAATTATTGTGGGAAGGAAGAAAGGGAAAAATAATACTTATTGAGATAAGTTTCACATAAATTATCTTCTAATATATTGCATGATAAATACTGTCAAATAATACCTGGCATATTTGAGTTGTGTTCCTTATAGACTTCTCTGATGTAGAATTATTTACTCTTCTTCAGGATCAATTAAGGAGTTTCATGGACATCACCTTTGAAAGTATGATGAACACTGAAAGGGCACTGAGTATGTTGCAGAAGTTTGAAAGGTAGTATGTCCTATTTAGATTGCTAAAGCTCTCCCAGGCAATGGAAACAAGACATTGAGGCTGGTGGAAAGGGCAGTGGGGAGTGAGGGGGGAGGAGAGCAGGAGGCATTTTCTCAAATACGAGCAAAACCAACTCAACCTCTTCACACTCAACTGTTCAGCCCTGTTAAGGGTTGTCTTCTCAGTAGCTTGAATGAATGAAAGCCATATTTTTTTGTATCAGAAAATGCACAAAATAAGTGGACTTCGAACTTCATTTTTTGAAATCAGCATAAGTACAGGAATACTTTGTCTGCTAGCATATTTGCCTTAGCTTTGTGCTTTAACAATGACATTAATTTTTTACCACAATGCAGTTCGAAGAGAGTAAAATTCTTTTATTAAGAAACAGTGAAATTTGTCTTTATAAATTAACATTGTTCCAAAACAGCCTCATTCTTTATTGTCAGTTGTTGTATTATAATCTGTTTAAGAGAATAGACAGCTAGTGGTGAATCGGTTACAGTTTGCTGCACATAATTTCAGCCCAGTGTTTGAAAACAGTGACAAAACAGAAAATGTGTAGGCTTACTTGGAAACTTTTATCATCTGGTCTAAATCTTGGTTGCTTGGAATCAGGTTGTGACAGCATTTGTTCAAGCTGAAAACTCTACTGCTAAAGTAGCTATTTTCTAAAGCATGCAAGGGAATCTGGAATGACTGTATTTTCCAGCAATGCAACAGAGGGATTTCAGAAGTGTTGAAGGAATTTTTTCATGATTATTATTTTTCTAAGCAGATTGCGAATCCCGAACCTTGGCATTGATGAAAAGTATAAGAAAGTATTTCAAAACTATGGACATGACATAGAAACTGTCTCTAAGATCTACACTAGGCACAAGAAGGACCCTCCACTGGCTCGTAATCTGCCTCCAATAGCTGGTAAGATCTTGTGGGCACGCCACCTATTCCATAGGATCAAGGAGCCCATGGAGACTTTCCAGAGACACCCGACAGTTCTGCAAACACCAGATGGCAAGCGCATAATCCACAACTACAACAAAATAGCAAAAGTTCTTATGAAATTTGAGGTGATCTACCACAGGGAATGGCTTCATCAGGTAAACCAGCTGATTTTGATTAAGATATTCCTTAAAGAAAAAATTTAAAAACTGCAGAATCCCTGGTTTGTAGCAGTAGTCAGGTATGCTTTAACTACAGACTTCTGATGACGCTCAAGTGAAGGATAGAATAAGAAAAGGTACTTTAAAAGAAAGTGTTCCTGTTAAAAAACCAGGGCCTGTAGTACCTGCAGTTGAATTTAGGAACAACTGAAAGACCTTCATTATAACTAAGAAGTTAGAAAGAAAAATATTTCTTATGGAAACGTATAACAAATATCCAGTGGTAATCTTAGCTGCCCCTCTGTCTCTGCCATACTCTTCTTACTTGGGTGCAAGATCACCATGTGCGGGGAGAGGACCTTTGTCCGCTGGTTGGTTTAAGGTGAAAGCAGACACAAAGGTTTCCTCTGCCCTGGACAATAAGAATTTTATTTTGAGTGACAATCCATGGGTACACTTTGTAAATGTAAATGTAAAAAGCATCCAGTCAGAACAGATAATAGCATACTCAGTGCACTAGTGGGCTTTGAGCCTGTCGCAGGTTAACCCTGATAGGCAGCTAAGCACCACACAAATGATTCTTCACTTCACCCCATGCACCCTCAGTGAGACAGCGAAGAGGAAAGGAAAAGCAAAAGCAAGAAAACTTGTGGGTCAAGATAAGTTGTTTAGTTAGCGAAAGAGAAGTGGAGGAAGAGAGAAAAAGGGAGAAAGAAATAGAAAGAAAGAAAAGAAAATGCTGCAGAGGCAATCTCTCACCAGCTCCCATGGGTCAAACAATGTCTAACCAATTCCAGAGCAGAGGATGGCTAACCCCTTCAACCCCTGACTTTCCCTTTTTATTGGTGAGGATGATGCTGTATGGCATGGAATATCCCTTTGCTTATTTTGTAACATCCTTTTGTTATTTCATGACATCTGCCTGGTTTTGTCCCCTCACAGCCTCTTTTGCACCCTTCATCCCCACTGCCAGCCCCCAGTCTATTCATTGTGTGGACAGAGTGAGAATGAGAAAAGGCCTTGATGCTGTGTGAGCACTGTTCAACTGAAACATTAGTGTGTTATCAGCTTTGTTTTGATAACAAATCTGATGACACTATACAAGCTGCTATGAAGAAAATTAAATGCAGTCAGAGAAAATTAACCCAGTCAGAACCAGTACAAAGTAATTTCATTTCCTATTGAGCATTTTGGGAAGCATGTGTGTAGGGGAAGGGGCAGGTCAGGCCATGCCCTGGCGAGGCAGTGAATTGTCCCACACCCCACCCCTAGAGATGTATCCCAGCCCCACAGGGGCTGTCAATCTCTGGCACATCAGAGGCACTGATCCACACCCACCTCTGGAGCCCCTAACCTGGCTCTTGAGTGGCCAAATGACTGGAACTCCCACCTGGGGGTATGGCCTAGGAAGGCCAAGGGGTATTTAGGGCCAAACATGAAGCTGTCAGATGTCTTGACCCCACTTCCTCTTGGAATTTCTATCTGAACACTCCTGGAACCCAGGAGTTGCTATCTGTGTGTGTGCTTTTCTATATCTCTTCTGTCCTTCTCTCTTTATCTTTCTTCTTCTAATTCCTGCTTCTTGGAATTTTTTGAGTAACTTGAAATCGAGTGGGCTTAGAGTTTGCGAAGTTGAATGGGCCAAGGTAATGCTTTGAGAAGTGTTTTACGTTACTTGAATGTTGTAATAAACCTTTTGCCAAAGTTCTCTGATTTTCTAAAGTTGCCAGTTTTGTTGTTTTGATCTCTTGAGAATATCTGGTCAGTATTTCTCCCATGTGTCTGAGTACATGAATAACCATAAGCCCATTTTGTGTGCCTCGTTGAACAAGTTGTTTGAGGCCTTACAGGCAGAACACTTTGTAGCCTGAATATTCTGCAGAGAACATGGTTTACCTTAAATTCTAAATCTCATTTAACTCATTTTGCCCTCTTGGATTTTGTAAATAGAACCTCTGACTACCTTTATATTATCAGATGGCTTTTGCAGGGTCTACTTTAAAGCCTTGAAATCTCTGCAAGTTTCTACTATCCTTTTGGCATATTTTTTACCTCCAGTTTTTTTGTTGCCTTGTCAAAGAGCATCTTATAGAAGAATTGGCCTCAGCCTTGCAAAGCTGAAAA
Source organism: Coloeus monedula (assembly GCF_965178545.1). Classification (NCBI taxonomy): domain Eukaryota; kingdom Metazoa; phylum Chordata; class Aves; order Passeriformes; family Corvidae; genus Coloeus; species Coloeus monedula. Next base: position 83,987,936 of record NC_138781.1, read on the forward strand.
AGAAGGATCAGAATCTCCAGATTGCAGTTTTGAGGGTGGTGTCACACCTATCAATGCATCTGCCTGTTGTTTTTGGAACTCAGGCCCAGCTTTTGTACAACGTGGGAAACTCTGGCACTGATAAACATGAATCTTCACATGAATCTTCTCAAAGCTAGTCTTAGGCCAGATATGGGACCAGAGGTACCAGCTGCCTTTTCTCCAGTCTGAATATATTAAGTTTTCTGGACTCTTACTTCCTCTTTCACACTTGCATTTGACACGCAGTGTGAAATGTAGTCTAAAGAGTCACCAGATTTGATTGTCTGATACTGTAAGTGGGAATGTTTGTGTCAATTTGGTAAAGTAAGCCAGGAGAAATAACTGCAATATTAGAGTACATAAAATACGCTGTATTGAGACTTAGTGCAGAATATATATTATTGATGATTAATCCGGTGTTGAGTGCAAGTTGGGAATCAAGGAACCTGAGCTGTTGTACCTCAACTGTTTTTTCATTACAGATTGTTTCAGGTACATCAGATCCAAATTTGGCACCATTAACCTGTGTATAGTAGGTCCTGCTTCCAAGCAGTAATGAAAACTGCTGTTGTACTTAGAAAGATCTTTAACTTCAATGCTTATTCTGCTAACATGGGAAGTTCATATTTGTTTTCATGTGCTCTTCACAGAGAGCTGGTGCGTATCTCTCATATTTTATGGAACAAATTGTACTGAGCTGGATACCTGCATCATTCAAAGTATACTGATGATAGTTTTCACTGCATTGTCTCATCTATAAAGACTAAGGAGAATGTTTGATTCTTATGGGACTACATCTGTCCGTTCTGGCTAGATGATCTAGTGATCAGATTTTCTGACATGTACCCTGCCTTGATGGAGCAGCCAAACAGATTTGCCTTTCACTTTTTGTAAAATAACTATAACATCCCAGGCATCTCCCCTGAACCGGTGCCTACCTTTATGAGGTGTGAACGATCTGTGATCAGATTCTGATCTGTACTAAAACAACCTGTCTGGTTTCTGCTATAGCAGAGTCAAATCACACTTGGTGGCTGTATAAACTCACTGAACCCTCTCCAAACTTACTAGGTTGGAACAAAGGGAGGTGGATTTGAACAAAATTTCAAGTTTGAAACATACACACATGCCTTGAAAATACATGAAAAGTATATCCACTTTAACATACATGCACTCGTCTACCACGTACGGCAAAAAAATGTGACTTCTGCTCAGTAATCTCTTCTCTAGAGGCAAGAAGAGTGCACACAGGTGTGGACATGAGTGTCACAGAACACAAGGACACAAGGTGGAGCTCCTGCTCTACTCCTGAAGAAAAGAAAAACGAGAGGGGGGCAAGTGTCCTGTGGGGAATACAAATGGAACACAGTAGGGCTGTAGCTCCTACTACTTTTTATTCTTCTGTACAATGTATATGTTAAACTTACTGTCACTTTCTGAGATCTCCGAATATTTTTTCCCCTCTTTTTTCTACACGTTACTGGATGATTACTGTCTTATTAATCTCGTTATTTTTTTTAATAATGTGAGGGTTTTTTTTTTTTTTTTTTGCTATAGCAAATGATGTTAACTTGGACATATTAAAATAATAAATTACCTGGAACTGTAAAAGCTACTATAATTATCTGGCAGTGTAAGATTTGTGCCTTCAAAGTACCCCTCATTTCCATTACCAGTTTCTATTACCTTAACAATGAAAACTGCATGAGAAGAAAACATAAATGGGAGAGGAAGACTTGATAGTGGGAATAACGAGTATGAAGCTCAACAATTAGTGCAGATTTTCTGTTGAACTTTACAGAAAAAAATCAGCTTCTATTTAAGGCAGTTGTGCTTTTTTTTTTTTTTTTTGAAGACTGATGATAGTGGATAGAGCATGACAATGTCATTGACAAAACTTGATTAGATGATTTCTTGAAAAATGCTGTGTAAAATGTCTTGATAGTACATGATACTGCTGAAGCAAGCAGCATACTCCACTATATTTCAGACGTTGAAAGGTGGTGCAAATCTTCTCTGTGTTCCATTAAAAAAAACTGCACTGAAAGACATCAATGGGTTATGAAACTACTGCCTAGAAATAAGCTCCATCTCAATGTAATGTGATACATGAAATTTGAGGAGTGAATAAAGAGCAATAAAATTACGTCAACAAAAGGACAACTTGAAAACAGGAATAGCAGCAAAGTTTTTAATGTAGGAAAAATTTGCCTGTCTACGGCAGGATTGCTTCTTCGTGTCAGCCAAATTTTCAATGTGTGGTGGTCTATGGAATGCTCTCCTTTCTAATCACATACAGAATAAATGGTCTTCTAATATTTAAAGAAAGCAGTTAAATCAGTTGTGTGATTAGGCTTTCCTTTTAAGAATAATACAAAAAAAATCTCTAATAAACATTAATTTTAGTATTTTAAAAGATTTGCCTGGAAGTTGGATATAGCTTGCAGTACCATTAAGATTGGAATGTGGTATATATTTTATTACTGGAAAACACACGAAAGGAGAAACAGGGATAAGTTTATTCAAAAGATATATGAAGAGGTTATCCAAGAATATTTAAATTCATCAAGGTGGTTGTATGTGGCCTTATTGCAGAATGTGCCATAAGTTCTAAGGAGATGAGGGTTAAGATATAAGATGGTTGAAGCAAGAACATCTATGGCTCTGATTTGATTTTGGAATGTGAAATACAGCTTACAGCATCCAAGACCCAATAGAAAAATATCTGTCAGATGAATAGCAATTTGATTGTTAAGCATTTGGGTACATACAGATTGTGTTATTAAATTTTTGTTTTGGATTCGTATACCATATCAATCTTTGTCAGCAGTACTTTATTTTAGTATCTGCCAAAAGTGATATTTATATCCAAATCAAAGTATTTTGTTGTAGTGGCTTGTCTGATAAGGAATGATTACTTTGTTTCCTGCAGATTGAATTAACTAAAAGAGGACTTCGAGCAACTCTCTTGGTAAAAGATCCAGAAACAGGAGAATTATTTGTGAATTTTGACCCTCAAATACTAACTTTAATCAGAGAAACACATTGCATGGCTCACATGTGCCTTGAAATTCCACTATTTGCAAGTGTTATTCAACAGCAGAGAGACTGGTACAAGAAGATTGTCAACAATTTGCACGTGGGTTTACTTTAGTCATTTTAAGTATGTGTACTGTACATTAAGATGCCTGGGTTCTATCTGTATAGAAGAAAAAAATGAAGATCAATGATTATGCACTAAGAAAACATTTGCAAATCTATTTTTTTATTTGTATGACTGTCTTCACGCACTTAAAAAAAAAATTCTTGGCTTTATGTTTTCTGTGAAGTTACTTTGCAGATGCATGGGTTTGGGGAAGGTCTGCAGAGTCTGGGACAGAGACGAGGATGGGGAGGAAAGGAGGCTTACAAGACGCCTCGTGCTGTAGCTTGCTTTCTAAGTGATAAGCAATTTATCTCTCATCCAATAACAAAGTCAACATTGGACAGCATTTGTTTTGAGAGGATAACTGAGAGGGAGGAACAGGTAGTCTGCCTTTAAAAAGTGTAAAGCATGCAGCAGGTACCAGCTTTTTTTTCCAGTGCTGGTGTTTTACACAGACATCTGTGGAATAGTTTAAAAAAGAGAAGCTGAATCTTCCCTTTCTCTCATCTTTTAAATCCTTTGGATCATTTTATCTGCCTATGAACAGAGAAGATTCTTGATGACTCAAGATGGGGATTCAAAGATAGGTGTACAGAAACCTACAGCTTCAAAGGACTGCCTGGTTCTGAAATGACAAAAGAAAATCATATATCATAAAGCCTTTATGACTTTAAGTCATAATGTTATTGCCAAACGTGTGAGACTAGATCAGTGGGTTAAGGAGGCATTAGAAAGAAAATAGTATATTAAAGTTCTGGTAAGGCTGATCTTATTAGAACTGCTGGAAATTTCATTTAGATGTATTTTTTCCTTGGGTTTTTTGTATTCTCTAACTCTCACTTACAGACTGAAATTTGCAAGATTTTTCTGTCATGTGGTTTAAGCCCAGTAGGCAGCCAAGCATCACACAGTTGCTCCCTTACTCCCCTCCTTGGAATGTGGGAGAGAATCTGAAGGTTAAAATATAACACATGTGAGTTGAGATAAAGACAATTTAATAGGGAAGATTAAAACTGCATGCACAACGAAAATAAAATAAGGAATTAATCTGGGAAAACAAGGCAGTATCACAGCTACTTGGGAAGACAAACACCATAGCTCTGAGTGTCCCACTCCCTCCTTCTTCCTCCAGCTTTCATTTTTAAGCATGATGTCATAGGTATGAGATCACATTAATCAGTTGAGGTCCTGGCTGCCTTCCTTCCCAGCTTCTTGTGTGTCCCCAGTCACCACCAGGGTGGTGGGAGAAGCAGAAAAGGACTCAATGCTGTACGAGCAGTGTTTAGCAATACCCAAAATATCATTGTGTTAGCAACACAGTTGTGGTCGCAAATCTAAAACACGGCATCATGTGAGCCACTGAGAAAGAAATTAACTCCACCACAGCACCAGTGCAAAAAAGATTATTTTCTGTGTGAAGCAGTACTTCACAAAGAGCAACAAATACATATAGAGATATAAAGAGCAACAAATAGTGAACTTCTGCCAAAAATAATGAAAACCTTTCCCAAGCAATTGATTGTAACTTCTTAAGAATTTCAGAAATGTTCACACAGGTGAATTTTCTTAGTTTAAGTGATCATAAATATGTGTATATGAAGAGGTTAAAATCAGTGTATATTAACTAATGTTTTTGTTCTCTGGTTATTTCAGGTGATGTTGGCAGAATACAAAAGAATTAAACTGAAAATTCAACACCCTTTTGAACAACTGATGGCTCCTCGATTAATAAATGTAGATGATGCTATCCAGCCAGGTCTAATGATACTGAACTGGACATCCTTGAATATTGAGAAATATATTAATACAGTTTTTTCTAAACTAGGTAGGTTACTTGCTTCCTTCCATTAACTTGTGGTTATTTGTTTTATAAAAATGCAAGTTATACTATGAGATTACAATTCTTTACATGATTTGCACCTAAATGATTTATACATAAAAGATATGAGAATTTTCACCTGTGCTGTATTTCATGAAAGAGTTGTTTTATAACACCACCTTCTTTTTGTCTTGTATCTTCACCAAATTTTTACTAATGTATATGTTAGGCAGTTGGGATTACACCAAACATAAAGTACTGTGCAAAAAGGTCCAGTGTATTTTGAATTTAAGAAATGATAGCTACTTTTTAAAAGAGATCCCAGGTTTCAGACTTTTCCTAGTCCTACTTTTTTGTTTCTATACTGTAAAAACAACTGCTCAGGGAATAATTCACTGACTCAGTTGGCACTGTCATTGCTCAATAGCATTTCATATTAAGCTTTTTTTTTTAAACATCAATCTCTTTAAAACTAATGTACACACATCTTGGACAACAGCTTTAGAAAACAGATGAGCTTGTAGTCTTTTCAAAAGATTATCACAAGGTTGCACTGAGATGCGTTTTTTTTTCTGAAGATACCAAATTCTTTTTTCTTTAGCTTAATTAATACAGAAAACAGATTTTGTTTCTTGAAATTGTGTAAGTAGTTAGAGTGGAAATTTTCTTCAGTTGAAATGGCAAATTAAAGTGCATTTTGGATGGTAGCCTGACATTATGCTCAATTTAATTTTGAATAATACAAGAGTCTGGAACAGGCACCTTGCTGCTATTTCAGCTTCAGCATTGAGACCAGATTGCTATTAAACTTTGAAAATTCTAGTGATTGCTTTCTGTTAACTATTGTTTGGCTTCCAGCATTTGTTTGAAGCATAGAGATTTTATTTTCTGAAAGTTTATGTTGCTAGTAGGTTCTCCAAGTTGTTACTAGTTCAAGCTATAGGAGAAGGTGAAATATTGCTGGCCCTCAATTAAATATTAATGTCTTCATATTTGAAATATGTATCCTTTAAGTTAATCTTATATATATTTATAATATGTATTATATTTTATATAATAAGCTGCAAGATATATATTTGTACAGTAGATTATAGTTATATAATATTATAGCTATCTTTTAGCACATAGATAGCATATGCTAGGTAAGCATGTGTTATGCAAAAAGTTAATTAAGATTCTTATGGTGAAGCTTGCCATATAAGTTTAGATGTTTGAAGTAAATTGGTTAAGGTGTAAAATTCATATTAATTGAATATGATAGTTTGTTGAAGTAAAAATTTAAATGGGACTCTGAAAAGGCTATTGATTCAAACTTTAAGCTTGTCTTGAGTCTTCTGTTTTCTTCAAAAGCTGGGCTGGAGTTATTGCTTGACCGAGTGAATGACTTGGTTGAATTTCGTATTGATGCTGTCCTTCAAGAAATGAATAGAGTGGCACTCTGTATGTTGCCAGAAGATGAACCACAGAGCTGTGAGGAATTTCTTCAAAAGACTAAGGTTAGTAAATAAAAGTTTCATGAAGAAGAGATTGATGACTTTGAGTTGAGATATTTTTCTTTTTTATGAGATAAAAAATTCTGAATGCAGAATTTATGAAGCATGTATGGGATATGCACAGAAATCCCCACTTGCTTGGCTGGGACCTTAAAAAGGAACAAAAGTAGTAAATGCAAAGGGATCCGAGTTGAGATGCTCTTTTCTATTCATTATTAATGTCAAACCAGGTAGTGTATGATATTTTTTTTATGCTTTCATATCACTCAAAAATTTTACCTCTATGATAGTATCTTTTTTTTGTCATTATTCCAGTTTAAGTAAGGGAATTCTCCAGCAGTTGCCTGTGGAGAGCAAATACTATGGAAAGGATCATGTAATGAGTATCTCAAACTCTCCTGAGTTGGTAATGGGATGTGTAAAATATATGCAGAAGTACTTGGGTGAAGGTGGTCTGGGAAAAGCCCCTTCCTTCACCCCACCAAAATACTTTTATGTTGATGGTAACTAACCATAAACATGTAAATTTTTGGTTAGAAAGCTGATTAAGGTCATAATTAAATTGAACGTCAGAATAATTTTTTGAGGTAATAGTAAGGTATTCTTGCGTTTTAGGTTATAATGTCTAATGTGTTTTCTCCTTAAATAAACTTTGGTTTGATAAAGACTGTAAAAAATCAAGTAGATAATCCCCATTCCTTTTCTCTTGCAGCAATAAATATTACAAATGAAAGTTTTGATTACCTTGGTGTATTTTACTTTTTGGCCTTTTCTCTTTTGGCCATTGTAACAGCTCACCTTGTTGTTAAATACAGAGTAAAATTTAAAATAATATTATATGGAATGAGTAGTAGTTTGTAAGCTTCACAATCCATAGTTGTTTTTGTTCATCCTGCTGCTACCTTCCTGATTGGGCAGGTAATAAAATGTATATTTGCTAAGGTAAAAATATGTGAGAGTGAGCATGAAAACCTCTCTGCACTGTAAGATAACTTGAAAACTTGAACAGCTACATACCAATTACACACACACACATAGCAATTACAACAGCCAGTTGATTTGAGTTAGCAGAGTAAGTGGTATATGAACCCCAGCTACGGGTGCAATGAAAAGAGTAACAGTTTGTAAGCTTATTGTAATTCTTAATTAGAGGGGAGTAGAAATAACTTCTGTCATCTAACAGGTGTCTTTAAGTTTCTAAAGAAATTGCTGCAACAAAAATAATTAACTGGTGGAAAAATCCCAGAGTACTTTCTTTAGTGGTTGCTGTGATATTGCAAGTCATATTTGCCTTCTCTCTCAACTCAACAGAATCATTAAGAAGGCCAAAGATTATGTCCTAAAATTTGCAAATGGCTGAATATTTCCAATAATTTTTAATTAAACAAAGGCAGTCATGTTTGTTAAAGCTGAATGAAATATAAGACAACAAATAAGAAAAGAAATTAAAAGGCCATTATAGGTAAAAATTATAGTTAGCTGAAGCATACATGATTGATTTTTTTATAAGTATTGGAGAAAAATGATGCACAATACTGTAGTAGACCTCTGAATTTTATTTAATCTCATTCTTTGATTTCTTCTCTCTCCAGTTCATAATTTTTGTGTTTATTCTAATAATAAATACAACTTGTATAGGTTTTATCTTCTATTTAGCAGTAAATGGGAAATATGATTGGCTAATACTCATTATGGAATAGCCAATTAATGTAAAATGGCAATGATTAAAAGAAGTGTTGAATCTCCCATATCTACATTGGAAAGTTAAGAAAAATTAAGAAGTGCTTGCTTTTGGGAGTCTTTTGGTGGAACTAGGCTTTATAAACATTGATTCGTAACTTTAACTATGGATGAATCACGTGATTTGAGAAAGAAGGCAAAGCAACGTTGAAAGGCATTTGTGACGTCTTGTCAATACTGAATAGTTTGGAACAAATGAATTTCAAATTAATGTTGTATATAGATCTGGTTTTTCACAAATCTTAGGCCTTGACATTTGTGTTAATAAAGGCTGTTATGACTGTGAAATTGACACGAGAATTGTGACAATAAGAGCATACCTTTGTTTTGGTTTGACACAGGAGCTCTGTATAAAAGGTTCTCGGACTTTACACTTAAAAAGCTCACTGGTGGAAGCCGCTGCTAATGACCTGATTGACATGTTACTTGACACTGAGGAACAGGTCAGTAAAGAAGATGAGAAGTCAATTGTACCCAGTGGTGAAAAAAGGGCCAAAAATACAGGTAAGAAGATTGCTTTGCATTGTATTGCTTGGTGTTTGTTTCTTTTTCATGCTGATTATTTGTGTTGGGGGACACTGTAGCTTAGCTGATTGAAGTACAGAAGCGTACCTAATGTCTAAAGGCTTTTCTTTGAATTTGCCTGGATAATGAATAATCTAACAGTCATTTATAATCTACAAAATAGGTCAATGTTATTTATCCAGTTTGCATGTTGAAAATTAGTGCCATAGAACTACATAGTAGCCTTGGTTAGTTGCTGGACTTCCTAGAGAAAGAGAATAAGCAATAATATCTAAATTTTGATGATAATCATACTGAATAAGACAGCAGATAGGAATAAAAGGCATGTTACACTGAGGTGCAGATTACAAATGAATAATTCTGCACTTCTTTAAAGTTATTTCAGACACCTGTGGAGGTGTTGCTTCATTATATTTTCAAGTCCTATAAGTCAATTTGACTAACTAGATTTATGATGTTTTAGCAACAGAAGAGGAAAGAAGATCAAAAAGCTTGACTTCCTCAGGAAATTCCAGTGAGATGTGGGCTGGCCTGTCTCCTACAGCAAAGAGGAAGAGAATGGATTTAGAAAAGTTAGAGGAAGAAGCCAATGAACTGCTTTCTTACTTCAATAATCGTAACATTGATGCTCTTTTGAAAGTCACTCGAAACACCCTGGAGACCATCCGCAAGCGCATTCATGCATCTTCCACCATCAACTTCTCAGGTGGCTGCATTGTACTACATTGCTCTCTTAGGCTATATAAAGAAAAACGTAAATGTGATATCCATAACTGTATAAAGAAATCACAAGTGTAAAAGAGGGGAAAACAAAGGGATTTTGATTAAGCTGTCTTGTTAAGTTACAGTTGAAAACATTGTATATTTCCAAAGGTATTTTTTTCTTGTGACAGTAGGAAAGTGTCATTACAATGCTGTTTCTCTTAGGACTCTCACTGTACTGTTCTGAAGCCAATATTTTATTTGGAGCCTGACTTGGTAGAGAAGTTTCTGATAAGACCTTGATAACTTGATAAGTTATCACTCAAGTTATAAATTATCAATTACTAACTTGACAAGTTAAGACTGATAACTTGATAACCTGGCCTGTTTGACCTTGGCTTTTACATAAAACTGAATGAAAAAAATAGAGGTGTGTTTTTTCTCTTACTAGTTGCCTTCAGATATTTGCATGCATGGAACACTCCTTTGAAGGGTTTTATTGTTGCATGCCTTTAAGAAAAAAAAAAATAAGGGCAGTTGTCCTTGCTCTCTATAGTTTATAAGGCATACAGTACTATGAGACTCTAAGGAGGTTCTGTGCCTAATTTAATATGCTGACTGGGAGTACCAGCCAGTAACAAAATTGTCTGCTAAACAGAGTTTAGCTGCACAGAGCAAGTTGAAGAGGAGCTTCATGGAGAAGAATAGTTTTGCATTTACTTTTCCCTTGTGCTGCTGTAGAGTTTAGCAGCCTCTCTTATAAATTACTCAGGAATTCTTTTTCCCTTCAGAAATTACACTCAATACTCTACACTAGGAGATAGATTTATTTGTTTATATCAAAACAATGCCTAGCTTGATGTCTTGAAAAAAAATATGAACAAAGTTTTTGGTTTTGTCTTCTGTTTTTTTCTTTTATGTAGAAAATCGCAGTACTTCTAAGCAGAAAAAAGGTGTTCATCCTGTAATTAGGACTAATATTAACCTATCTATCCCTAATATCATCATGATACCCTCTTTGGATGAGGTACAGCAGACACTTATTAAAGCTGTAGACAGTATTGTGAAAGTAATGAAAGGAGTTCAACAGTGGAGTATGGAGAGAATATCCAAGGTTGGTGTCTTAACAGCCTTCTTTAGAACTAATGGTGCAAAACTGCTGCAAATAAAAAATAAATGCTACTCTCTCATCAGAAGAAAGTGTTCGAGAGAAGAGTTGTTTTGTTGCGGTGTGGGAGCAGAGAAAGTGATTCTGACGATGAAATGAAAGAGACTGGAAAGAAAAACATCCATGGTAATGATAAACTCTGACATCACTAAATTTGAATGTTAGGTAAATGTGATTTATACAGAATGTATTGGAAGATATTAATTACAAAATACATCAAAACCAGTAGACTTGATAGATTTTGAACTGCCTCATAGATTTTAAATTGCCTCAGAGAAGAAATCTCTTTCTCATTAGAAACCAGGTTTGCCACTTGTCCTGTGGATTTGAGTACGGGGATTTTTTTGTTCTTGAAGAGTTGCACTGCTTTGGATTATAGCACATATATTGGTTACAATTATAGTCACTTTTACTACGCAATAATCTTCCATGATTTGCCGGTGTCGATTGTAATTTGGTGTGTTCAAATGGCATCTTAAAACTTGTACTTACCCTTTAAGAAGGGTAAGTTGAACTTACACAATACCTGGTATTGAATAGAAATGTCTATGTAAATCACAGTATTGGTGAAGAGAGGATTGTGTAGAAGATTGAATAGACTAAAATTTCTAAAAGGATTTTCATTATTCTGTTTTGTGATCAGATATTAAGTTATTGAAGTTCAAGGAAATTTAAGATGGTATCTTTGGTTGCTGGGTTTTTCTTCTCTGAAATGATTTAAATCAAGCCAAGTTAATTGTTCTACATTGTACCTGAGATACTTAAAGAATACATTTTTAGGTTATCTCTCTCTTATGCACCTAAAAAGGAGGACAGTAATACTTGAACTGGTTAAGAAGTTAAATTAGTCTTTCAAAACTAAGAATTTTGCTTGCAAGAGATGAAATAAAAAATGATAGTAAAGTCAGACTTGTGGATATTTGCTAACTGATGGACTTTTTTTGTCTTTTACTCCTTTTTGGGGACTGGCTACAGTCATCTTCTCAGAGTTAATGTTAATTTGTATTTCAAATTGTCAGTTGTGGGGTATTTCAGAAAATAAAAATGCTCAGTGCTGACATATAAGTGAGTAAATGAGGATATATAAGTAAATCACTTAGGTGAAGTATACAGGAGAAACCTTGTGGAGGGGTGAGAGAAAAGGAAAGATTCTGTTTGAAAGGTTGGAGTGGAACTTGTTCCAAATTCGACAGGGTACTTCGATGGAGCAATTTTACTAAAATGGAGATGCTATGAATTTATGTTGGCCTCCTTGACATCTAGTTGCCTTTTCAATTAATAAGAACACCTAACTTTAAAATGCATGCTTATTGAAAAAATGTCATTCGTTTTTGTCTATAGGAATTTACTTGTCCTAAACAGTATGTCTGTCCTAAACCTGCTTTTATAATTGAATCTTCTTTTATAGATAGTGTATCAGATGAAGCATCACTCAGTTCATCTGATCCAGTGCAAAGCCAGAACTACTTCAAGAACGTTTCAGAGAACAAAGAAATTATTAAATTAGTATCTTTACTCAGTAGTGCCATCAATTCTACAAAAAGGGTAAGACAATTGAGATGTTAATTTAATATCACTATCCGAAGGATATTAATGTATTACTTTTAATATCCTTGGGTAATAAGGGTAGGCATTTAAAGCTGTGATTAAATGTAATAACGAAAAACTTTGGATGGTGGATGGAAAGCATGCGGCTAAAAATTTGCAAATATGCTTTAAAAGTGTAACATGGATTAAGTGTACTCTGTTCCAAAATTTGAGATTTTGAATATTGCATAAATTAAAACATCATAAGAAACTCTAGGTGTAGTAGAGTTGTGTGTAGCTAATGTAGCCAGCATGATTTCTGCCATATTATGAAGAGGTTATGAAGGTTTTTAGAAGAAAACTGGCTGTCAGATTGGTGTTTGTAAAGTGCTGCCTGGGATTTGCTAGTGTAGGTTAGGATTTAGCTTAAAGGATATGCATAACTTCTTTGCCTTGTTTTAATTCTGTGCTCTCTTGAGTAAACTGTAGGTGTGGAACTGTTATTTCTTTAGGGAGCTCTGCATCAGTTTCTTCTGGGGCTGGTCCAACCTTTTAAGAGTCTTATCATATGAAAATCTTTGACTCAAGGCCTTGTAACTTCAGTGGTACTAAGGCATGACTACCAGGCTGGTGCTGAGTAGTTAATAGTGGTGGATAGTTATCATAGTATTTTGGTACTTGATATTTTGTAATATTTTAAACTTTTATCATTTAGCCAGCTTTAAATGTCTGCATATACTATATTTACAGGAGGTCATGATGTGGATTATCTCTCGTAGCAGTCATCTCTCATTTACTTGTTTAATTGATGGATGCAGTGATGATTTAACTTTAATCTTCTCCTATTTTTCTGAACTCCTGAGAACCAGAAAAATAATTCTCTTGCACACTCATTAAATGATATTCAAATTAAAGGTACCTGAATTGAGTGTAGAAATTAATGTTAAAAATAAAAAATTGTCTCATAGCTTCATTATTTGAGAGTGAATTTTTCTTGTTATGTTGGGCCCTGCAGCTCAGGTTTCAGTTTCTAGCCCAATAAACAGCAGGGAAAGACAAGTATACTGTATCCTAGTTTTGAACTTTACTTCCCACTGATTCCAATGATTTTATTGACTGAAGATTCACCTAATTGGCAAATGTTTAAACTGACCTGATAAATTGGATGTGATTAACATAGAGATTCTGGCACAATGTGTGATCAGTATGGAACTTCTTTTAGCATAAATTAACCAGCAGCCTTTTGTCTAGTGAGGTGATTCAACCTGCTCCACTATGGAGTTCTTAGTGTACTCTAATGAACAGCTGCTAAGAACTTATATGTATCCTATATATGTGATGTTGAGAATCTTTCTTTGAACTTGTAAATGTCTTTCAGGAGGTTCTTACAGCTTTGGAGAGTTTTAGTTGTTACCACCATATATGGCAGAGGGACAAGGAGGAAACAATTGATAAACTGATGGTGGGAAACCCATTACTCTCTCAATTTGAATCTGAAATTCTGCATTTTCAAGACCTGGACATGAAAATCAATTCTGAGCCTGAATACATCTGCGTGGGAGCTATTGCACTGTACACTGGTAGAGTTCAGCTTCTCTCCAGAGACATGTACTTTCTGACTCCAGTAGGAAGGAGAGATGTGACCTAGTTTTGGATGGCTAAACCAGATTAAAATGGAAAAGAGAAAGGGAGAGAGAAGGACTATTTGCTGTTTTGGCTGTAAATGCATACAAACAAAACACTAACACAAGAATATCTGTGAGGCTCAGCTGGAGTTTATTACCCCACATGGATACTTCTGCTCACTTACAGGGTGGATGGTAGATGTTTGCCTATCCTTCTGTCACTGATTCCCAGGGGTACATGCTTCACGGGAGTAAGATGATAAGTTTACGTTACTTTTTTCCTTGCCTGGCTGCGTGCAGTGAGACAGCTGAATCCCCTTCTATTTAAGTTACTTTGTTCCACTGATGCTATAATCAAATTTTGTTTCTTCAGCTTTCATAATTAGACTCCTAATTTCCTTCCCACAGTATTTTTTTAAAGATTAATTTTTGAAAAGATTTTAGAATTAGATGAGAATATTAACCAATACATTAATGGTGTATAGGACAGAAGTTTGTATAATGGTAAAACGATCGAGATGACAGGTGTGGAGTCCAGCCTCATCTTTCTATTTTTTAGGTATATCCTAAAAAATACCTATGATATCTAATATCTATTAATTGTTCAACCTTTTTAGATGATCTTTCCAGTAGAAAAGATGATAAATTCTGAGAAGAAGAGGAGGAAAGCAATTGTGAATTGCAAGCAATTTTATAAACCACTTCAAGGTGTCCATGTGATTTCATCATCTCTGTATGTGAATGGTTAGACTGAAAAAACAGAACTGGCACTGAAGAGAACACATGTAATAAAAAAGATTAAATTGTATCTTTAAAAATATCTACAATATCTAATATCTATTAATTGTTTCATATTTTTAGCTGATCTGAAGCTAGCACTGAGATCAGAAACCAAAGCCTGGATAACTTTGCTGGGGTGTCATTGCAATAAGAAGTACAGAACACAGATGGAAGTGATTTTGACTTTTATAGAGGAAACTGGCAAGAAGTTAAATCGCAGCATCACGGACCTGGATGACATCAGAATAGCCATGTCAGCTTTAAAAGAGATCAGAGAACTGCAGATCTCTATTGACTCTCAAATTGGGCCCATTGAGGTAGCTAGTGGCAATGTTGCATGTATGGGTACTGTTTCAGAAAGCAGTTATTGTCTGGGTTAAAGCTTAATAGTGACCTTTGAAAATGTATGATTTAATATGTGTTAAATGTTGAGTGACAGACCTATTGGGCTCCTGTAAACCTTTTTGCGTGAATTTCTGATTTGAGCAAATGTAAACTTGCTGGGGTGAGAGGTGGTTTAGTGAGCAGTGGAGAAATTGAATGATGCAGGTAAGAGAAAGACAAGAATACAGATATTTAACGCAAGAAATCTTTTCATACTTTGTGGAAGAAGTCTGTATGAAAAGGAATGAGATTCTTAATTTTTTTATTTTAGCTAAGCCTGGAGTAAAAAAGCTAATGTTAAGCAGACTATACGAGATTGATTGCTTTAATCATCTATACCATAGGTTAAAATAAACAAAAGCAACTGACTTCCTTAAAGAAGGTAATATGATAGAATGCATTTACTGAACATCTGACAAATGGCAGAATTAAAAACAGATGGTAACTGTTTCTCTGCATTCCTGACCAGAGTATTTATTTAAGAATGCTATATTTTGGCAAAATGCACCATTGATTTTTCAGTAGAATTCTTTTTTCTAAGACATGTTCATGACTCCTGATTGCCCATAACTTCATTATAAGCTTCCAACTCTGCAAGCAGGAGCCTTGAGGCCCTAGGCACAAGAAGTGATGCTTCAGGTTTTTTAAAGGGAGGTTGACATATTTTCCACGTAGTGGTGTAGTAGACAGATAGCTACATTTCCATTTTTGTGATTTGATCAAACTGGAAAGCATGAATGGAAATAATTCCACTTCATACAAGAGTTTTCAAATGAAACTGCTATGCCATAGGTTCATTGCTACCCTACTCTGCTCTAATTTACAGAAAGTGAATTTCAGTTTTGTTTTTGTGAAAATTCACTTCGGGTTTTCAGTATGTGGACTGTTCATATGTTGGTGGTGCAAGTGAAAATCAATGCTCTGAGAAAAAAAAAATCTGATGTTTCTTCCAGTTTGGTATTGGTTTGCCAGATTTTGATAATGGCTGTTGTCAAAATCTGGCAACAGTTTCTTTTTCTAACAAATCATTCTCCATTCTTAAAAATTTAAAATGTTAGCATACATATATATGTATATGAAGTTATCATTTTATGTCAACTGAAGTTGCCACCTTATGAATCTTAATACAACATTCTGGCAGGAATCCTACGCTATGTTGAACAAATACGATCTACTTGTTGCCAAGGAAGAGACAGAGAAGGTGGACACTTTGCACTACACTTGGGAAAAACTGCTAATCCGTGCAAATGAAGTGCAGAATGAGCTTGTTGCTTTGCAGCCAAAATTCAGAGCAGAGCTCATTAGTGCTGTGAAGACTTTTACTGAAGACTGCGCACAGTTCTATTCAGATTATGATCAGGCAGGTGTTTCTATTTTATTGTTTTAGAGAAATTTTTAAGGAGCAGTGGGGGCATGGAAAAATTTTTGGATTTGACTAATTAATGGGATGGCCCTCTACTGCTGAGTAGGTCTATTCTTGTTAAGATGGTGTTTGAGTTCCAGTGCAGGGCAGGCTTTGATAAATGTTTTGTATGTGACTGAAGTGAGTAATGCTGGTATTCAGTTCTTAAAAATTAAGAACTGAGATATTTAAGGTTTATGAAACACATCTAGTTAGCATGAGCAAATGTGAAGACTAGGATTAAGGAGAAATTATGTTAGAAAGAAGAATTTTCTGATGCTGGATAAATTACAAGTGACTTAGGCTCTTATAACCTTTTTCATTAGAATATAAATAAATGAAGCTGAACTAATCTTGTATCATCTTTTAAGTAATGCTTTTACTCAAAAAAGGAGATATGATTGCTAATGATTGCCTAGCTTTTACAGTGTAATGAAAATTTTATGCATTAAAAGACAATTAGTTGCCTTCTTTGTTTTTTTGTTTTTTTGTTTTTTTTTCCTTTTAGTCCTTTTTAAAAGTGCTTGTTCAGTCTTGGTTCAGTTGTTATCTGATGTGGGGAGGGGATCTGGAAGCTGCAAAAGGGTTTGAAGTTAATATTTAGAAAATGCTGATTAGAAATAAGTCGTGGTTATTCTCACTCTCTAAATTAACCTCTTTGTTGTTGTTGTTGTTTTTTTTTTCTTTTAGAATGGACCAATGGTGGTTGGTTTAACACCTCAGGAAGCCAGTGACAGGCTTACTATATTCCAGGTACTGTTAATTCTAAGACAAAGCTCAATACTTATTACAAGTGAGCTAACACCTAAAGGGTCTGAGAATGAATCTCAGAAGTTGAATGAATTTTCATTGATAGATAGGGTTGCTGATTTGGCAAAGTCTGTTTTAACTTAGTGAAAACTAAGTTGGAATTTTTCTATGCATTTGCAAGGAATGCTGTTTAAATCTAATTTTTTTAGGAGTTAACAGAAAGCCTGCATAGATAATGAGTAATGATTACTAGATACAAATACCCTGATGAGAACCTTCCCACAAGTTTAGTGTATTTGGCTATAGGCTGTTCTTGTGTTCATTATTGTGTTTATTTTTTGGTTGAAATCTGCCTTTGTATCATGATTAACATCTATTCCTGCAATGACAACTTTTAATGCTTTTCCTTTTCCCATACTGCTATTCATTTGACTTCCTGCTATGTTCCCTGAGTTACATTGCAATTGACAATTAAATTATGCTTTTCTTTGCTGCTTTATTGGTAGTAATTCTTACTCCAATATTCAATACAGAATTTGCACAGCATACTTGAAGAGGTAGAATTTGCTGTATCCACCTTTTTTTGCTCTGTGTGTCATGCTTCACCTCTTTCAAGCGTAATCTTAGCATTTATTGTTCTGTCACTGTGCCACATGAAGTAAATGACTTTCCTGTCAGCTTCTAAAGATGTGCCTCCAAGCTAGATAAAAGTTACTTTTCTCAGGAAAATTGTTGACAAAACTGTTGACAGGGTAAGCTGTTATTATCTCTCTATATCTTTCCATTATTTCCTAGATTTTAGTTTAATGTAACTCTAATAATAATTTCAGATACTTAATATTTAATTATTTAATATTTTTAATATTTTTTTTCTTTTTCTCTCTTAGAATCGATGTGATAATCTCTTTCGGAAATATATTACTTGTACAGATGGAGAAAATCTTTTTGGTTTGCCAGTTACTCAGTATCCTCAACTACTTGAAATAAAGAAGCAACTGAATCTGTTGCAGAAACTCTATAATCTATATAACAGTGTCATTGATACAATCAGTGGCTACTATGATATTCTTTGGTCGGAATTAGACACTGAAAAAATTAACAGTGAACTTCTGGAGTTTCAGAATAGGTGAGAAACTACTGCTGTGTTAAAGCTGCCTAAAGTACTTCTTGAATATGATTATAATTGATTAGCACCAATAGTCATATAGGAGCATGTATTTATTTACTGAGGCATGAAAAATGTGAATTTAAGTTGAAAAATATATCCATTACCTATTACTGCAACCCTAGGGTATATCACCATGTCCTGCAGCATAGGGAGGAGAAGATCCAGCAGGCAGGAATTGTGCAGCAAGATTGATTTATTTATTTATTTTACAAACTCTTTTATAGACTTTTTTCTTCATAGTCTAATTGGACAAGGATCAGCCACCCCTTGGGGGTGATTGGCTAGAATCCTAAAACATCCATTGTCAAAATATTTTTCTACTATACCATAAACAAGACTTTCCAAGGCTGCAGGTGTTTGATTGTTTACATAACTCTGCTACCTCTTCTGTGAGAGAGAAAAGTCTCTCACGGGCTTAGAAAATAGCAAGAAAATCCTTGCTAGCAGCATTTTTGTATCCACAATTACCAATGTCATAAAATCAAAAAAAATTTAGATTCTAAATGTTGAGCATTCCTTAGACAGATTCTTGGCTAACATTTTTAATCAGCTTGGAATATATATTAAAATTGTTATTTATTTTGTCCATGAAGGGAAGTTTCACCTTTTTGTTGTACTATTGCTGTTCATGAGAGACAGACTTACACTAGATGTCAAAGGGAAGTTAGTGAATTGCTGAACAGTTTTTCTGCAAAATGGGTTATATTGCACGCATAGAAGCTGAACTATTCATCATACCAGGAATCAAACAATTTAAAGAATTAAACCCTGAGGAACAGGGTTTTTCTAGAGCTCAGAGCAGTGCGTAGCATCGGCCTCACCAAAAGATTAAATCAAGATGTAAAGCGTGTCAACTGGTTTTGAAGACTACTTGTGCAGAGTGTATTAGAATTATGCAGCTACACTCCTTAAGGGGAGCCTGTAGGTGCCTATGCAGCTATCAGTCATTGAAATAGACTGGAAACAGATTTTCTCATGTGGAGAATCACATACAGAAGCTCTAGATTAGAGGTAACCTGAATTTGGGAGGTATGTGTTCTGCTGTTAAATCCATATACTGTGGCTTTAAAGAAAGAATATTTGGAACTTTTCGAAAAAGCTTCCTTTATCTCAACGTAGGTGCCGTAAGCTCCCTCGTGCTGTAAAGGAATGGCAGTCTTTTTTTGACCTAATGAAGACCATAGAGGACTTCAGTGAATGTTGCCCATTGCTTGAGCACATGTCAAGTAAAGCAATGATGCCTCGGCACTGGAAACAGATTACAGATCTCACTGAACACAGATTTGATGTGGAGAGTGAAACATTCAAACTGAGGAATATAATGGAAGCTCCGCTATTAAGATATAAAGAGGAAATAGAGGTATTGTGAAGGAAGAAAAGTGGATACATGAAATCAAACAATCTGCTTGTATAGTATAGGAGTAACAGTAGCAAGAAGGAAATCAAAACATTTCTGTAGAAAGGACAGAGAAATGAACTATCACTTGAGGTTTTTGTATAAAATAATGACCCAAATATATTGTGGCATCAACTTCTCTTTTTGAAATCATGCAATTTGGCCTAGGAGTTAATTTGCGGGGGTGCCTTGCTTTGTGACATTAAACATATGAAAAGTAGTCACTATGTTATTATTTTATTCCCCCCAGAGTTGATTAAATTGTGATGTGTTTACAGATTATTAGCTGTGGTGTTTGTATATCTGTAGATCTTTTCACTAAATAGTTGCTCATGAGCCTAATGTTACCTACTGTTAAAGAAATAAGATCTAGATTTGTATATCAGAGATTTGAAGCATTCATAGCTTGTTTTGGCATCCTGTTTCTTTAAAGGATATCTGCATAAGTGCTGTGAAAGAGAGAGACATTGAGCAGAAGTTAAAACAAGTGATAGCTGAATGGGATAACAAAACGTTTATCTTCGCAAACTTTAAAACTCGTGGGGAACTTCTTTTAAAAGGTGACAGCACATCAGAAACAATTGCTACCCTGGAGGACAGCTTGATGATTCTTGGTTCTCTCATGAGTAACAGGTAACAGGAACGGGAGAGAAGGAATGGGGGGAGAGAGAAAAATATTAGCAAAAGGCTTTGTTTTAGTGAACAAATCTGTCACAGAAGAGAAGGTAAATAAACATCTAGATAAAACCTAAGAGCTCGCTTGTCCTTGGACTGTTTATGGGTTAGTTCTTATTGTATTTAATGTATCTCCCTCCCGTAAGTTCTTTTGAAAACATGTAGATGCAGCTCAGATTTCCCAAATAAACAACTGGACAGTTTTCATTAATTAAAGTGGGGACATAAGGGAGACCACTACCTGGCTGTGGCAGGCATGCCTCAGGCATTACAGCCACTGCTACTCTGCCCCTGTGATAGGCCATTGCCTCATGCCAAAGGTGCTGAAAATCCCAGTTAAAGCGAGCTTCAGTTTGTCTGGTTTCACATGCCAAAAGACACAGATAAAATAAGGAACACGGAACCCAATCATCAGGCAGATGCTCAAAAGCAGGAGTTTAGGGAGAGCTCAGGAACTCTGTGAGTTTACAGCTTTCAAGTCTGTTTTTGAAACCACTTTAGCTTAGAGTGAAATTGAAATCCTGTTCCCATTCCTCTTCTGTTGGATCAGAGCTGCCAACTAGCTGAGTTGAGTTTAGGTTTTTATACTGTCACTTGAAAAATTTTAAGCAGAAAAATTATTCTTTATCCTGTGACTTATAAGCTGCTTTTCAAAAGTCTTGTTTTCTTCTTGAAATAAAGAAATGTCTTTTTTTTTTTCTTTTTTTTTTTTTTTTAACTGTAGATACAATACCCCCTTCAAGGCACAGATTCAGAAATGGCTGCACTATCTTTCCAACACAACAGATATCATTGAGAACTGGCTGACTGTGCAGAACTTGTGGATTTATTTAGAAGCCGTTTTTATTGGTGGTGACATAGCAAAGCAGCTTCCAAAGGTTTCTAGACATGCAGTTTTTCAGTTTGCTTATCAACATTTTAAGAATAAAACTTAACTGTGATGTCATGATTGATGCAGTAACATAAACTTAATTTCTTTTGGTATTCAACAAAACTGGTCTTGCTAGGAAATTAGGCAAGCAGTGCCAATGGAAAGTATGCTGTGACAAAGAATAATAAAATTGTGTGATCTATTTGATCTTTTTATTTCTAGATTGAAAAGCTGTTAACAAATATGTATTTCAACATTGTGCCTAGTAGTAACTGAGCCTAGTAGTACCTACTACTAGCATACTAGTAGCTAGGAATCCCTATCTTAAACTTTCCTACATGGCTTTTAAAACTGAAAACAAACTAGTTTTAGAAAAAAACCCTTCATATTTGAAGCACTCAATTCAAGTATAACAAGTTTTCTGTCTTTTTCTTTAAAAATGACTGTAAGAGGAAGTACGCAGCAGGCTTGACAGCCAAGTATAAAATATGCTCTATTGTGTAAGCAGAAAGAAATGCGTTTTTCTAAGCTGAAAAATTTCTAGAAGACATGTGATTACTAGTGAGAAGACTGCTGTTGAGATTACTGGGTGCTGGTCCTGCAAGCAGGTGCCTTTTTCCTCTTCTCTCTTCCTGCCTCCATTTCTTCCATTCCACATTCACTGTTATGTTTCAACAGGAAGCAAAACGTTTCTCTAACATTGATAAATCCTGGGTAAGGATCATGACCCGAGCTCATGAAACACCTAACGTTGTTCAGTGCTGTGTTGGAGATGAAATAATGGGACAGCTATTGCCACATTTACTGGAACAGCTTGAAATCTGTCAGAAATCGCTCACAGGGTAAGATTACTACGAGACCACATTCTCGGCCGGATGGTTGTGCACTCTGTAACTAGGCAAAGAGCAATTGCTCAAGTACTGTCCCATGAACTTTGCAAAGATCATGTTCTTATTCTACTATGAATTCAGTTGAACAGGGCAAACAAGTTAGCAGGATAATACAACACCTCCAAAGAAATTTCTACCAATTCACTGATAATTTGTGGCTGTCACTCACTGTCTATTTCTGTTGAAAACAAAGCTGGTTTTAGCCTAGTTTCAATCCAGAAGACAGTCTAGATTTGTGTCCCATTCACACTTTCACAGATCTGGGAGAAATTCAGAATGAGAGATGTAAATAGCAAGTGAAAGAGTTCATGTAAAAACATTTTATTTCAGTTTAGTTTCTCTTCTTTTTACTGGTGTTTAGATTATAGCAAATAATAAAAGTTTTCCATGAAATGATTTCTGATACTAAGAGAGTAGCTTTAAAGCAGATGCTTAACATGAATGTATGATGGATAAAAATTGTCATCGCTACAGATAAAAATTGGAATAATAAACGGTGAGAAATACTGCTTTGAAAGAGGAAAGGATGTATACATTAACCTAAATCACTTACCATCTACCCCCTCCCGGCTTCTGTACCAATTTTTAAAAAATGCAGGTACCTGGAGAAAAAGCGCCTGCTATTTCCACGATTCTTCTTTGTGTCAGATCCTGCTCTCTTGGAAATTCTTGGCCAGGCATCAAATTCTCACAATATACAGGCACATCTGCTGAACATATTTGACAACATTAAAACTGTCAGGTTCCATGAACAGGTATGTGCTGCCCATACCTCAGTGTTATGTTCCCTCACATTGGCAATGTGCGATACTTGCTAAATTAGAGTGCTACTTGGTTGCACAAGGCATTCAACTGTTTTACCACGTTCACCAACTATTTGATCCTGAGTAGGTTTTCTTCATTTAAGATTTAGTTTCATATCTTCATTTATGTCATAGTGAAACTTCATGTAGAATAGCAAACCAAAAATTTGTGCAAGTGCTTAAATTTCAGAAAAACCCAACCCATGTACTGGTTTTGAGTTTTTATGAACTTTTGTCTTTACATTGACTGTATTTGTACTTTTCCATTCATTTTTTGATTGTAAGAAAAAATATATCTACTGTCTCTCCTGTTTCTGAGTTGTCCTTACTATGCCTTCAGACACAATGTTTGAAAAACACTTTTCTTATACCTTTTACAAGAACAGATAGCAAAATTTTTTCCTTACACATACATTTTCTTAGAAAATAATTACCTCCCCATGCTTTTGAAATTCCTTTGGTTGTCCATGTTCCTTAACTTTTCTGTTTCCATTATTTTTGATTCTAATGCTGTAAATTTTGGTAGGCTATTTACCCACCAGTGATGGGGGAAGGTTTCCTTTATTGTGTCTGGAAAGTGGATGTTGTCACAGAATCACAGAATGGGTCAGGTTGGAAGAGACCACAGCAGGTCATCTGGTCCAACCTCCCTGATGAAGCAGGGTCATCCTTGAGCACATGGCACAGGCTTGCCATTGAAACTTTAGTGAAATTCAGGATTGTCAATATATTGGGTTTTGTCTCCTTGGTCATGACAGTGTTTTGTTTAAAGCCTTTCTGCATAGCAAAGTAATGATTTAGTAGCCTTTACATTTCCTTGAGCAAGTTGATATAATTTATTAGTTACTTAAATCAGTTTAATGGAGTGATTGCAGAAAAATACAAATTATTGTAAAGACAAATAACATCTATAAACACAAGATATTTTTGCTTTCATTAGATATATGATCGTATATTGTCAATTAGTTCACGAGAGGGTGAGACTGTAGAGCTGACTAGACCTGTAATGGCTGAAGGTAATGTGGAAGTTTGGCTCAGTTCTCTCCTGAAGGAATCGCAGCAATCACTGCATCGAGTTATTCGCCAGGCAGCTATGGACATCCAGGAAACGAGTTTCCAGATTACTGAATTTCTTTCTACTTACCCAGCCCAGGTAATATCATTGTTAAATGAATGAAGAATTATTCACAGATATGTATCAGGTTTTTTTCTTGTCTTTGCATTCAAAGTTGCAGCCAGTGTTAAATGCAAAAATGGCATTTAATTTCATTTGAATCATCTCAGTCTTTTAAGTTACGCTTCACATAGGTGAAACCAAAATAAGATAACTTACCCTAAAGCTCTTGTTTAAAAAGGATGCTGAATGCAATAAATTAACGTAATGATGTTAACACTATTTCTTTACAAGCTTAATACTTGTCTAGTGGAGGAAAAGTAGTAAAATTGTATGTTTGTTCATATATTCAGGATAATGCTATGTATTGCTAAAGATTTGAAACTGAGGGTAGTGTTGAGGGAAAATGATTTTCTTTGTAGAAGCTTCACTTGTGAAGTGAATGTTGTTGCAGATGGAATAAAGAGTTTGTGAATTACCAGAAAAAAATTCCAAATTGAAGCACTAATTATTCACTGGTTAGTTAATATTTATATAAAGTCTATTTGTTACACATAGTATTTTTATATATATACTGTAAATTATATTGAGCAGTTGTATAAGCAGGGCACTGTAGGCAGTATCTACAAGACTGAAATACAGACTTAACCATGCATTTTTGGATGGAGTTGGGGCACACAAAACAAATGCCTGGGTTGAATGACCTCTGTATGAATGCATGAAAAGTAATTTTATACATATATGTAGGAACCCAGAGTGCTGAGAATATTTCTTTGCCTGTTTTGAAGGGTTTTTATCCCCCTGAACTACACTGCTTTAACCTCCAACCTTGGAAAAAACTGCCTACTATCAGAAAAGAACTAGAAAATACAATGGTGTGAATTAGGTTATAGACTACTATGTAAGATTGTCAAAGGGTGAAAAATTTAGAGGTTTTAGGCTTCTCTTTGTAGTAAATAGGTAAGAGCAAAAGACATCAAAATGGAGGATTGTTGTTGTTCTCCAAACCTTCTTCTTCTTCTTCTACTACTCCATATTCTACAGTAATTTGGGATGATTGGACAAAAAATTCCGCAGTTCCTGGCTGTGTTACTGAATAATTGGTAGGAAAATGAAAATAATATACGTTTTTAGTAACCATTGGTTAAATTATCTTTAAAAGGCTGTGTAAATCTTGATAATTGGGCTTTCTCCTGCATTCTCTATTCTGTGCTGTGTCTGGGTCATGCTAGTGACTCTGTTTCTCTGATAAGACTTAATAAACAACTATCTAGCAGCAGCAGCGAAAGCTGAAAGTCTCCCTTTGTCTCTCAAACTAACTACTAGCAAGGGCTTTAAAACTCTCTCCCATCAGGAGAGATTTGATTTACGGCACAGATCTGTGTCACATATAGTAGGAGAACCATTTCTTTAGTTTTTCTGTGTCTGCGAATGTACATTTTAGGTGAAAGAGAAAAGATTATGAAGCGTATACTTCTATGTTTCCTAAGGTCGGGCTATTGGGGATCCAAATGATTTGGACAAGAGACTCAGAAGAAGCTTTGACTCTTGCCAAGCACGATAAAAAGGTTATGCGTAAGACGAACCAGTTTTTCCTGGATCTTCTGAACATGTTGATAGATATGACAACAAAAGACCTTAGTCCAGTAGAGCGAGTTAAATATGAGACATTAATCACTATTCATGTGCATCAGAGGGACATTTTTGATGGTCTTGTAAGTATTAAAAAATTAACAATGGGTTATGAGGGGTTTTCCACATAAAACAATGTGAAATGATAAGAAAATATTATGATACCTATGAACTTTTGCCTCATAAGATAAACATTTAATTTCATGACTGTAATGATTATGTGTCCTGGAATATTATAAAAATGCGGATGTTGCTCCAACCATGTCTTAAGTTCCTTTTAAATAATTCAGTGAGTTTTCCTCTCCCCAAGCAGTAGCAGAATTTTGTTTCCTGTTGGTCCACTAAAGTTAAATGCCTCTGTTGCATGATCAGTTAGGGACTTCTTTTTCCTCATACATTTTGTTGCAAGTAATTGTCCTTTCTCTGGACTGCATTATGAATTTCCACAGGTAGATAAAATGAATATAGAGTTTTAATACAGGAAAAAGTTTGAAGCTGGTTGAAGCTGGTATCCTCTCTGATCTAGTTTCAATAGCATACTTAATTATTACTTAGGGATTTCTTTATTCACTTCACACCTTCTCATGCTGACACAGGATGTTAAAATAAGGAAAATGAAAGCATTTAGCTTAATCAAACTTAAAGCTAGCATACCCCTTTACCTATAGGAAGCCCTGGACCTAATTCTGAAATTAAGCTGTTCAAGAAAAGAACTATTGAGTTTTAGCCCATTGTTGATAGGCAGGCATTTATCTTTTCATTGTAGAATCATTTGGTTCTAGTTATAATCATTTTATGTAAAGTGTAATTTTTAGATACAAACTGAATGAGAATCTTTTAAATCCTCTTTTAATATTTGATAGAGCAACTTTGACTTATTCTCAGCTCTGTTGAATTTCTTAGATAGTATCAGCACCATGACACTGCCTTGAAATATCTTTTTTTCCAATACCTGTGTGGTTTCATACAATTATTATAGCAGTTTATAAAATCAAATATCACATTATATACTTTCTACTCATGTAAAACTAAAGTGGTAGAGATGACTAAAAGGAATGGCAATTTTAAGGGTAAACTGAACTTAATGACTCTTAATGGTTAGGGACTGTTCATTTGTACTTAGAATTTTGACACACTCATCTAAAGCCAGAAGTTCCTCTGCCTAAGTATGCGATTGAGCAATAATACATTAGCAATTTTTGTGGTAAAAATCCAGATAGGTTCTCCACTATTCTTTTGTTACTAGCTGTTATTTTATGCCTTTCACTATGTTTGCAGTGCTGCCTTTGCATCTACTACTTAGATGCCATAATGTAAAAGTGAAAGTAAATGTTAACCATGAATGCCGCAGCCTCGTCTTCCCTCTCTTCTTAGTGCTGCATGCATATCAAGAGCCCTACGGACTTTGAGTGGCTGAAACAATGTAGATTTTATTTTAATGAAGACTCTGATAAAATGGTGATTAAGATCACTGATGTGAGCTTCACGTACCAGAACGAATTCTTGGGCTGTACTGACAGGCTTGTCATAACACCTCTTACAGACAGGTGAAAAAGACTAATTTTTTACCTTTATTCTTTGCTGGCAAACCTTGGCTTTTATGAGAACAATTCAGTCATTCCTGTTGGATGCAAAATTGATCTCTGCAGAGTTTATCTTTCACAGTCTTGTCAAAGTCAGTAAATTCATATGGAATGCTTCAGTATTTTTGTTTCTGTGTCCTATAATGTGAATAATTTCCAAATTATTTTCTGCCACATACTTGCACTGGTCTCCACATACATGATGTATGTGGCTTTCATATTGAAGCCAATATATCTGAGGATCAGATATATCCAACAGATAAAATATGTAGAGATACAGGACAAAAGTAGGTGTTGACAGACAAGCTAATGGAAAGAGCTAAGGAAGAATAGACAGAAAAAACAATTTTATTCAACTGCAATAGTTTAGTGTTTAGATCTCTGATCTAAAAGGATGTTGAAAGAATTGCAGTCCTATTAACAGAGAGATCTACCTGTCTAACTCAGTGCAAAGAATGCTTTATAACCTATCATTGGCAAAATAAAGGCTTTGTTTGCTTTTTTTTTGTTTGCATTGTTGAGGGTTTTTTTGCTTTTTTTTTTCCTTAACTATTCCATACAAAAAATTTCTAAGGCTAATCTTTATATATAATTATTAGTTGGTGTTTTGCTCCATTATACATGGATGTTTCATTTATGAAAGGGGATGCACTGTGTGATCAAATTTTAAATATGGATGAGAAAGGAAAGGTTAGGTGTCTTTCATTATTGCACTCCACAGTATAACATATTTCAAAACTACTCCAGATAAAATAGATCAGTATCCAAGATAATCAAACTAGATTAAGCAGCATCTCTGTATCTGCTTTCTTCCCTTCTTTTGATCTTTCAGGTTGCTGATAACTGAGGATTATCTGTTCTTTCACTTTATGTATGATGAAACGAACCTTAATATTCCTTCCATCAGAGACTGAGTGAAGGGGTTTTGTCCTTACTGATCTAAATTTTAATTAGTGGAATATAATTTCAGCACTTCCCTTTTCTCCTTAAATCAGACCCTGTGTAAGCTCCCCTGGCACTATACAGAAAACTGTCTGCTGCAGCCTTATTGATTGCTGCCTTTTAGATGTTACATCACTTTGGCTCAAGCTCTGGGCATGAACATGGGTGGAGCACCTGTGGGACCTGCAGGAACTGGAAAAACTGAAACTGTGAAAGATATGGGACGGTGCCTTGGAAAATATGTAGTGGTCTTCAACTGTTCAGACCAGATGGATTTCCGAGGACTTGGGAGGATCTTCAAAGGTAAGATGTGGACCAAAGGTAAGCTGCTGGCCAAACAGTCAACTGTTTTCTTGGCTGCACTAAGCACAGTATAACTAACTGGGAAGAGAAAGTGATTGTTCCACTATACTCAGCTTTGGAATAGCCTCAGATCAAGTACTCTTTGCAGTTCTGGAGTCAACAATGTAACAGCATAAAAAAATACTTTAATGTATCCAAATGAGAGCAAAAAAGATGGTGAGAGCTAGAGGGCAAGACTTAAGAGGAACAGCTGAATATACTGTTTGTTTTGCTTTGAGAAAGGGAGACTGAGGGGAGGGAGCTGTTAGTAACTTCCTCATGAGGGGGAGTGGAGATGGAGGTGCTGATGTCTCTGGTGTCTGGTAATAGGGCATGGGGGAATGGCTTGAAGCTGCATCGGGTGAAATTCAATCTATTCACTGAGAGTGTGGTCAAGCACTGGAACAAACTTGCTAAGGAAGTCATTGGTGTCTCAAGCCCATTAGTGTCCATATAGTGCTTAGACAACTATCTTATATATATGGTTTAATTTTAGATACGCATTTGTGGAGTCAGGGCTTGTACTTGTTGATCCTTGTGAGTCCTTTATAAATCAGGATATCCTGAGATTATATGCTTTTATGAATTATATGAAAGTTTCAAATGCTAAGAGGACATCTTTTTAAAACAAGGTTGATGCATAACTGGCAGATGGTTTCAGCCTTTTAATAACTGCAAGTAATTAATATCTTGTTATGAATGTCAGTATTTTGTCTCCTTCAAATGTTGAAGTTCCTATCAGGAAATAAGAAATGGAAGGATAATGAATGAGAAGGAAATGCATGGATAGTGCTATATAGGTTAAAAACAGTTGGTAGAACTCACTGAAGTAAGGTGTAGATGACATTTTTTTAGGCATCTGAAATTGAACCTGTCAATCATGGCAGATGTTAAATTAGAGACCAAATGGAGATTCCTGACCATTGTACTATTGCAAGTGACTGTATCTATGATTTTGTTTTGTTTTCCCTAAAAAATCTGAGGAAATATGCAGTTCTGGTAGAGACTGACCTCCAACTTCTTTTCCAGTGAACGCAACTGTATTGTTCATTTTAATATGTGCAGTAAGTTATTGTCAACCTGTCATATTTTCATAGAATTACTGCAGGAATTTTTCTTGGGAGGTAAAGAGGGACAGGAAAACATTCAAGATATGAGAAAAGGAAAAGAAACCAAAGAACATAGTATCCTAGTGTTACGATCCGGTTTAAACCCAGAAAAGCAAAGCAAGCTAAGTCTCTGTGCATGAACTGGAAAGAACTTAGAAGGTTCTAAATATTCCCAGAAATGAGATTAAAACCAAATGAGGTTAGATGTTGATGCCAAAAAATTGATGTATTTTATTTAATAGTGAAAGAGGGAAAGAGAAGGGAAGAGAAAAGAAAGAGAGAAAGAAAAAGAAGTGTGCGTGGGGGGTGGGGGAACAGGGAGAGGTGACAGGGGTTAAGTGGAAGCATATCACCCATCCGAGGGTCCCAACGACGTCTCGTTGCTCCCCTCCATCCGGTCTGCTGGTGGTGAGGGTCCCCCGCCGCCACGGTGGCCACGCCGCTACATGCTGCCACACCACACGCCGCCACACGCCGAAGAGTGCAGAATTCCATGCATTAATATACACTTCGGGCCAGGTGGGAACGTCCATGTGCCTCTCTTGCAGGGGCTAGCTGGACACCCTGTCCCTTGCAACACTGAGGGTGTGTTGCGTCATCTCTGGTGCTCTGGTGCAGGGTCTGGGGACCCCTTGGCGGGGGGCGCCTGTGATGGGCCATGTCACCCCCTTCTGCTGTGGATAAGCTTCCTCCCCCCTGGTGAGGACCCCTCAGCTGGGCTCCTCTGCACAGTGGAGGATGGGCAGTCACGGCACCTCTGACCACAGGCTTTTCCCACATACCCAGAGCCTCTCCTCCCTCCACGCCTTGGTGCGAGGGTCTGTGTGAGCCTGGCAGCTGATAGCCCTGGGGCTGTGGTCCTCATCCTGGAGGTGTTAAGCCTGTGCTCAGTGAATGGCCCCAGCCCTGAGCTGTTACTTTGTCTTCTCTTCATCAGCGAGCAGTGTCAGGCCTCAGTCAGGGCCCCATCCAGGGTGCAGTAGTCTTCACTGCAGCTTTTGTAACACGGTTTAAAAGTCCTTCAAGAAAATGTCTAACTCATAGACTATAATATTTCAGTCTCTGACACCTGGACAATCTTAAGGACTTTGAGAACTTGTATATTCTTACTTGAAAAAAATTAAAATTCTCCTCTTTCTTCCTTTTCCACCCCTCAAAAATAAACATTTTTTTCCCCCCCTGAAGTAGATTAACCTAATTTTTGTCTTGTGAATTGTACCAAAAAGGTGTTAAAAACATAATGGTCATATGCTTAGTTGCTGTTTTCTTTGAAGGCCTTGCTCAGTCTGGCTCCTGGGGCTGCTTTGATGAATTCAATCGTATTGATTTACCAGTGCTATCAGTAGCTGCACAGCAAATAGCCATTGTGTTAACATGTAAGAAGAAACATAAAAAAAGGTTCATTTTTACTGATGGAGACAATGTGGAAATGAACCCAGAATTTGGCATCTTTCTTACTATGGTAAGTATTCAGTAAGTTTCTAATATGCCAGTGATGATTGTACAATAATCCAGTCTAACTTGGTATATTAAGTGTACTTGCTAACTCTTATGTCAGTCAGTTCTTAGAACTAACTCACTGATAGTTTGAGAACATTGAGCATTGCTGCAAAGACAGTTTTTGGGGTCTTGTTTCAATAACATCAAGCGCATGAAACTAACAAATGCAGGCAGCACCATAAATACAAGTTATCTCAGTTTCAGATTACTTCTGCATGCCAAATTCTGGCCCCCAAAGTACACTTTTTGCTACAATTACAAAAAAATTGCCATAGAGATATAGGTAGAAGTGGCCAGTAAAAATAGGACCTGTAAGACAAACTCAGATTTGAAATGCTTAGGTAGGACATTTTTCTTATCTCATGGATGTAAAAGAGACTAAAATTCTGTAGAGATATGGTGGCAAGTCTGTATGGCAATTCATTTTGACATGTGATTTAAAGCCAATGAACCATTTTTATCTACCAAAATGGCATATTCCTTTGCTGATTATTCTGTTTGTGCAAAGTGCACTCAACTTCAGTACTTGTTTTTCCTCTCCAGAATCCGGGATATGCTGGACGGCAAGAACTTCCTGAAAACTTGAAGATCAATTTCCGTTCAGTGGCTATGATGGTTCCTGATCGTCAAATCATAATTCGTGTTAAATTGGCTAGTTGTGGTTTCATTGATAATGTTGTGTTGGCAAGGAAATTCTTTACACTGTATAAGCTGTGTGAAGAGCAACTGTCAAAGCAGGTGATTATATTCATATGATGGAACCTGATTATTTTAGGGGAAAACTATATATGAAGTCACAAAATATTCATGTGAAGAAAATGGAGAGGTTCGTGTTCACGTTCACTAAGTAAGCTAAGTGACACTTGTAGTTTAGTAATGCACCCCTCTGCTGTCCTGGGAGATTAACTCCTGCTGCAGGTTGTCGGTGCAAGAATGGGCTTTCATTCAGAACACTGCTTATTATTAAGATTTAGCTTTAATGAATGGTGATGGCTGAGACAAACAAAGGCTTTATACATGGCCTTTGTTGGTCTTACAGAGTGTATTGAGAGGCATTTGGTTTGTGCTGCCTGTGCTTGTATAGATGTTTCTCAGTGTCCAAGGGCCACAGAGAATTCAAAATAATATTGATAAAGTATTTCTCAATAGTCCTTGGGAGCCCTGTCTTGATTCAATGACTTATGATTACATTTTTTTTCTGTCACACCTTAGATTTTAATAGATGGTAGCAGACTGGGAGAGTGAAGTCACCCATAGTCATACAGCCAAAGAATAGTTGATGGATGTTTGGAGGCATTGAAGCATGTGTCACTCCTCCTACATATCCACCCATATCTTGAATAGTAAACAAGAGTTGTTTAATCCCTGTTAAATTAGGGAAAATTTTCTTTACCTATCTTCTAGGTGCATTATGATTTTGGCTTGCGGAATATATTATCTGTGCTGCGTACACTGGGAGCAGCAAAAAGAGCAAATCCCACAGATACTGAATCTACCATTGTCATGCGTGTGCTGAGAGATATGAACCTGTCTAAACTAGTAAGTTCTGAGGGCCTGATGAATAATTTAAACTGCACTTTGGAGCTACGTGAAGATTGTATGTGACCTTTACACTGAAGCTAGCTTGGAAATGTTTCATTCTCTGAGTGGAACATTTTGGCTGGGATAGAGATAAATTTCTCATAGTACCCTGTGGACTCCCCTCCCCCTGAGGAAGGAGTGAGCGAGCGGTTGTCTGTTGCTTGGCTTCCTACCCAGGTTGAACCTTGAATTGTTCAGAATTTTCTTCCATATTTTCCCTGCTACCTCTGGAAATAAGTGACAAAATAGATGCCTATGCAGCAACTTCTTTAGAAACTTTGTCCTGAAGTATTTAGTCACTCTTTTGAAAGAATCTATTATTCATAGTAATGAGCACCATCTCACCTATCTAAAGAGCTAACAAACCTCTTCTGTTGCTGTGATACTTAACTAGTTTTTTTTTTTCACACCAAATAAAACAGACAATTTTCTAAATGTTATTGCTAAAATCTACTATAAGAAATTCAGTCTTCATGTTAGTGGTTTATTTTGACTAATAGAAGCACCACATGATCTCTTTCTGCTGTGTCCTTCTAGTGTTTAACACCTAGAGGATTACTGTAGATGGTTCCTTATGTTCTCAAGCATTTCTTTAGGTCTTCAGAACCTAGGGATTGTTCTTTTTAAAGATGATAAAATAAATAGAACAGGTTTTAATCTGTGTGGATTTTTGTTTCCCCTGATTTTCACTAGATTGATGAAGATGAACCCTTATTTCTGAGTCTAATTGAAGATCTGTTTCCCGATATTCAGCTTGATAAAGCCGGCTATCCTGAACTTGAAGCAGCCATTGATAAACAGGTGATGTTTCTTGTGATCCGTGGTGCTGTGGCATAACTACCATGATGTGACATCTAAGAAAATTATTGTTGTGGAGTCTATCCAGCTGGCAATACTATATTTTACTGTTTAGTGGAAGAGTAAGCTTTTCCATAAATCTTTATCACTGACATATTATTATTAAGCTCATTCTTCAGGAGGCCACAGAATTGGGATTATATAGTCCCGTGGTTTTCTCGAGTCCTGGTTACTGGGGTCCAGTTTGAAAAAATGCGTGTATACAAACTTGCCTCATGTGACCCAGGATTTAATATTTGTCTAAAGTCTTAACAATTGGAATATGAACTTGAGAAAAGATTTACCTACAAAGAGATTTTTTTCCATTTAATTTCCCATTAGATGTTTGTAACATTTCAGTAGGGCAAATTTAAGAATATCTGGTGTGTATATATATAAAAAATAGATGTATTATTGATCTACCTAATAGATAGATTATAATGTATATAGAGGCTGGTTTACCTTATTTTCTGAATACATATTTGAATACCAAATATATCTTCTTTTTCCAACAGGGTTTTGTTTTTTTTTTTTTTATACAAAAAGCCTTTACAAAGAGTGTAACAATCTGTTGAAGGTATATCTATATCAATCTATCAATCTATACCTGTATATAGGTATATCTATCTACCTACGGGCATCAAAATATATTTTGCACTCTAAAAAAATAGTAATTTGGTTTTCTGTCATTGTCTCTTAGGTGGAGGAATCTGGCCTTATTTGTCATCCTCCTTGGAAACTGAAAGTTATCCAGCTTTTTGAAACCCAGAGAGTAAGGCATGGATTGATGACACTAGGACCTAGTGGTGCAGGAAAAACTACTTGCATCCACACCTTAATGAAAGCAATGACAGGTATGCTAGTACTTATATTGTAAACTGTTACTGAAGTGTTACACTGTAAACTTTAAACCCCATTGTTTCTTCTCAGAAAACTTCAATTGCTTCCCTGTGAGAATATATTACTGGAAGAGTGAGGTTTTGTGTTGAGATACTAATTATTCTAGTAGAATCTTTTAAAAGCTTAAAAATAAAAATGTCTGACATTCAAAGCCATATACTTCATGTCCTTTTTTCCATATTATCATACTTTTATGAGAAGTTCTTATTCTGGAAGCATTAAGAAAGAGGAATACAGTCTAGGCAGGCAGCTCAGACAAGTGATTAAAGCATCCCCTGGGTTTTGCTGAGGTAATGCTGAAACCTTTTGCTAATCATAAGTAGTTTGGTATTTTTGAACACAATGCACAAGACAGGCTCTTTGCAATATAAAATAACTTGTTTTATAACCATAAATTCCTGGTTTAGGCAGTGATTAAGCCTTCAAGGGTGTTAATTTTGTGTCCTGGCTGGAGGCTTGAAGACTGTGTGTAGTTTTTTTGTCATCTGTATTTCTAAACAAAAATATTTGTTGAAGAATATCTGTTTGATCTTATTAAAATAAAAGGTCATATCCTGGGGAGAAAAACATCTCATTTGAGGTAAGGTTGTGTTACCCCATTTCACAGGCTGCTTATATGATTTTCCAGAAATGGGTAATTTCTGTAAAAAATAGTTCAGCAAGCCTCTCATACATGCAGTACTGTGCTGTGCTTAAGAAACACTGTAAGCTCTACATTGCAGTGGAAATGAATGTTCCCTTTAGGAAAAAAAGGAAGAACAAAGTTGCATTGCAGTGTTTTCCTATCCTTTCATGTAGTACTGAGATGTGAACTACTACCAAGATAAAGCCACCTCAATACTTTTTACAAAGCTGATCTTCTCACACAACCTCATGAAATGTTAAACTACATGATTTGTCAGGCTTCTATTACATGTTAGTGAAATATGATTACAATTAATATATTTTAAAATAATTTTTTCAGCTCTTTCTTTCAACATCTTGCTACTGGCTCCTGGTTAAGTTTTAATATTGGGTTTTCTAAAGATGTCTGGCACAGCAGTTTTTAAACTGTTGCTAATGAGATAGAAATAAAGGTTATATGATCATGGTATGGCTAGATAGAATTTATCTCTCTAAGAGAATTCACAGGAATATGCCAATATCATATACTTCACCTATTCTAAGATGTATGCAAGCACACAGAAGGGCAAAAAACCCCAAACCTCCAATCAATCATCTGTCTGGTATTTAGTCATTGGGTTTTAAAAATGTGCATCCAAATCAAAGATCTTAAAGCTCTATTTTTTAAAAGTCTTCAAAATATTAAACTAAACCTTGAATAAATGTCATCTTGCTGCTCTTCTGTTCCAAATGAAGCCAAGAAATGTGAATTTTACTTTCGAAAGTTCCAGAACTTCATTCTACTTTTTATGATGTCTCCAATTAATGAATTTTGTATAGCAAGAGAAGTTTTTCAAGTATATACGCAGGTTCTTATAATTGTGAATGCATATTAAAGCATACATTTGGGTGTAATGACTTTGAATTTGTCAAAGTTCTCTTATAGCTGAAAAGAAATGCAAAACTAATTGTGATCTGCCTTCATAGATTGTGGACAGCCACATCGTGAAATGAGAATGAATCCTAAAGCTATAACGGCTCCACAAATGTTTGGACGCCTTGATGTGGCAACAAATGATTGGACAGATGGAATATTTTCAGCGCTCTGGAGAAAAACGTTAAGAGCCAAGAAAGGTATTGTGCTGGGTTGAAGTTGGCTGGACTCCAGGTGCCCACCAAGTTTCACTACCACTCCTTTTCCCAGCTGAACAGGGGAGAGAAAATAAACAGAAAACAACTCACACATTGAGACAAGGCTGTTTACTAAAGTAAAAGCAAAAGTTTGTGTGAGCACAAGCAAAGAGAAAAGAAAGGTTTGTTCTCTACTTCCGATCAGCAAACAATGTCCAGCCACTTCCGGGGAAGCAGGGCTTCAGCACACATAGCTGTTGCTCCAGAAGGCAAACACTGTAAATAACAAGTGCTGCACCTGCCTCCTCCTTAGCTTTTATATCTGAGTTGATGTCATAAGGTATGGAATACCCCTTTGGTCAATTTGGGTCAGCTGGCCTGGTTGTGTCCCCTCCCAGGATCTTCCTCACCCGCAGCCCCTTGATGTGGGGAGTTTTAAGAGAGCACCGATGCTGTGCCAGAGCTGCTCAGAAGTAGCCAAAGCATTGGTGTGTTATCAACACCTTTCCAGCCACCAGTGCAGAGCACAGCACTGTGAGAGCTGCTGTGGGGAAATGAACTTCAGTTCAGCCACACCCAATACAGGTATAATGAAAATGACTTCCATTCAAAGCAATACAAGAAAAAGCCCCAAGCTTCAGGACATCTTTATAAAGCACACTAGCAGGAATTTTTTTTTTTTTTTTTTTTTTTTTTTTTCATGGAAGCATTGGGAAATTGCTGGAAGAACTTTTGTCCCTTTTACAGTCTCTATTCCAAATGCTTTGTGTTCAAACTGTGTAGTGTAACAAACACTATTTCACTGCATTTACTGAATTCTCTCTTTTGAATATTAGGCCCTGGTATGGAAGAAAAGTAGAAGGTAAAAGTCAGTTCCCCCAGTACTGCTATCCTATAAAAAATTTGGGTATTGTCAGGATTTCTACCTGTCCTCCAGTAGCCTTATTAAAAGGAAATAAATCTCATCAGTTTTGTCATACCAGCTAGCCTTGCACATACAGTGTGCATAATCCTTCTCAAATGGCACCAGATAATTCTATTTAGGCAACCAAATTCTGCCTAAAATTATGCTGAAATATATTCTTAGACTGCTATATTAACTAAAAGAGTAGCCTTGATAGTT
This sequence comes from Coloeus monedula, assembly GCF_965178545.1. Classification (NCBI taxonomy): domain Eukaryota; kingdom Metazoa; phylum Chordata; class Aves; order Passeriformes; family Corvidae; genus Coloeus; species Coloeus monedula. The sequence continues at coordinate 84,025,217 of NC_138781.1, forward strand.
TGATGCGAGATGGATTCTCTTTTTTGTCTGAAAATTGATATGCGATCTTATCATTATGTCTTAAAAGAAAAAATGAAATGCTAACACGTATTGCACTACTTTCATGCTAAAATTCATACTCTTCAAAAATACAGACACTTTCAAAATAGAAAATACTTTTCAATTTAGTTTTGGTAGGCTTGTTTCAAATCTAGAAATGTAGCACCCTTGAGAATGTAGCATAACATTAACTATTGATTTTTAAATCTTTTCCCTCAAGATGAAGTATATATTAGCACATTCACATGACTTCCTCAGATTTACTCTGTAAGGGTTCTGTAATATCTCTTTATGAGTCAGACTCCAGACCACCTCATGCTCGAGATGCCTGAACTGTAGCTATAAAAACCCTCTACATATAAAAAGTTTATAATCTGTTTCATATCTCTTTGGTTCAATGATAGCAATGCTCCAAGCCACCTAGGCCTTCACAATAAGGACTGACTCTGAAGGCAGATGGACCATCTCTAACTAAAGAGCTGTCTAGCAATGCACAGGGGGACTGTCTGCACCCTAAGGGGTGGGCAGCCAGAAGCAGAGATGGGATCTCTTTCCAGCCAGGATCTGTTGCTCAGTACGAAAGTGAGGCAAGCAGAACAGAGCCAGACCCTCCTAGGAAACAGAGGCAGGCTTTAAAATACATTTCTGTTACCAAATGGAAAGTGATGGAAAAACTTGAAAGGAAACTGGATCAAGTTTGGGAGCAGAAAAAATGAGAAGAATGCATAGCATTTGAAAGAGGGATTTTTCAAGTGTTCATTTAACTTCTCTACATTCATAAAACTCACTTGAAATAAATGGTGTTTGAATTTGAATATATCTATAGTTGTTATCTTCTTTATGTTGTTTTATGTAACTTGAAATAAACCTAATTTATTAGTGTCTTGACTGGATTCATGAAATTTTCAGAGTATTAAAAATGTGACTTATGCTAATGGCAATTTATATACTGAAGAATGGATAATTATTATCAATAGGGGATAAAACGAAGTACCCAATTGAAACTGAGTGATGGAAGTGGTAATTGTATTAAAAGCTGAGATCATAGCTTTGTGCCTAAACTCAGAATTAGGTAAAAATTTGTTTGCAGACATAAGAAACTGGTCCTTGAAAAAAGCTAGCACTTCATCCATAGGCCTTTTTATCTGTTATGTTGGATTATAGGTGACCACATCTGGATAGTTCTTGATGGTCCAGTTGATGCTATTTGGATTGAGAACCTTAATTCTGTCCTGGATGACAACAGAACTCTAACACTAGCAAACGGTGATCGGATACCTATGGTGCCAAATTGCAAAATAGTCTTTGAGCCTCATAATATTGATAATGCTTCTCCAGCAACAGTGTCAAGAAATGGGATGGTGTTCATGAGTTCATCAGTTCTCAGCTGGAGTCCTATTCTTGAGGTACAAGAGCTAAGTGTTTGTGTCTGTATTGAAAGTTTTACTGGTTACTTATTCAGCTCTTCACTGGTGTCTCTTTAGGACCTATTTTTGCACCTTTTACTATGAAATACCTTTTTTTCTGTATAACTTCTAGGTCAGTACTTAAAATAGCAATGTTTCTGGTAGTTTATACAAGAGTGAATAATTTTTTAAGGAACGTAGGTAACATATTACACTTTTAAAAACACGGCTATTTTGCTTTGGGATAAATTTGTAATTAAAAGTATTTTATGCAATTGAAGGTCGGTTGTTAAAATACTAACTACCTGGGAGTCCATAGTACAGCTTCAGACCAAGGAGGAAAAAAGAGTAAGCAAGTTGATTTGGGGAATTTGAAACCTCAAGAAAATATAAATCCTCTTGATATTTCTTAAAATTTATTGCAGTTGGGATTTAGAACCAGAAATAAAGTCAATGCAGCATCAAAGCACATAATTTTTAAATTGATGTTGTTACTTGGTTGTCTGTTAACACTCCTAGAAGCTAAGTATCTGAAGATCCAGGCAGTAGTTACTGTCTCTCTGGCATGGAATGAATAATTCAGAAAAACAGAACATATTTTAGGTGTGTTTTGGAGTCAAACCCCAGCATATAACATATTGAAATATCAGTGATTTATAGAGTCTTTTTTTTCTATGTCATCTTTCATCTTCCAAGATCCAGTAAAAATATATCCTAATCTTGACAGAATGCTTGTAACAATACAGTGAGTGACAAATTCTGAGACTTGAGCATACTATTTTTTTTCCATGTAGCAAAAATCTTGGTAAAGATGAAGTATGAGAGTTACCAAGAATCTACCTAATGCTCCACAATAATATATTTCAACAAAGCTTTCAGCACTTAAGTCCAGTGTTCTTCCATTTTAAGAAAACAATAGAGACAATAGCAGTTAAAAAAAAAAAGTTGGTTTCTGATTTTTTTTCTTCAGGCCTGTGTTGGAAGCACCCATGTCCTGTTTACTTGTTGCGAAGTTGGAGGTTTGCTGCTTGTGAAGAACTAAGGGTTGCTGCAGAGGGCTGATACGATGTTTTTCTAGTAGTGTTTAAAGCTCTTTCTTTTTAGAATGATATTAAATCACATGGAACTGTCTGTTCAGTCACAGGCCTCTGCAACACTCGAGAATCATTGCTAATTCATTTGATAAGTTCCTTTGCAAAGTCCAAAATATTTGTATTCTTATTATGAAAAAAGTGCTTAACAACTTTCCTAAAAAAATTGGCTGGTAAAACTTCAGTTTTATCAATGCAAATACATGCAGTCAACACAAGTGCCTTATGTATGTTACTGCCAAGTTTTACTCTTAAAATTTTTTTTAAACAAATATGGATACTTGGGAAAGTGTAAGTGTAAATTATGCATCTAGGACAGTGGCTCCCCTGAGATTCCACTTGTGTTGTTCCTTTCTGTGCTTACAACACTGTATAGGGCCTACTGATGTTAGGTTCTCACAGCTCTGCCTCCTTGCATTGCTTAGTTTGCAGACAACCACTTCTTGGATATTTAAATTGCGCTAAAGATTCAGCTGCAAAGTCAGCAGAAAAAAAAACATTATATTTTGCATTATCACTCATGATTTACCTTCTCACTTTAAAGTGAGATGTAGGCTAAATTTATTTGTGTTCAAGTGTTGTATGAAACTAGTTTTTCTTAATCCATAAACTTATGATTTTAGTATATTTTGGTGATAGCAGCAGTATAAAGAAAAACCTTTTTTTTTTTTTTCAGTTTTGGATAACATAAACCAAATTATGTTAATTTCACAATGAAGTAACCTTTCCAACTTCCCTTCCTTTCCCCCTTGAAAAAATTGGCTCTAAAATTTCAGCCTATAGTTATTTATAACTTGATCCAATAGGATTTTTTTTGTTTGTTTGTTTGGTCTTACTTCATAAATAAAATATATTGACGGCTTGTCATCATGCGTCCCTTTAAATCTATTTTGTAATTCAATATTCTACATATTCCAGCAGGTCAGGGTAGATGTTAACCTTGTTAATTCTCAGATGCTGAATGAAACATAGTATTTGTTGATATTTCAGAAGAACTTTAAAAATAATTAAAGAAAAATATGGATAACTCAGGAAGTTGTTGTATACATTTATATTTTCAATCCTTACCATTTCCAAATAACTAAATATAGCTGCCTACTGGGATGCACTATTATGACATATGCAACTTACAAGTTCAGTGAAATAGTTCTCAAGCTTTTCCTGTTGCTGTTCTTGTGTAATGTGCTTCTTAAGCAGATTTTGCAGTGATCAGAGGTATTTGATCCATTACTCATCAACCTTCTCCAAAGCAAAAGCATCTCATCAGCTTTTCTACTTACCCCTAATATTTTTTGAACAATCAGTGAATTTTTGGATATCTGTTTTAAGTACATCTGCCTTTTAATTTTTATCACTTTCTCTTCTACCTATGCATTTCTAGAAAGGTTCTTCATATATATACCTATTTGTAATCAGTCCCAAAGTTTATTAGCTTTGGGAAGTAAAAGAAGAATTTTAAAATATTATTACGGTAGTAGAAAAAATCATAGAAGCACAATACAGTTGAGCTTGGAAGGGGCCTCTAGAGATGTTGTTGAAGACAACCTTACTCAAGTCAGCCTAGAGGGGGCTGCAGAGGTCTGTGTCCTGTTGAGTTTTGAGCTAGAGACTCCAGGAGCTCCAGTTCAATTTTTAACTACTCTCACAAAAGAAAAGCTTCCTCTGTTTAAAGCAAATTTATTTTATTTCAGTTTGTTCCAAATTTTATTTTGAGGTTTGGGGAAGAATCTGCAAGTGGTTTTGCTGGTGATTGTCTTTTATGTAGGAAATAAATTTATGGGACATAAATGAGAAGTATTCTTCCATGCAGATGAGAGAAAACTTCAAGGTAACTCCAAGAATCGTGTTATTACTTTGAATTAAAGGCATCAAAGAATAAATCTTGTTCCATGATCTTAAGAAATGGGTAGTTTTACTTAGGTTTTGTTTATCCACCATTACAGATACCGAGATACACAATAAAAATGCTACACTCACCAGCAGACCTCCCCCTGATAGCCTGACTTGTTTTGTACATCTGCCAGATCTTTTGGGTTTCCCTCTATCCATATTAGACATAACAAGCAGAATAAATCAAATTTGTGTTCAATACATATTATGTAGTTTCTTTGCAGAGTTTTTGAATACCTTTCACAGCTGTTGCAATTAAAAAATATTTGAAAAGAACGATTTTTGTACTGTTGAACACAGCTTTTTCTCTTCAGTTCTCTTAATCTTTAACATCTAGTAGGAATTATGCATACTTGGGTAAAATTTGACCTTCTGCTAATTACCCCAATCCCCATACTCCCACTCTCCCCCCCAAGAAATCAACACTGCATGTTTCCTGAACCTTTTGAATTACTATACTTGAACTTTCTGAGACTTGCATTTGGAACTCAATTTGTTCTCTTGATGTGCTTTGCAACAGGGATTTTTGAAAAGATATTCCTTGCAAGAGGCTGAAATTCTACGTCAGCTGTATTCTTCAACATTCCCAGACTTGTACCACTTCAGCATTCAGTCTCTGCACTGCAAGACTGAGATGTTGGAAGCCTTTGTGATTATGCAGAGTATTAATATGCTTCAGGGCCTTATCCTGCCTAAGGTAGGTAGTGTGAATGTTTTTACCTATACTTAATGTATTGGAGATAATTTTAAGTAAAAAGTTTTGTTGAGAGGGATTCTTTGATGACTTGAAATGTCAACGGATATGCAGGTTAGTAAGGAATATATGCTATTTCTTTAGAAAGTAATAGCTGGGATGTAACTTCTCTCACAATCTCACATTTGGACTTGATGTTAAGTACTGGTTTACATTAAGCACATGGAGCATGCATTGGCAGTTTTCCTGGTTTTATTTTTGGATGATTTGTTATCAGTTTATATTGACTCTGTCTGATCATTGAAGACATCTCTAAATATGACTGAAGACTTCTACCCTGATGTAACTAATGATTATCAAATGGAGTTTTCAGGCTGCTGAAAATTAAAACCTAACTCAATCCTTCAGGAGCAAGGTGGGGAACTGACTCCAAAGTACTTGGAAAGGCTGTACATCTTCTCTCTCATGTGGAGTGTAGGAGCATTGCTAGAGCTGGAGGACAGATGCAAAATGGAATACTGGCTTCGAAACCATGCAACAGTAAAGCTTGATCTTCCCTGTATCCCAGAAGGCAGTGAAGATACTATGTTTGATTATTATGTGGCATCTGATGGTTAGTAACTCAGCAGGGTGATATGGGGTAAAATTTAAAATGTATTTTTAAACTGTGTTTTTTTTAGAGAATTACTTCAGAAGTATTTTGTAGCTTACCTTCTTTTGTGTCCCTTAGCAAGCTTTGTTTTACAGCTATACTTTACTGGTGGTATGTGTTCAGCTTTTTCACTGTTCCCAGTGAGAAGTCAGAATGTGGATATATTGCTACAAAAAGCTGCATGGACTTTGTGGTGATGAATTGTCAAGTGAACAAAACCCGATAATCCTTGTCTTTGTCATAATTTACGTAGGAAGGAGGAGTAAGCCTCTTAGATACAACTTGAGGGATTCTACGATTGTATGATTCTATAAATTTTAGTCTGAATACACAGAGAGGGACTGCTGTACATGAGACAGAAGCACAGACAGATGAGTCAACTCAATTGACAATAAAGGAAGCAATGATGCCTGGTATTTCTAAAACATTAACTTAATTTCTTTCTTATTAGGTACATGGATGCACTGGAATACACACGTTGAAGAGTATGTATATCCCAGTAGTGGTACACCAGAGTATGGCTCAATTCTTGTGCCTAATGTTGACAATGTGAGAATGGATTTCCTTATTGAAACCATAGCAAAACAGGGCAAGGTACTTTTTCTGTATTTCATATCAAAGCAGTGCCAACAGTACACAGGATAGAAGTTTTAGATTAGCAGTGAAATAATATGTTATTGAAAAGGAAGAACTTAATTTTTTTTTAGATATGAAATGGTGTTTCCAGAAGCCACATTCATGCAAATATTCTTGAAGTCTTGAATAGTCACTGCTTCCAGACTTTTTTGTCTTCCCCTCACTCCTTCTTTCTGTAGAGGAAATAACTGTAATTACAGCTAAGATCAGGTCAGAACAGAACCAGTATTTTCATGTACGGATGGGAGAGGGAGAAGCACATAGGTCAGGAGGCTCGTATCAGACTCTGTTGATTGAACTCTGCCAGCATGGGGCAGTTACGCAATTTATGTAGTTTTAGGTTATGCAACCCTATTCATCACCAAAACTGTGTCACATAAACAATTGAAATTTTACAGATACTGAGTCTCTAGGTGATTAAACCCTTTTTCAAGTAATTAACTCCTTCTCTTGTTAGTTTGATTGTGCTGATTGTCATGACCATTAACTGCAAATATTTTTAACAGGCCAGCAAAAATCTATGAGACATTAACTGTTTTACTTCTACATGTCTCTTGTTAAGAATTCACTTTACATAACTTTTCTAGTTTCTTTTCTGTTTAAAAGATAAATGGGATTGCTGAGCCTTTGCCAAGACACACAGCTCTTGTGTTTCATTTTATTTCAACGCTGTCTTTGTCTAGGCTGTCCTACTAATTGGTGAGCAAGGAACTGCAAAGACTGTTATTGTCAAAGGTTTTATGTCAAAATATAACCCTGAAAGCCACATGACTAAGAGTTTGAATTTTTCATCTGCAACTACCCCATTAATTTTCCAGGTATAGTAGTGATTAATCTTCTCATACAAGATGGCTGGATTCAGAAAATGTTCTGATAATTTGCCAGGAGGATACTTCTGGAAGTGATTCTGAACAATAAAAAAGCACCTGTTCAAATGATCCAAGCGTCCTAACACATGATTTAAGACTTCTGTAAATAAATTGTTCCTTTCAACTTTTTCAGTAGTTATTGAGCTATTCTTGAACTTCTACAATACCATGCATATTATTTTCTTCATCATATGTTATGTTTTGTCTCAAATATATCAGTTCTCACTAACTGGGAAGATCTGTTAGACTTCACTAAACACTATGGGTAAAATAAGTGCTACCCACAACAATCTGTCATTAAAAGTGTGCTGTCCGCAATTTAGCTTTCAGTCATTTCAATTACTTATCAAAAAAGTAGCACATGCAGTGCAGCTGGTCTACAAAAAACTATGAATGCTTAAATTCTGAACTGTATTATCTGTCCAAATTTCTACCAAACTAATTGGAATTATTTCAAGTGTCTTTAACCTCCTGGCAATATATTTGGGAAATATTTTCAATGCAGTCTGGTATGCCAGGCCAAAGCACTGGGCTGTAAGTGCTGTCTATAAGCTTGATGAATCACCTATCATCTGCCTCTATAGCCTAGCAGAAACTACTAACATGTTATATAATATACTGTAATGTAATTTTGGTCTAAATTTCCTAGGATCTTTCCTTCTATTTATTGGGCTATAAACAAAAAGCAATGTATTTTTATAAAATATATGTAGATTAAATTGACGATAGATGACAGTCTGATGATCAGGACACCTGAAATAGATATGCTAGACTAAGTCAATTCTCTGTTAACAATCTAGATCAAAACATTCTGTTGCAACACATGCTTTAAAATTACTTTAACTTCTTAAAATCTTGGTCTAACTGATACCACTTGTGTCAGAAGACAGGAGCCTAGGCATACTGTAAGAATGCAGATATTTAGGTTTACACTGAAGATAAACTATGAATGGTTAAGTGAGCTTTCACTTGGTATAGAGTAAATAAAAACTGGACCTTAAGAAGAACAAAGAAATGGAGAGATGATGAGAAGAACAGTAGTGGTAAGTCTACTATTGGGCAAAATTATCAAGTATATTTATGTATGTTCAATTATCAATGGATGCTTTTATGAAGTACACTGATACCTGCTGGAAAGGTCTTCCAGAATTTCATCTTCAATTTAATCTTTATTGCTAGCAATCATCAGTTTTGCTGATAAATGAATAAAATGAAAGAAAAGTTTGAAACTTATTCAGATTTATGAAACTGTTAGGCATGTTTTTCTACTGTAGACATCAGCCTCAGCCTAGTGCTGTGTAGCTTGGGATTTCAGACATTCTAGTTGAACTAGTGCAACTACCTCCAGCAGATGCCTTGCCTAAACCTCACTTAGTAAAATTCTATGTAACAGATCCATCAATATGTTTAAGTGATTGAATAATGTATGAAGTGAAGTGCTCTTTGTAACTATGCTGCTAATTGCTTTCTAACAGCGTACAATAGAAAGTTATGTGGATAAGCGCATGGGCACAACTTATGGTCCACCTGCAGGCAAAAAGATGACAGTCTTCATTGATGATGTGAACATGCCCATAATCAATGAATGGGGAGATCAGGTTAGTTTGTAAAAGAAGAAAAAAGAACACAGAAGTTTTTTTTTCTTTTCTTGCTATACTGTAAAATTGGCTTCTCAATCATTCAGAAGGGGGTAAATTTGATATGTAGTACTTTAGTTTTAAACAGTTTTTTTAAAGAACCCATCTACATTACTTTGTCAGGAATTAACTGAGAATAAATATGCTGACTGCAAGAAGCAGTTTAAGTACTCCTTAAAACATGTCTGTATAATTTTAATAATGTTTTTTAACAGCATTCATTTTATAATTAAAAATAAGTTCTCTTTGGCACATAAACTGTGATAGCAAACTGACATTATGGGCAATAATTAAAATACTATGAAACCTGAGAGGTAAGAAGTGTGTTCTCTGCTTTAGATAAAATGGAGGTAATCTTTATGTGCAAGGTTGTTCTGAAGTATATTGCTTTGGAAACTCATGTTAGAATTTCTATAGAAGTATAGCTGTAGGATGTACAATCTGTGGAGTGTTTTCAGCTTGTCAAACAGAAACGTAGCATATCCATTTATGGCTAAAGAAAACAATCTTGCACTCTTTCATATGGAAGTAATTCTATGTTTTCAGCTTGAAAACCATGCTTGTGTCCGTTACATAGGAAACTTAAATATTTTTTAAATATTTGAAACATGCAAAGATGCATTAGTTTGAGCTTGATTAGAACAAACTGGAAATTTTGTGTTAAAAGGGAGATGTTTTTCCAACAGTAATGGAAATCATGCAGCATACAAGTGAGAATAAATTGTAGTATGAATGATTAGTTCTCAACTAATTGCTCCCACAATTTTTATCCATAGATATTACCAAATGTGCTTATTCCTACCAGTGCATTTTTATCCTGCAGCAAATAAACAGAAGGTTAGGGGACAAAATAATGTTATACTCTTTGTTAGGTCTTTCAAATATATAAGTATGTTTTGTATTTCATTCAGTTGTATGTATAATATTCTGTTATATAAAACCTGGTTATTTTACAGGTCACTAATGAGATACTTAGGCAACTGATGGAACAGAAAGGACTGTATAACCTGGAAAAACCTGGTGAATTTACCAATATTGTGGACATTCAGTTTTTGGCTGCCATGATCCACCCTGGGGGAGGTCGCAATGACATTCCACAGAGGCTGAAGAGACAATTTTCGGTGTTCAACTGTACTCTGCCTTCTAATTCTTCCATTGACAAAATTTTTGGTAACAGGAAATTAGCTTTGTATCCATCCCATTTTTGAAAATAGTGGTTGATTTTTCCTTGTCCTTCTATTTACACACATTATTGTTGAAAACGAGGCTTAACTCCCCTCTGACTTGTTTGCCAGCACATTTTCCTTCAGTAATCACTCCCCACTTGCAACATCATCAGTCTGTAAGTTTTTCAGGTCCAGTCACATCTGAAACTCTCAGTATGCTCAGATTTAGTAAGAATGACATGAAGGTATAATTTTAGTGACAATGCTGGACAGTTGCTCAGGTGCCACTGCTGCTAAGAATGAATGACTAAAGACTAGACTTTCACAAAGGATGAGATCATACTGATTTCAGACAGAAGGTTAGCTATTCAAAACCAGCGGAAGCTATTTTGGGAGAAAAAAGAACATTTTAATGGGCAGTTAATTAAAAGCTAAATAACTATTGAGCTGGTGGCAGAATAGTGTTAAGAATGGCTGAATCAACATTTGAATAAAGACTGGAAAGCCATTTCAACAAATTGGAAAAGGTTTTGGGATTGAAAAAAAAAAAAGAAACAAAAACTTCAGATGATCATTGCTCTTGGTGTTGTGCTGACGTGTCTTTGATTTGGCAATCTTCTTTTCCACAGGTGTAATTGGAGAAGGGCACTACTGTAGTGAGCGGGGATTTTCAGATGATGTGAAGAAAACAGTAGCCAAATTGGTTCCATTGACACGCAGACTGTGGCAGATTACCAAGCTAAAAATGTTGCCCACACCAGCCAAGTTTCATTATGTCTTCAACCTTCGAGACCTCTCAAGGATTTGGCAAGGAATGCTGAACAGTACATCAGAAGTAATCAATGAACCACAGGTAAGGGCAGCACATCAGTGGCCTTGTTATAATTAGCGCAGGAAAGAGGATGAAGAGTCTATCTTGGCATTGGAGTTTGCTTTAAAAAAATGCAACTTTAGTGGTTTTTGAGGCAAAGGTGTTTTAGTGCAGCTTTTACAGTACCAACTGAAATGACAACTTTGTTTCAAAACAAAAAAACCCACTTCTTTTGTCACAACAGTTTTCTTCTATCTGCTTTTCCTATTACTGAAAAATGCTAGCTTATTTGAAAGAAGTGAGAAAATAAGTGAGAAGCAATTAACTTACTTTAACCCAATGAAAATGCTCATATATTGATAAAAAAATTGAATAGTTCCTCCTCTCCATTACTGTCTTGACACTTTCAGTCACTACGTAATTTCTGTCTAACAAAAGGTTTCTGGCTTATGGTTTAAAAGGAAGAAGAAGTAACAAGTTTAGTAATATTTTTTTCCATAATCCATCTTTCTTCCAGTAAACATAATTTCTTTTCTAATTGTTTTAAGGAAACTAATTTAGAGTTTTAAGCTCTGAAACATGTAGTGCTGGAAAAGCAATGTTTATGGTAAATATGGAAAATTTGTTAAATATTTGGGTTATATACTCACCTCATGTACAAGGTTCATCTCTGATTGTTGAATAAGCTCCTGAATTCTACTACATCTAAAATTTAAACTTCAGAATGGATTTTAATTTCCACAGCTAAAAATACTGAGCACTTAGATAATTATATATGTATGTATACACACACTCAATTAATGTCTTTTGAAGTGTAAAAACTAATTGGTCAAAATACTATTATATAAATTTACATATTAGTTCTGAGACTTGACATAGTATGTGTCATTTGTACAAAGTGCTGTAGGCTGAAACAAAAGATTCTCAAGGAGTACATGGAATTTTTTTCTATTACTGTATAGCAATAGTATAAGATTAAAACCAGTGCTGTTAGTATTAACAGCCTGACAGGTTTTCCTTTTTCATCCTATGACCAAACTTTAAAGGGACTTTAAAGGTATATTGAATTTGGAGAAGGAATAATATAAACACTTGAACATTTTTCCTTATTGTTATTCTAACTACTTTGGCAGTAGTATTGGGAGTGACATCTGTGTTTGACATGACATTATTTGTGCCATGATGCTTGTATTTCCACCATTTTCTACTTAATGATCAGTTAGAAAACTGGTTTATCAATGCATAAACGTGTTAACTTGTATGGATATGGTTTTAGGGTTGGGGAAATGAAATCTTTGTACACTTCAGCTTGGAATGCTAGATTAATCTAAGGCTTCTTCCATAGTTAATTGAATATAATCTTAAATTGCTATTGGGCAGAATAAGAAGCTCAAGGTATCTTTTCTGAAGAACTCCCAAATATTATTTTTTTTCTAATGTTAATGGGATTTCAAAATAAAGAAATAAAGGCAAAGCTTTTAAGTTGGTATAGTTTCTTCGCAAGCCAAATGAGTTTCTCAGTACAAGCAAGACACACAGCTCCTGGAGCCTGTCTGTCAGAAAGCTACAAAGGTGGCTAAGGGACTGGAGCACCTCTTTTAAGAGCGGAGGCTGAGGGAGCTGGGCCTGTTCAGTCTCAAGATGAGAAGACTGAGAGGAGACCTCACCAATGTCTGTAAGTATCTGAAAGGAGAATGTCAGAAGGAGAGAGCCAGGGTCTGCTTGGTGGTGGCAAGCAATGGGACAAAAGGCAGGAACTGATTCACAGGAAGTTCCACCTGAACATGAGGAAGAACTTCTTTACTGGGCTGGTGATGGAGCACTGGAACAGATTGTCCAGAGAAGTTGTGGGGTCTCCCTCACTGGAGATATTCAAGGACCATCTGGGTGCAATTCTGTGCAATGTGCTCTAGGATGATTCTGCTCAAGCAGGGAGGTTGGACCAGACAACCTTGTGACTATGGTCCCTTCCAACCTGACCCATTCTCCTTCCGTGATTCTGTGAAAAGCACTTTTTTTTTTTGTATGTAGGTGCTGATAAAGCTGTGGAAGCATGAATGTAAATGTGTTATTGCTGATCGTTTCACAACCTCAGAAGATGTTAATTGGTTTCACACAGCTGTGGCAAAACTCATTGAGGAGGAATTTGAAGATACAAAAGTTTTGCTGAATCATGATACAGATGCATTCTTTGTTGACTTCTTAAGGGATGCACCTGCAAGAACTGGTAAATTTTGTTTTATTTGTCCATATAAAGGCATTTAGTGTTTCCCATTATGGTGGAATTTTAACAGCAGGACGTGGATTTCTGAGCTTTTAAATATATAAAACATGACATCTATTTCAAAGAGTCCTATGCTCAGATAAGTAATATGTTTACTAGTATGATGTACTCTTTTTGTCTCTGGGTTGCAAAATCACAATATGTTTGTCCCTGAGAGAAACAAATGATGACTTGAGATGAAATAGCTCAAACATCAACTTTTAGATCTTAGCTTCAAAGGAATTGTTAGTGATGCTAGTGATCTCAAGACCCTCAACCTATTCAAAGGTGTTTTTATCAGCTGGTTTTGACATTGCTATTCAGTACTTATGATTGTGAATCTTGAGACTAAACAAGAGTTTAAAATAATACATTTTGTTAGCTGTCTCTCTAAATAATGGAAAAGTCTGCCCTTTCTTAGGTTTTGTACTTAATTATACTATCCTTGGACTTCAATAATAAAACTGTAGGAACAGAATTAAGATGATATAATTCTTTTCAATGGTTCGAAACTGTAAAAATATCACTGCAGTTTAACTCCTTGAAGTATTTCTTATTAGCTCCTTATCAACTTCTAAGTTGTTTAAATGTCTTATTCAGATTGCAAGAAATTTATTTCCACCTGGAAAATTCATTTTGTTTAACTAGTGCTTTTACATGTTAAGATAAGAAGTCAATTGATTTAATTAGGTCTTAATCTAGAGGAGTGTTCATACGCAGAAGCAATACACAGCTAAAAATTCTGAAATTAAGGTGACTTCAGGCATACAGTAAATCCTATATAAAGGACAGCTGAAAGAGAATTAATAATCCCTGTATTTTGAGAGATTAGATTCTGTGGTAAAATGTGATTTTCTTAAGCTATGCTTTTACTGAGGTATTTTTGTGTTTTAGTTTTGTTATGTTTTTCTGTTGTTGTTTTTCCTTGGAAACTGCTTGAGTATTGGAATGGTGCAACAGAAAGGAAATGCAGAAAAAATTTGAAACAAGAAAAATGTTAGACACTATTCTAAATACAGTACACTGTGGTTGGGGTTTTTCCCCCACCTTTCTGTCCCTTCCCTTCACACTGGCTTCTAGTACTTTACTAAGCATTAGGGAATACTTATTTTACTGGAATAACTTATTTAATTGATTTTAATTCTACCAATTAGAGATAATGTTCTGAATTATATATTTCTTCAGTAAGTTAGAAGAGGTTTTAGCAAAACTGATTGATCTAGGATAACTGGAAAAATACATCCTTTAGCATATATAGATCATGAAATCCTGTAACTAAATGAGCTAAATGTATGTAAATAAGAGAAAAATTGTACTGGTATTGTACTAGTATTATTTTTGAGGAAATCCAAACCACCAACCAAAAACCCTATTACGTCTGCCTGCTGGCACTGTTCCAATGAAATTTGTCAGTTGCTTATTGATGAAATATGGGCTGGATGAGAAGTGAGATGGATTGAAATTGGCTGAATGGTCAAGCCCAGACAGCGGTGATTAGTGGCTCAAAGTCTAATTGGAGACCATTAACTAGTGGTGTATCCCAGGAGTCAATAAAGGGTCCAGTCATCCTCAACATTATCTTTACTGGTCTGGGTGATGGGGCAGAGTGCACCCTCAAGCCAGTTCCCAGATGACACAAAACTAGGAGGAGTGGTTGATATGGCAGAGGTTGTGCTGCCACCCAGATGGACCTTAACAGGAACAAAAGGTTCAACAAAAGGAAGTGAAAAGTACTGGACCTGGGGAGGAAAAGTACCATGCACCAGTATATACTGGTGGTCACCCATCTGCAAGTCAACTTTGCAGAAATGGACCTCAAGGTTCTGGTTGACACTAACCTGAGCATGAACCAGCAGTGTGCCCTTGCAGGAAAAAAAAATGAGTGACATCCTGGGCTACATTAGAAGAAATGTAGCCAGCAGGTCAAGATAGGTGGTCCTTTCCCTTTTTTCAGCAGTGGTAAGGACACACCTGGAGTGCTGTGCCCAGGTCTGGGCTCCCCAAAATGAGAAAGACTTGATATACTGGATAAAATCTAATGAAGAACATCAGGAAATGCTTTTTTTTACTGTGACAGTGCTCGTACTGTGACAGTGCTCGTACAATTGTCCAGAGATGTTGTGGAGTCTGTGCCCTTAGAGACATTCATAAGCCACCTGAGCATGGTCTTGGGTTAGAGCCAGCTCTAGGGTGCCCATCTTGAGCAGAGGGTTGGATCAGATGACCTTCAGAGATCCCTGCTGATGTCAACCTTTCCGTGATTTTGTTTGTTGTAAGAATTTTTATGAATGAAGGCATGCGACCTTTAAGCATGGTTAAGCTGATGAATGGAAAGATGAGGCAGCAGCACTGTTACCTCCTTTTTTGGTGGTTGACTTGTGGCTTTCAGATCACCTAATGAAACAAATGTATGCTAATTCACAGTGTATATATTTTCTTGTTGTGGCAGTTATTCATTTCAAGAGTATTTTTTTTTCTAGTGCAATTATTTAATCAATTTAGACTGTGTTACAGAAAAGATTATTTGCAATTTTTAACTGCAGTATTTATTTACCTTCATTCTCTGGTGCTATTTTTTTTCTGGGACCTAAATAAGTATCACTTTTCATCATTCAAGTTTCAGATATAGAGAAAGGCGGCTATTTAGGTTTTTTTTCATTTTGTTTTAAAACTTAAGTAGCTGAAATTACCATTTCTTGCAGGTAGGGTGTACTCAGCACTCTCATATGTACATCTAATAAATAATATTATGTATAATAAACCTGTTTCTGGGTGATGAAACTTCTAGTTATCTTCACTTATCCCCTCATTGAACCTTTGTCAATTACTCAAACTGCTAAGGTTTTCTTACTTGCTTTTTGTTCTAGATGAAAAACCTGAGGAAGTTAATTTAGATATTCCCAAAATCTACGAACCAATCTCCTCATTTCACCAGCTACGGAATCGTTTAGATAAGTTTTTACAAACATACAATGAGAATGTTCGTGGTACTGGAATGGACATGGTTTTCTTTGAGGATGCTATGGTTCATTTAGTCAAGGTACAGTCTTGTTGGATTGCCATTTGTTGCTGTTCATTTGCCCTCACCTCTTTTGAGGAGAGGTATGCATGAATCAAGGTAAATTAATTCTAAAACTGAAGGCAACTAATTTATTGCTAGCAAATATTTGATCTGTCACTCTGTGACTAGGTATTAAAACCTATTAAAAACTTTTCAGAAAATGCACCAGATGGAACTATTCTTTTATACCTATCTTTTATGTTCAGTGGGATCATGGTGCTAGCTATTCTAACTGTATTTCAACCTTCCTTCTTCTTAATTCTTCTGGGAGCTCTTCCTGTCTTTGTAATGAGTCAAATGAAATTCCGTTTAAGACATAATTGGTTGCTTCTGAAGGAGTATGGGCAGCAGAGCAGGAATTAATGTAGTCCAAAATTCTTTTGTAGATCCACAGTATGCTCACTACTTTTAAAGTTCTTTTGAATATGGATTGGAACTGACCATAACTTTTAGCACAGCACAGCTTGATACGATTGTTCACACAGAATAGGCCTCATACAAAGGAGAGCCTTTTTTTTTTACACTAGAACCCCTGTTGTCTCAGTTGAATTCTGAGGTTTTCAGTCTTTCTTAAAGTAAGTTATTAAGAACTAAATATAGAATTGCACTATCCCCCAAAATAATATATTAAATATCAAAACCATTTAAATTTAATTGTAGTTGACGAACACATTGCATCTGCAGTTTCCAAAATTTTGGGGGGAATTCTTGTAATTTCACAAAATTAGTCCCTTTCTAAGGTTCTCTCTGCAAAATGGATGATGGTCTGCTATGGATTTCTTTAGGGCAATTGTAAATCATCATCATACTTAATAACAAGTTTCTCATTTATTCCTAATAAAAAAACTATAGAAATTCAGGATCTAGTAAAAAAAAAATTTTTTCACTGAACACCCACTTGTCATCAGGAATATCTTCTTTGGGTATCTAGATGGTAAATACCTAAAATATTTTATTAGTCTTTGCTTGGATGAAATGAGTATGTAGCACTCCTAGGATTCTAAACGCCTGAAAACACCAACAACTCTGTAGACCTGAGATAGCTTGTAAGAGAAAGTGAGATAGGCACAGTCGAGGTAATGCCTAATCTGAGCTGACATAATATGACTTGAATGAGTTAAAGCTGAGGGATATGTTAAACAGAGAACAAAGTTTCCAATTAATGGCTTGTGTGCCTCTGCCTGGAAAAGATCTAAAAGCCATTATTGAAGTGATCAGTGATATTCCAGGGAGGGCGTGCAAATTAAATTTTTTTCTCTGGTTAAATACTAGATTTTATCTTTCTCATGAAACATTAGCCTACGGAAAATAAAAAGTACATTGCACTCAATGCGTAAAATAAAGAGGTTTAAAAAAAGAGGAAAATTAAAGAGGAATTAAAGAGGAAATTAGCATGACTATTTTAATAGCTTGGAAAGAAGTAATTTAGAGGAAAGGCAAATAAATAGGTATCCCAGATTGCTTCTTGACATGATGGAATTCCAGGGTCATCAAAGAAATGTTCAAGATAATAAAGAGAACAGAAGCCAATACCGTGCATCATTGCTCATACAGAGGAGACCAGCTGCTAGCCACCTGGCTGGTATTATCATGTCTTTGAGAGGGAATTGGCTCTGTGCTGCTCTGGGTATTAATGTCGGCTCTTCTGAGTACTGTGAGGGTCTGTCCACTTGCAACTGATAGGCTGCAGAGCAAGTTTGTCTCCTGTACTTAAAGACATGTTTTCTCAGCATCAGGTAATGTCTTCTACCTGCATCCAATGTTTCATGGCATTGTTTTTTGGCTGTGGGCAGTGGAACAAGTATGAAGGTCACAGTTAATGCTGAAATTTTTTTTTCTCTGAATTCTAAAGGGTCTATTTGTTGCACGGTCCTGAATTGAAGGGAAATGTGGAGCAGTAGTAAGCTGCTGCCTTTTGATTTAAAAGATAAATAATGAAGTGGGAAAGAAACATAGATCTAATTGGGAGATGTTTCACTGTGATCAAATATTCATACTGATACTGTGCATTTTTACAGTCAAGTAAATGAGAAGCTTAACAAGTTTCATTACAAAGGCAGTATTATTACCTGCTGCAGAGAATACTGAAGAGTCTTTGTCCTGAATTTTACATGCCCAGGAGATCCTGTCTCTCTGGTCACAGTGAAAGGACCTGGTGACATGTGTCTTACTAAAGTTATCCAGAGGTCATGGCATTGGGGAAATTATTATTTCCTTCCCAATTCTGATAATCTGTCATGCTGTGATAGCACATCACTAATAAATCACAGCTGAGATTTACTTGTACTTTGTGGAAGTGAGAGGTGTAATTTTACTGATAACTGAACATACACAGTGATGGAATCAAATGGTTGCTATACTATTTGACAAGTTAACAGAAAATACTGCAAAGTACAAATGTCCATAGAATATATTAATAGTAATATAGAATGCCTTAATTAAACCTTGAAATTTTCATTTGTTCTTCATTTCTAATATAACTTTATTATTGCAGTAGCATAGAATTTTTGGATGTGTAACTTTTACACATTGTAGCAATAAATGACTGGTATATTACACAGATTTCTCGTGTGATTCGCACTCCTCGTGGAAATGCTCTCTTAGTTGGAGTTGGTGGCTCAGGAAAGCAGAGCTTGACAAGACTGGCATCCTTCATAGCTGGCTATGACACATTCCAGATAATGTTGACAAGGTGAGCATAAGCTGAAATTTAACTAAATAAATAACTTGTGTTTTAACTCTTCCTATAAATAAAACAGGCTTACATTCTCCACTTAACATAGTCTGATCATCATCATATAGAGTGGAAAGACATGAAAATCCTTTGAGACTTACTAGATTTGCTTGATTTTCTACAATAATTGTGAATTTTTACCATCTTTGGAGTAGTAAATTATTTTGTGTGTTTCACAGAATGAGAAGGAATACTGGTAGTGTCAAGTTATCTTTGAGTCTTTACACAGTGCATTAAATTGTACTGAAAATACTTTTAGGTGGTTATATAGCCAAAATGCCTTCATGAGTTTATCTTGTAATATTTGAAATGCTGTCATATGAGGAGGTTGAATCCTTATCCCTGCCCATTAATTTGGTAGGTCTTTTGTGTATGTCAAGTATTTTGACAATCTTTTCAAGGATATTTTGCCTTATTTCATATTGTTCAGCACAACGTGGTTTCTTTTGAAATGACTCACAAAAGATAAAAAACAAATTATAAATCTTTCTCTGAATGCCTTAGAATGAATGCCTCCCAAACTGTCTGTAGGACAGGTCAGTTTTGGCACTCAAATAAGATATAATTTTAGAAAAGTAAAATTATTTTAAATCTTTTGGATGTGTGTTGGCTGCAGAAGAAATTGTAGATTCACATGTGGGAATGTCCCTTGGTGAGGGTCTCATCACAGGATCTATCTGGAATAAGCACCTTTTGCCTTAAGTTCCAAGACATTGTTTCTAACTTAAATTTCCTTGGGTTTTTTACTCTTTTGGGAAAAAGACATTTTTAAAAACAGAATGAATATTTGTTCAACTAACCCCTTTTTTTTTTTTTAAGATCATACAACAGTTTAAACTTGATGGAAGATCTGAAACTCTTATACAGAACAGCAGGACTGCAAGGCAAAGGCACCTGTTTTCTTTTTACAGACAATGAGATCAAAGATGAGTCTTTCTTGGAATACTTGAACAATGTTTTGTCATCAGGAGAGGTAAGATGCCCCCTCATGATGGACGCTCAATAAAATTTATAATTCTGAAGTAAAATAACAGAAATTATTTGAATATTCTATTGTAAGTCAAGGAGTACACTTTCAAGAACTAAAATTCAAGTGCTCCTTATCACTAGAGTATTATTAAAAATGGAGGCAGTCTACAAAATCTACAAAATCCTAGGTTAGAGTGAGACAAGCTATCTCAAGGGACATGAGAATAGCTTTAAAAAAATAAAATTGAGACTTGGGAAATATCACAGACGTTTTAAAAAGCTCCCTGCTAAATTAACTATTAGTGTATGGTTAGTTTTTGAATGGTAAATTTATGTCCAGAATGGATGGGATGGATTTTATTCATTTTATTTACTTATATACTATTTCAGGGTTATGTTTCAGAGTAATTGCTACTAGTTATTGGAATATAAAGAGAAGGAATCAAAGCCATTGGAGAGTGGGGTTTAAATTTTTAGAGCAAGTTAGATTTCAGTCTGTTTAATAGAATCCCTTTAGTAAAAGTTCTTGTTTAAAAGAGTTGGTTGGTCCTAATAACTGCAGTGTCCAAGATGTATGTTCCTTCCTGCAATGCTGTGTATTAAGAGAACCCTGTGCTATATACTCTATTTTGGATCACCTCAAAAAGCATGAAAAATCTTCCTTTTTCCCAAAGGTGTCAAACTTATTTGCCCGTGATGAAGTAGATGAGATCATTAGTGACCTCATTCCCTCCTTCAAAAAGGAACATCCACGAAGACCTCCAACCAGTGAGGCTCTGTATGACTACTTCATGACCAGAGTCCGGCAGAACCTTCACATAGTTCTTTGCTTTTCACCAGTAGGTGCAAAATTCCGAAATAGGGCCCTGAAGTTCCCTGCTCTCATTTCTGGATGCACTATAGATTGGTTTAGCCGGTGGCCTAAGGATGCTCTGGTGGCAGGTACATGTAGGTTTTATTTTTGCAGAGATATAATTTTCTGATCAGTGATCATGTAGCTGTTTTAATTGTGTTGAATTTTGCCAGAAGAAACTTACTTGATTCTAAAATTTGATGTAGATATTTTCTTCTTTAAAGCTTGCCTGTATTAAGCTGTTGAAATATTTCTAACAGAGGAAAGGTTTTGAACACAGTTTGAAGAAAAATACCCTGTGAAGATGTCTTAAAGTATTAGTAAAGAAGGCAAAGATGCTACTAAAGAAAGAGATTATTTGTTACAGTGTGTGTGATAGGGCATACAGAGGAATGCTGTGATTACCCAGTCCCTGGTAGGTAGCAGGTTCAGAGTGAAAAAGCAGTTACACACTTTGAAGATGAAAGAATGCTGGATCCTTGCCTGTATTTTTTACTGAGAATAATAATACTGAGAATAATGCTCAGAACCTGATGGTGAAGAGTAAAGAAGACTGGGGTTTCAGAAGCTGGGTGAAAGCCAAGATAATACATGCTGGCCTGTTTTATAGTGACTTGGTTATAAGCTAAGATAT
Source organism: Coloeus monedula (assembly GCF_965178545.1). Classification (NCBI taxonomy): domain Eukaryota; kingdom Metazoa; phylum Chordata; class Aves; order Passeriformes; family Corvidae; genus Coloeus; species Coloeus monedula. The sequence continues at coordinate 84,046,622 of NC_138781.1, forward strand.
TTTCTTAAATATTTACTTACATTTAGGCTTTCTTTCTTTCTTTCCTTCCTAAGTATCTGAACACTTCCTGTCCTCATTTGATATGGACTGCACTGCTGATACAAAGAGGGAAATTGTGCAGTGTATGGGCTCATTCCAGGATGGAGTGGCAGAAAAGTGTTCTGATTACTTTCAAAGATACAGACGTTCTACACATGTGACTCCCAAATCCTACCTGACCTTTATTCAGGGATATAAAACCACATACAAAGAAAAGCATGCTGAAGTGCAAACATTATCAAACAGGTAAACTACTCAGGTAACTTCTGTTTTTCTGTAGTTTTCTTCCACAGGTAGGTATATTCTGATATGCTTCATTTCAGTGCATGGCTTGTCTCCTTGCACAGCAAAAAAAGTTATTTTTAATTCCTAGAATTGTGTAAAGGTGTGACTTATTCAAACACTGTAGTTGCTCTTGTCATATAAGCTAAAGACTATATATATTTGGAGGGGAAAAAAGAGTAGTCATGCATGAAAAATAGAGCTAGAGGGAAATACAAGGTGAATATAAATGATACCTGTGTGTTTTTAAAGAGTGAAAGAAAACATCTACATGTAATTTCATAATATATTCATAGTAGCATTTAGTTTGCCAGGAAGCAACTTTTGTTTTCTTGATGAACACTTGTATCCTCCTGTTATGAACATGTAAGAAATACGCTTGATGGTTTTGTGAACACAGATCCTCACCTAGAGTGCTGAGTTTTTTACTTGTAGATTATTAAAATGGTTTTGATATACTTTTTCCTATTTTCAGATGCTTTATTAAATTAATGAGATCTATTTGCAGATACATCCTCATGTCAGGAACACTCAAATATAATGGAGAATTAGCAGTTAGTGTATCATTTGGTATCACCCTTAAGAAAAACTGCCTTCTCAGTTTTGAAAAACTGTCAAAAAGAGCTGGACACATTTAAGAAAGACTTAAACTAGTTTATTTCGCTTTGAAATTGACTTTGAAATCAGTAGTTACATTATGGGTGAAGGCTTGTAAAACAGAAAGGTCTGGTCCTGTTATCTACCTTCAGATTTAGCAAGTTAGTTCATGCATTCCAAATCGTTTTACTTCACCCTAGTATCTTAGTTGAATTGTCTGAATTGCTCTGGCGGATATTTCACTTCGTCTGTTCTCCTACATTTGTTCAGCCGTCCAAGTACTCTGTAGCCTTCGCAACAGCAGCCTTGGTAGACGCCACTTAAACTTGTATGAAAAGTCCCAAGTGAAGACTTTTTGAAAGAAAAAAAGCACTGTTGAAGGGGCATTTTAGTGCTAAATCAGAGAATTCTTACCTCAATATTTGTTTTCTGTTACCCTCTTTTGCTTGGTCTTGATTTCTTTTCAGTGTCCACTTCAAGTAAGAAATATTGATTGGTTATAATTCTCAGAATTTTAGTAATCCAAAAATGCTTTCTGCTGTATAGAACTCAGTTCTTTGAGTATTGGCTCAAGAGAACAGTGACAAATATGGAGCCAACATATAGGATTTTTATGCAAAGACACAGACATACTGTTAGATTAGAAGTGGGTAAAATTTCAAGCCACAAACTTTGTTCATGTATTTTATTGTCCACTTTATTGATTCAGACTTGGGTGAAAGTTCTTGTCCAAGTTTTATTTTTGGTGTAAAACATCATCTGCAATTGTTCATTCTGATTGATGTGATTCATTCTACAGATGGAAAGTAGAGTGTAAATTACTAAGTGAATGAGATGCTTTTTATTTTGCTTTTTAACTTCAGAATAAATACTGGTCTGCAAAAATTGAAAGAGGCCTCCGAGTCAGTGGCTGCTCTAAGCAGAGAACTGGAGGTAAAAGAAAAGGAACTTCAAATTGCCAATGAAAAAGCTGACATGGTATGTACAGCCTTCAAAGTTTACTGCTGTTTGATTTTTTTTTTTTCCTTTTATTCCTTCTATTTTGAAAAGATTGATCAATTAAAATGAAGTGTTGGAAAGAAAGGATCTTGGAGAAAATGATCTTATTTGAGTTTTCTGGAATTGGAAATATATGACTTTACAACAAAATTCTTTTAACTATGGCATGTGGGTTTTCTCCCATTCTAGGTATTGAAAGAAGTTACTGTAAAAGCACAGGCTGCTGAGAATGTGAAGGGTGATGTTCAGAAAGTGAAAGACAAAGCCCAAGCTATTGTAGACAGTATCACGGCAGACAAAGCCATTGCTGAAGAGAAGTTGGAAGCTGCCAAGCCTGCTTTGGAAGAGGCAGAAACAGCCTTACAGGTTAGTATTTGGACCATGTATAACATTAGCACTAAGAAATACAAAATTGCAGGTGCACTGCATACCTCTTCATTTGGCAGAAAATAAATATACGTATTTTGAGGCTTTTTAGGTTCTGTTTTGTTCTTCTTTTTTCACGTGAGTACCAAACCTCAAATAGTCAGCTTTCAGAAAAGGGCAAGTTTTAACTTTCTTTGAAACTGTAATTGATATATCATGTGCTGCAGGTTGATGATAGACCAGTAACTGAATACTTATACTGTTACTAAACAGGTTTTTTGCAATGAGTGAAGCGCTTCCCATGTAAAATCAGTTGTAATTCCATCCAAATCCAAACCTCCTATTTTATGTTTTCACAAAGAAATTGCATTTTCAATGAGTTTTCTGGTCCACTATTTTATGTCTTCTTAAAAAAAATTTTTTTCTTAGGAGTTGTGGCATTACCAAGACTTCATTTCCTTCACCATACTTTTCTTGTAAAGCTTTTTTAATAGAATAGAATAGAACCCTTTGCCCATATATTTAAGATTTTAAAAATCAATATTAGTTGATCTTGCATAATATTTATCTTTATGTCTGTTCAGTTGACTTTATAGGAGGATGTACCTCAAGACATTTTGCTGTGAGCAGTAGTAGAGGAATCTGCAATAGACTTGTTAAATGCTAGCAGGGAGCTCACATCCCAAGAAACAATAAATTATGAAGAAAACACCTGAAGGGTAGACAAACCTCAAAGAGTTTTTATGTAGATTTACTGGAAAGTTAGCCTTTCCATTTGAGAGGCTGCCAGCAGTTGTGATGGTTAAAGACTGATTTGAAGGAATGCCATGATTTTCTTTTAAATCTAGTATAGCAAAATTTTCATGGATCTTCTAAATGTAAGACTTCACTTCGAGTGAGAGACATTTAACAGTCTCCAACTGCCATGATTCTTAAAGCACAGTGTGAAAAAGTCTAAATGAAGGTTGATGACCTGACAGCTGGGGAGAGTGGAATAAGGGAGAAGATTTGTATTATAATACCCTGATATACTCTGATACATAGCCACAGGAAAAAGGTTAAAGAACTAGCAACAACAAGAACAACTAACCCAGTAGTCAGCAAGCATTCTGACAAGTGAAAAAATAAACAATGTTAACTGGTCAGCATCTCCAGTATAAAGAGAGCATCAGTGCTGTGTGTCTGGACCGGTCTCTTATTAAAGCTTATTTTCTGCTTTTGACTAAAATGGCTGAGCCAAAACAATACTGCTCTTCTTGACATGTAGGGTGATAATAAATGAAACACTGATTTCAAGAAAAAGCAATGCTAGCATTATTGTAAGATTTCACAATGGGAAAAAGCAGTTTGGCTTAATCTTGAAATTCTTGAATTTTCTTGGAGGGGTTTTCAGCTACTGGGAGCTGGCAGAAGGGGGTTTTACCCCTCGTGTGCCGACACAAAGAAGCCCGGAGGTGAACGCTGAAACCCCTCTGGAAGGCGGCACTCAGTGCCCATCACACAACAAAAAGGGGTAGAGCCCCTCACCCAAAGGGGCTGTATCCTTCTGTCGCTGTTAAGCAGGCACGCAGGCGAAGGCAAAGAAGCAAAGAGAGGGAACTCTCCATGTGGGTTCCACGCAGGTTAATTCCTGCGAAATGACAGACACCAAGAGGCAAATTGGTGGGAGGGTCCAAGGACCTTATATTGGGTACAAAATAGGTGGGGAAAGGGATCTCAGCCAAAGGGATAGAGACAAGTAGGCGGGGTTGACAGGAAGGGAACCAATGGGAACAACATATAGGAGGGACTCAGGGGAGGATATGAGGCGTCGAGGAACAAGGAACTTTCTAGAACTAATACATATTAAAGAAGAGAAATGAATATACATAACTTCATACATAAAACAGAACGGACAAACTATTAACCAGTCAGGGGAAAACATGCAAAAGACAAAACAAGGGACTCGTGGGTTCTCACCATGACCAAAAGTTGTGTGCTAAACTCGAGTTGCTGACCACCACGGTTGTCCGAGTCCTCCGCAGGAGACAGAGTGGTTGGAGCCAACTGCATTGCCACATTTTCTATAATAATTTGCTTTGTGTATGCCAAGGAAAGGCAAACTAGCATAAAAATAGGCCTGTGAGCATGAGTATATTTATTCTCAGAATTCATTCATTCATTCACTCACTCCCTTAAGCAAGAATTTTCTCTGTATGGGTCTGCATCTTTCAAAAAATGAATCTCATTACAGGTTTGCAAATTCTAGCTGGGATTCTTACAGTAGAATTTTGCTTGAATAGTAGATAAATGCCTATTAAAATATTTAATAAATAGAAAGGTCATTACCCAGATGAAAAAAAAAAAGTGATTAGCTATTTCACTCAGGTTTTTTACATATTTTAGGAATGATAAATGCCGCATTAAGAGAAATGTAGGTATAAAACATCTTATAAGCATTTCTAAACATATAGTGAGATTAGTTTTTAAAAGTTTGAGTAAGAATTGTCAAAGTTCAATGAAACTTTGTTGCACTTTGCCCTGTAATAAAAGTAGCTCATTAAGTGTACAACTATAACAGAGTAAATAAATAAATAAAAATTAAATGTAACAATTTTGCCACAATTTATATGTTAGGGAAAAAAGTCTGAGCTGAATTTCCTAACAGTCACTAGGAAACACTGGTTAAAGTTTTCACACAGATAAGTGGAAAAACTGTGGTGAATTATTTAGTGCACACTGGACCCAAATAGCAGCAAAATATTGAAGGGAAACAAAGGCCTCGCAGAGAGAAGGCGATCTGGATAGTCTGCAGCACTTTGCAGTCCCTTTATTGAAGTACAGACACAAATAATTAAAATCTGACTTCATGAATTCCCAGTGAGGCGCGTGCTAGGCTAGAAGCAAGGTGACGTAACACTCACAGTAATCTGTTGCTTACTGTTTGGGCTGTCATGTGCTCGGACTGATTAAACTGCCTTTGAATAAGCCAAGCTTCTGCTCAGAGTTGTGTGTGTTATAGGAGTGGGTCTGCCCATCAGCAGTTCCCATTGTTCAGTGCTGGTTTTGCTCTGTATGTGGTGCAGCAGCTGCTCAAATCAATTCTTCTCTAAGGAGGTATCTTCAGCAGACTTTTCTGATAGTCCTTTCTGATTCATGATGTAGAGTTATGAGTTACAGTGTTAGACTTGGCACCCTGGGCTTACTTTGCCGTTCTTAATAGGGCCTAGGTTTTCATACATTACTCTAATTTATTTTTCTCATAGGCCTGCTTCTACATCAGAAAGGTAAGTGGTGTAGATGTATTAGAAGATGTAAACTGGTAAGATGTATTAGAAGGTGCAAACACTTAACAAGCTTGCTCACTGGTTTCCTTAATTTACCTTCATTTGCCAGATGTCAATAGAAAGTATTTCCTTTCTAGGCTCAGTTGCTGGTCAATATGTTTGCATTTAAAAAAACAAGTAAAATTCTGAGATATTTCTGGTTTGCTCTTTTTTTTGTCAAGACAGTTCATGGTAGTTTTAAGTTTTAAGGTGCTGCTGTGGAGGTGCTGTGCTGAGGTTTCCTAGTAGTTGATAGGAGTTAGTAATGAAAATCTGACTTGGGGGCTCCTTCTAGCTTCATGCTTTTCAGAGGTAAAAATAACATAAATTTTTTTTCTCCCATTAATACTTTTGGTGAGCTTATGCTTCATGTTTCATTAAATAGACAATAACAGTATTTGATTTCCCCTTTGTTTTAAATTCCTAGACAATAAAACCTGCAGATATTGCCACTGTCCGCACACTGGGTCGACCTCCTCACCTCATCATGCGTATCATGGACTGTGTGTTGCTGCTCTTCCAGCGTAAAGTCAACCATGTGAAAATTGATCAGGAAAGATGCTGTACCATCCCATCATGGCAAGAATCTTTGAAACTGATGACAACAGGGAACTTCTTGCAGAGTCTACAGGTGCTTGTGCAACCTTTTTTTTTTTTTTTTTTGTAATGCAAGAAAATAAGGGACAACGTTTTCTCTGGTGTTCAGAGGAGAACAGATGTGCAAGTGGAATCACACAACAGATTTGAAATGTTAAGGGCTTAAGAATAAGTATGTCAGTATGAAATAAGCTTGACTCCTTCTTGCAAAGTCATGTCATAAATAAATTATAATTTTTCCTAAGTAAGGCAATGAAATTGTTTTCAGTGACAAATGACTCAAAGCTTTAAGCATTTGGTTGGGATAGCTATTAAAGCTGTTTCATTAAAGCTGATAACAAACATATTTTTTTCTGGTATTTAAGTTTTCATTAATTTTCAACATCACAACTTGTGCACTGGCTTGCAAAAGCATAGATGATTATTAGGATGAACACAATCAGAACTTTTTAAAATTTGGGATTTTTTGGTTCATAGCATTTGTCTAGGGAAATTGAAAGAGTAACTAACTGGTGAACAAATTCCTTTTCATAACTTAAACTAATAATATTATGATTTATCTAGTTGGAATAAATGGTATATTGTCCTGCTCCAGTGAGTTTTATCATCCCTGATTTCTGCATTTTGAGTTTACTTAATTTGTCACTGGTCTAGTAGGAGGCTTGACCAGCTTTGTATGCTTGGTAGTGGCATGGATGTAATTTATGTAGTATTCATATTGCGTCTACTTGTAAGAGTTTTTAATTTACTAAAGGACTTCAGCATTTCATTTTCCTTGTGCATAATTAAACCTATTCATGCTTCAGGAAATAGCTACATTTCAAGTTCTTCAGTGATAGACTTTCATTATACTTTGTAAATAAATTTGAGGGAGAAAACTGAGAGCTTCTCGGGTGGAAAAATGAAAAATATGCTTTTTGGGGAAAAGAGAGGGTAAAAATAAATTCTTTAAAAATGAAATACGTTCCACTAATTAGATAAGGTAATCTAAGGATAAGATAGCTGGCTTTCCCTTTCAAAGGACTGTCTTGTAAAATGTATGTGTATGAACCAGAACTAAGCTGTTCCTTTTCTTTTTGAAGATTGTTAAAACACTTATACTCTCTTAAGCAAAATGAAATTTCAAGCAGGATCAGTGATATTTTGAATCAACAATTAGCTGTGTAACAGTAATAGTAAGATAGCAAAGATCATAAATGAAGACAAACTTTTTTCCATTGTGTAAGAATATATAACAGTGGAATAACTTTTTAAAGTCTCAAAGATGCATGACAGAAATAATTTAGGTATAATTTACACTTATTACATACCTTATAGATATTGCACTTTTAAATTTTTTTTCCAGCAATTTCAGAAGGACACAATTAATGAAGAAGTGGTAGAACTTTTGAGCCCTTATTTTGAAATGGCGGACTACAACATTGAGACAGCTAGGAGAGTGTGTGGGAATGTTGCTGGCCTTTGTTCATGGACCAAAGCTATGGCTGTATTTTTTTCCATCAACAAAGAAGTATTACCTTTAAAGGTACATCTGTTAGTCACAAACACCCTTTGCTCCTTCTCATCCTCACCTGTTTGCACATGAGGATTTAATCTATGGGAAACTTCATCTGCCTTATTTGAACTGGTGCTTCCCTCTCCAAAAATTTGTTATCTTGAACACTCCAATTCTACAATAAAATATATTTCAAATGTACTTCCACTTGTAAGTTGTCAAAATTATGAAAGAGATGGCGCAGTTTTATGCCTCTAGACTCCTACTGAATGGGGTTAAAGCATCTGTCATCTAGTTAAATACACTACTGCAATTGCTCTACCTTAATTTAGAATTAAGTAGAAAAAAGCCTCGAGATTTGGTTAATATTCCAAATCTCAGTTCATAAGAAGATTATACAGAGACTCTTTATCAGTGTTATGTAGAGAAAAAAACAGGCCTAAGTGGTTAGAATGAATGTCAGGAAGAAGATGGTCGAGCAGGTTTAACAGAGAATAGCTTGTATTTATAATAGGAATGGCTGAGAGGGAAGCAAGTTTTGTATTTAGACATAGCATATTGGTTGGACAAATCAAGTAGGCTTCTAGAGGCATCATTCTCTTCTGCAAGCCATGTAAGACTAACTTCTGTGTCAGACGAAGAATGACTGGCATTCCTGGAAGTGTTTTTAATTATTTTTTTCTAATTGACATTAAACCAACTGCTTAAGTGCAGTTATCTGAAGTAAGAATTTAGTTTGTTGTAAAATTCAAATAAAAGTTTTACTGAGTAGTGAAATCTCTACTGAACAGTTTGATTTGGAAATGTAGTACAGGAAAACTTTCTGAAATATAGCGAATTCTTTTAAATTCTCTGTGTATGAATACACTTTTATGTTTTTATGCTCTGTAGGCTAATTTAGCAATTCAGGAGAAACGCCTAACCAGTGCTATGCTGGATCTGCAGAAAGCTCAAGAAGAACTGGGAGCCAAGCAAGAAGAATTAGAAATTGTGCAGGCAGAGTATGAAAATGCAATGAGAGAGAAACAGGTGAACTGCTCTTCACAGAAAAGTTTTTACCCTTACTTTAAGGAACACTTAACGTGTTCTTTCAATTTCACTATTATTCCTTGAAAAAGATGTTGATGGACAGTGGATAAGAGACAGATAGGATTTGTATGCTGCCTCTTTGGTTTCTATCTCTCCTTTGCCTCTGACCCTCTCCCCTCTTCCCTCCCACCCCACCAAAAACTATTTTATTTGTATTCTTTATTTAGTGCCTACTACTGTAACTTCAAGTTTCATGTATGCTATATGTATAATGTATTTCAAATTCTGGGTAGAATTCCCCAGAATTAATAAGTATCAGGAATTTTGCATGCTATTCAACAACTACACCAAAATGAAAGTTAAGAACAGAAATATTAAAAAGAAATACTGAATCAAGTTTCTGACAGATGTTGATAGTTTGTCCCGATATAATTTTTTCATCTCACTGTCCCTGCTCTGCATGGTGATAGAGATGTTTGAGAATACATTTTTAAGCTCTTGTTTATCTACTGGTTTAATGAGTTGTAGAGATTTTTCTGGCCTATCAGATATATGACTGTAAACAATTTCCCTTGTGTATGGTTTTCTCTAGACTTTGCTGGAAGATGCCGAGCGTTGCCGACATAAAATGCAAACTGCCTCAAGTCTTATAAGTGGTTTAGCAGGTGAAAAAGAGAGGTGGACAGAACAGAGTAAAGAATTTGCCATGCAAACCAAGAGGCTAGTTGGTAAGTTTTTATGCACATCTTTAAACTTGGAGGCAAGCTGCTTGAGTTGTAATGGGTAGTGAAACTGAGAACATTTGAAATGTCATACTTTTCCTTTGTATCTTAGATCCCTGTCTCAAAAATGAGGGTAATTGTTTTAATTCCTTTGCTAAAGCACTTTTAGGTGAAAAATAAATGTAAGGCTAAAGTTCATATTTAAAAAGAAAAGATAATGGACATTGTGAATGTGGTGGGACATATTTGGGACACTAATGGTTTAACTTGACTGATGTTTGTAGGCAACAGTCCAAAGAGAGGGATATGTTAGCAAGGGCCAATAAAATGTGTATAACTGAGAATATATATAGAAGAGAGGAAGACTGATACTCAGGCGCTGACATTTATATGTAGAAATCAATATTTTTAACTGCAGTTACTAATGTTCATAAAAACTTGCTTCTTAGAAGATGATTAAAATTTTTAAAATTTGCACTTGTAAACTAAAGTACTTTGTAATAAATAATTTCTTCATTAAATGAACCAATCAATAAATGAAATTTATCTCATCATTTACTATGGGCTGAAGTTTCTTCTCTGACTTTTACCTTGAAAGGCTGCAAAAAGCAGGTATCGCTGTATAGGTTGTATTATAGTAAATAGATTGTCTTTTATTTGCTGGTAAAATACATATAAGTGTATTAACTTATTAAAAATGTGGGATACCTTCCCCAAAAATTTATCCTATTTCTTTTATAGATAACTTGAAAGTGTCCAAAAAGTTTTAGGGCTGAGTATAAAAGTATATCTTCTCCAGTTTAAATTTTGCATTCTTATTTCAGAGGTATGAAACCCCCTCGAACTATGGTGTCATGAAATTTAGAGGGAAAATTTTGAATCTGAACAGAAGACTAAAAGTTGTCACAGTTAATATCTCCATAATGATGTCTGTGACAGTTTTTATTACTAGTACTCCTAATTGATTTACAAAAATTTAATTGAATTAGTACTTATAAGGGGTTTTTCTCCCCCATCCCCCAAATACTGTTTAAGCATGTTCTCATGATTGCACAAGGAAATGATGGAATTGAAAGTTTATGAGTAAGTTCATTCCTCCATGTCATGCTTGTGCAGGATCTGGTGTTTGGAATAGCATTACATATGTGCTGAGTTGACCTTGGTGAGCTGCCGGATGCTGATCTCTTGATTCCTACAATTACACTGTAGGGACAAAGTAAATGTGGTCTCTACTGATATGTAGCATTGTCATGCCATGCAATGAGCCTTGGGAAAAAGACTGGTTTGCCTTCTTTATGGGTCAAAGTGTGTTCTTCAGTTACCAGCCAAAATGCGTACCAATTATTGAAGGAAACACCTTGTTTATTAATAGAATTGGCAGAGTTGCAATGCTTTGGTTTGTTTAGGGTTTTTTTTTTTCCTCCTTTTTCTCTTTGAGGTGATGTACTTTTGGCTACAGCTTTTCTGTCCTATTCTGGTCCTTTTAACCAAGAGTTCCGCAGTCTGCTGTTAAGTGACTGGCAAAAGGAAATGAAAAGCCGAAAAATTCCTTTTTGTGACAACTTGAACCTCATAGAAATGTTGACTGATGCTCCAACTATCAGTGAATGGAACCTGCAAGGATTGCCAAATGATGACTTATCCTTACAGAATGGAATCATTGTCACTAAAGCATCTCGTTATCCTTTATTAATTGATCCACAGGCACAGGGTAAAATTTGGATTAAAAATAAGGAAGGCAGAAATGACCTTCAGGTAATAGAAGTGCTTGTGTTTTCATAATCCCTAAAAACTCTTAGCTTACAAAGCATTACAATTCAGTGATTCACATAATGATTAGGAAATGCCATTTGTATGAAAAGTCTGGTTTGAATATAAAGAATATCTCTGATATATTTTAGTAGATTTGAGATTTGGCTAGATGTGGAGGTGTATCCTTTAGCACCGGTGACTTCATTTGTTTAATGAATTTATTTTAATGAAACATAAACTGTTGGAAAACAGGCCGGATGGGCAATGCCTGGTAATAACCATGTTTTCAGAATAATATAAGTGGTAGGAAAAAAACAACTAGTTGATTAATACAATTTCGTGTAAGTGTTTATAAATTAAGATTCACAGCATGATTTTGTTCATCTTTTAATCAGAAATTATTGTTAATTTCTGTTGTCTTAGTATGGATGTCAGGAGCTAAGTTCTCTGCAAATATACAGGGAAGATGTATTGCAAGAATGTACAGAGGCAAGATACACAAATTCAATGCAAACAACAAAATAAGAGAAAGGAAGTCATTACTGGCTACAAGTATGATTACAGCAATAAACCATCTTTGAAAAGAAAAATCCCTGAAAGCCATAAAAAGTAGTCTGAGTGGCTCTGAGAATATTACTACCACTTTCATGTTGATTGTTATCTAGGTGTGGAAACCTTTAATGGTTGCTTAGTTATGTTAAAAACTATTATTTTGTTTATAGTTTTATTGAAGTCTAAGCTGAATGTGCTTAGAAAATGTTGAAAATCACAGTTATACTGGAGACTACTTTGTAAATCAAAGATTATTTGAGGTCCTGTTCTATGTAAAGCTCTAATTTTCAAGGGTGAAAAAACCCCAGAAGAACACTTTATCTTGGCATTGACCCTGCTGAAGTTTTACTTGGAGATGTTATCCTAGATAAAATTGAAGGTGCTAAAAGGTTCCTGTGAATTTTCCTGTGAAATTCTTGGGTAGTTGCACTCATAGGACATCAAAACTGAAAGTGCTCGGTGCTGCTTTGCTTCTACTTTTGCAGTTGAAAAATAGAACTTTGCATTCCTTGAGATCTGGCAATAGGGTATGCTGATGTTACCTTTTCTTGTGGTCCCAATCTTTGCCTTAATACTAGTCTACTCCCAGGATCATTGTTTTTGGCTGTAATTCAAAGAAAATGAAATAATTTATAAATATAAAACTAACAAGTAGCTTGGTAAATGGGCATAAGATACTGCATCTGTGTTTTTAGATCACTTCTTTGAATCACAAGTATTTTAGAAACCACTTAGAAGACAGCCTTTCTTTGGGAAGACCTCTTTTAGTAGAAGATGTTGGAGAAGAGCTTGACCCAGCACTTGATAATGTTTTGGAAAGAAACATCATTAAAACAGGTTCAGCCAACAAGGTAAAACAAAAGAGCAAACGTGGAATTTCCCCTTTCTTCCCTTTCCCTCCCCATGCCCTTCTATTTAGCAAAATAACTCCTGATAAATTTAGGACGATAAAAAATTAAACTCATTTAAACTTGATTAATGCTAATACAAGAAAGAAAAAAGGTAGGGTTTAAGTTCACAAATGCTTAATATATTTAATGCATAGAGTTCCTTATTCCTTTGCTTATGACAACTTTAAAAAGTTTAAATAATCTGTGAACGGGCCATTTAAAGTGGTCCTTGTCTATTCTCAACAAATTGTTTGCATCAGATGTATGATTTAAAACTGGATTTTTATGTCTTTAAGCAGAAAAATGTAACCCTTTTTCCTATATGTAGTATCTGAAAAAGCATGTATTGGTTCTTGATATTTCAAGACTTCTTTTTAATATTTTTCTTAAGGTGAAAGTTGGTGATAAGGAAATAGATGTTATGAATGGCTTCAGGCTTTACATTACTACAAAACTGTCAAATCCATGCTACTCTCCTGAAATTAGTGCTCGAACCTCCATCATTGACTTTACTGTAACCATGAAAGGTCTTGAAAATCAACTCTTAGGCAGAGTCATTCTCACAGAGAAACAGGTAAAAGAATTGATTATATCTATTTTCCTGGCTGTACTTCTTATGTTTACCTGTAGAACGTTTTATTTTATTTTAATTTATTACTCTCTATTCTCATATCAAGGTAACTTTCTGGCTCTCTCTATTATGATTATTCTTAATATAGTCTATTTGCAATGGTTTAAAAACTGACACAGAAGCAATTGACTCATTCATGTGGAAGTTTCTCTGTCTCTTTATTGTTGCAACTCTAACATATTCACCTTATTTTTCCTGCCTCAATGAGTTATAACCTCATGAGAATGGCCTGTGAAAAGCAAAATGGCCTGAAATCAAAACTGATGTTCTTCTGTCTACACACTCTGGAGCTCATGGCAACATAACCTAGTGCAAAAATTCAGACATAGTTTCTTCCTTGCTCCAAGAGAAAATGGGCTACCTACTTATTTTGACATTGAAGATGTATTAGTTGTGGAAGTCCAGGTTTGGGATGCCAGTCCCAATCAACATGCCACCAGCAGCTCTGGAGGGAGGCTGATCTTTTAAACTGCAGAACAGCTAATCCCTGTAACTATAAGGTCAGGCAATGTTGATGTCATGAGACACTATGCAGCTATGAGAGCGTAGCTAAGATTTTGGCAATAGTTCCAGTTTACCTTCCCTAGGGACAAATGACAGGAATGTCTTTGTTTCTTTACTGTGGCATCTGTTGAGTTTCTCCTGTCCTTCCAACACCTGCCGCTGCCCCGCCAATGTAAGATTTTTCTCGTTAATAGCCTCAGTCATCTTATTCACGTCGAGTAGTTGCATTTCATTTCCAAACAGTGCATGGATCTCATGAGAGAAATCACGCTCAATCTGTTAAAGTCTGTCTTTTGTCAGACAGCTTCATTGCACCATCAGCTTCTCTTCAACCACTGACAACCCACTATGTAATGAAATTATCACTGTCCATCTAAAACACACTGTGATGTGTATATTCACAAAGCCTTGTTCCTAACTGTACTTCTTGGGCCTTGAAATACAGTACTTTCCTCCAGGAGACAGTCAGTTTATCAATTTCCTGCAGTCAATGCCACTGCTGTGTGCTTGGAGGACACAGAAAAGGAGCCTAGCTTTTCTCAGGGGAGCCAAAAAATAGATGGAGAAGTAACAGACTCAAGTTGGACCATGGGGAATTCTGATTAGATATTAGGAAAAAAATAATTACATAGAGGGTGGTCAAACCCAGGAACAGATTACCCAGGGATTTTGTGGACTTTCAGTTCTTGGAAGGGTTCAAGATTCACCTGGACATTGCCCTGAGCAACTGAGCTATTTTGATCTAAACAGGGGTTGAACTAGTTAATTTCTGTAGGTGCCTTCCAACTTAAAATTATTCTACTATTCAATGGCCTCTTTGTCACTGAGGGGGAATGTCTAATAGGTGGATATATGGTACACTCTGCACCAGCTTCTCAGAGTGTTATACTCACTACTGGTTTTTTTAAAACCACCTGGGGATATTTCCTCTAGATAAATGACAACTGGATCACTTGACAGGCAGGGGGACTTCCATGGAGTATACTTACCCCTTTACAGCTTTCTTGGCCTCTGTTTATACACCTTGTGGTTCAAGGTTTCCTGAGGGGTCAATTGGAACATATCCCACCATCCAAATACTTTTTAATGATGTCTAATTATGCATCTTTGGGAATTTGGGGATTTCCCTTTGAAGTGTCTGGATTCTTACTACCTTTTGTAGCCTCTGGTAGGAAGGTGGTGGAATTATTTTACTGTGAGAGAGTTTGTCAAGTGATTTGAGCAGTATGACTGCTTGGTGATATCCAGTGTTACAATGAACGTGCGGAACTTCTGTCCCAAAAAGAGAAGAGATTATTTATTTGAAATCAGTGTTCTTCAAGATTTTTATTCACATTTCTATCCTTCTTCCCATTCCACCATCTCTTATATGGTTCCAGTCTTAGAATGAATGAGGTTTAGACCTCCAACAAGCAGAAGGAGCATTTACAGCATGTCATTTAAAGTTTCTGCAAAGTCTGACTCTCTGTTGTCTGGTATGCCCATTAGTAGAATCTTTGTCACATACATCTCACAGAATTAATTGTTTCCTGATAAGAATGCTGGTACTGATTTCTTATTTTCCAGCAGAATGTTAAACCAATCGCAAGATACAGGCGAAGCATAAGGTGGTCAACAGGCAGCTGGTATAGCTGTATAAATTTGATTCTACTGTATTTCTTGTAATAATAGGATTTGAGAGTTTTGATATATATCTGAATGTAGTATAACTTACGATATTTTAATGATATCATTATTTTGATACATTGACTGTTATGTAATTTGACAAAAAACTTGTTTATTTAGTGTCATAGATAATTCAGATTATTGGTGGAGTTATACTATGCAACAGCTCTTTATGGCCTTTTGAATTTTCACATTCATATATCAAGATTTTTGCTGGAAAAAGGCTCAAGTTTTTTGAGGAACAGTTGATGCAAATTCTTGTACTTGTGAATCATTTTGTGACAGAATGATAGAAGCTATGTAGCAGCTTTCATATTTTATGAATATTAACAAGAAATCGCATTCTTTGGTACAGTATGTAAAATGTCATCTGCCTGTGAAAGGAATTCCATAAAACTGGATTTGAAATAGCCTCTTCGGTGCAAGTTCCTTGAATTTATGTACATGGTAGCTTGGCTCATTTTTTCTGCATTTTTGGTGTTATGACTGGAAAATTTTAAGATACGAAGAAAGCTTTCAACTGTGTAGGTTTTCTGATCTGCAAAAAGCATTTTAAGAGCTTAATAGATGGACTTTTTTCACTAAGGTTTTTATCTAGGGTTACTTCACTTTAGTTTGGTAACTGCTTCCAACTTGTTTCTCTTTCTGTTTTTATAATGCATTGAACTCTAAAGTATGTTTAACTTTTCAAAATTAACTCAGCAAAACATGAAGTTTAATTTGGTTCAGTATGTTAATTATTATATTTAATTGAATGCTTACTTTATTTTAATACTATTCTTTTAAAATAATGTTTCTATTTCATCAAACTTGCATGAAAAAAATGCTTCATGAAACTGTTACCCACTTTTCTTTAGTTCCATGAAGCATCAGTTGATTGAAATGCAGATAACTGTAGATTTCGTGTCTATTTTCATCAGTTTTTGTCAGTATATTTTGAGTAAGTAAGCACATCTTCTAAGTTATGTTGCACTTGCATTATTCTATAATGAGTACCCCACTAAATATTTTCTACCTGATGATGATGATGATGTTTCAATACACCAAGAAAAAACTCTAAATCTTATAATAATAATATGATTTTTCTTAATTTCCTTCCTAAGGTAAAAGGGCATTTTTTAAAAGAAATAAATGCTTAAATTGGAAATGTAGGAGGAGAATGTAGGGTGAGAAGACCAGAAGTTTAGAATGTGGAAAAACAAAAAAAGCAATTTCAAAAGCTGTAACAGTTTTTCGATGCTGTAGAAATGAAGACTCCTCAAATGGGAGGGTAAAACCTTTCCTTAAGCCTTGCTAAGGGCTCAGGTCCATTTTATCTCTAGTGCTATATGAAAGGTTGTGTATTTCTTAGAGTTGTCCCTGTTTCTTTGGAATATTAGCAGCCAGTAAGCAAAGTGGAAATGGACTTGGCAATGATGGCGTCAACATGGAACTTCCAAGTTTGGAGAGACATTGTTAAAATTATTCACCAGACCTTTGTAAACTTTGTGAAGTACTTCTCTAGACACAGCAAATATTCCTATCAACTGGCTCACTAACTGTTCATTCATTAGATTCATATTAACCTTATGAAAAACTCTTAACCCATCCTCTCCCACTTCTTTCTTTTTACTTCAACATATTGAAACATTTTATGATATTTCAGTAGAGGATTTTTATCTCTGAGGCACTAATATATATAAAGTTTTTAAAGGTTAATTTTAAGAATTAACTGAAAGGACTATTATCTCTGAAAAATATTTTTCCAGAGATTTCAAATAGTTGTTTTTTAAATGTAAAACTCTTGATTAAGAGTTACCCATCTTCTATATTTGGACACTGGAAAAGAAACTAGTTACATAAACCACCCAGTTTGTGTTACTAAAAGTATAAAATAAATACTTATAGTGAAGTAACTGAAGTTCTACATACTTTCTTAATCAGTGAAGCATTTTAGTGCAAGGCTGAAATTATCCCTGTTTGATGGAGGAGTATTGGAACTTTTTGAAATACTTGGTGCTTGATTTGATGGCTAAGGGTGGCCATCGAGACTAGATTTTCAATATGGTGATTGTAAAACAAGGCATAAATGAGGATGAGATTACATGGAGGGAAGTAAAACTCTATGCCTGAAATTGTGTTTGCATTTCGTTTCTGAAACAAAAAGAGAAGAAAAAGAATTACTATTCTGAACTTCTTTTAGGGCATGATATGAGCATCTTCCATAATATTTGTAGAAATTATTTGTTAATGCCTACTTACACAGCAGGTCCAGAACCTGGCAATAGATCTTGTGTCAGAAATATCACTGGAATTCTTTCCCCAGTTTCATGCATCTAGTCTTGACCTACACTGTTTTAGTAGGATCAGTATTTTTTAAGCTAAATGTATTATTTTTGTTTTTGATTGCTCTGCTGTTTCCCAAATATTACCATGTAATCCAATAGGAATTAGAGAAAGAAAGAACTGAGCTTATTGAAGATGTGACTATGAACAAAAGGAGGATTAAGGACCTAGAAGACAACCTTTTGTTTCGACTTACAAGCACTAAGAGTTCTTTGGCAGATGATGAGAGTCTACTAATTGTATTGAGTAACACTAAGAAGACTGCTGAAGAAGTAACACAGAAACTGCAAACTTCTGCTGAAACTGAAGTACAGATCAATTCAGCCCGCGAAGAGTACAGACCCGGTGAGTGAAGGTAGTGATGGAAGACAAATGGCTAGACCATATATTTAAATTGTCAATACTTAGAGTAGGAGAAATAGTATGATGAGATCAGGAAGACCAAAATTGTTGGGGGAGATCTGTGTTTTCCTGTAAGTAAACTGTATTTAGGAGATGTCATATTGAGCTATAATGGAGAAAACAGTCAGTGTTATGCCTCATGTGGAATTTATAAAATTGAGTGAACTGTTCTCTTTGTAGACTTCCCATTGCTCTATAAACAAGCGTATCAGTCATTAGGGTGTTTAGGTAAGTATGTGTTCGAGTTCAACATGTTGACATTCTTTTACAGGGCCTATATAACATTAAATACTCTATATCTGTTCTGATAAAAACTTCACCATTTATCCATGGGTTATTATATTCAGCACATTTCATGAGTCTTTTGACTTTTAACTGGCAGGTAAAAATGTGAAAAAAACAGGGGAAAAAATAGCTCTCTGTAATTGCCTACATTCTAGGAAATGTGTAAAATGGTACAGTTAGTGTACCAGAAAGCATTGCAGATATTGTAAAACCTTTATATTTAAAACTGAACAACTACTGCAAAGAAGTTAATCAGTACTGGGTAAGTTAAATCAATGTAGTTCATTTGACTTTTATATGACTCTTGTAAAAATCTGTAAAGAGAAATTTGTTTGGATACTTAAACAGTATTTCAAACAGCCATAATTTTTACATGTTCTGCTGATGATCTCAATATTGCAGTATACTATTGAGCTGCTCTCCAGATATGCTCATATTTGAAAACTGGGCTCTACATAGTATGCATTAATAACAGCAAATATCTTTTTTTTCTGATGTATAAATGAGGATTAAATGAATGATCTTATTATTCTTCTGGCAGTAAAAATAGAGAAACCCAAGGATCTTCATGTATCATTAGTTTTAAGCTCACTGTACATGTTTTAAAAAGTTAATGTTTTCTTTTCTGCATTTCTACTTTGAATACATTTTTGTTTCCTGTTCTTCAGTTGCAACTCGAGGTAGCATCTTGTACTTCCTTATCACTGAGATGAGCATGGTCAATGTCATGTATCAGACATCCCTTCGGCAGTTTCTGGGACTTTTTGACTGCTCCCTAGCCAGGTATTTTAGTGAACAATAAGTATCATTTGTATTTACCCAGTCCTGGTGGTGCCTGTAGGATAGTAAAGATTTATTGTAAACTAATATCAGAAAAAAGACTGTTGCTTCTTACAGTCTTGACCAGGATTTGTCAGCTTAAATACCTATAAAATTTTGTCAGTTGGCAAGGCAAAGATCCCTCTAATGTACTTACAGTCCTTCAAAATTTGCCATTAGGTAATTAAAAACCATTATACAGCTGGACAAAAAGGCATGATTAGAAAGGATTTTTTTGTTGTTGTTGCTCCTTCAATCTGAAAGTCATTGCTAGCTTGCTGTCTGATATTCTGTGTTTGTGATCCATTATTTTTCATGTTTTCAAAATACTGAACTTTGGCTTTTTTCCTTCTGCATAGTATTCCCTCTTATAAAGCCTAAGCAAATCAACATTCAACTGCAGACCTTTCTTCCAACAGGTCTACCAAGAGCCCTATAACCAGCAAGAGGGTTACTAATATTATTGAACATATGACATATGAAGTATTCAAATATACTGCCCGAGGGTTCTATGAGGAGCACAAATTTCTTTTCACATTACTGCTTACTTTGAAGATTGATATACAGAGAAACAGAGTGAAGCATGAAGAATTTCTGACACTTATTAAAGGTTGGAACAATGAATAACTTTTAAGGAGATCATGTTATTATTGTAGAAAATTTATGTATTTGTATCTCCTAGGTAGCATGCTCCTTTTGCACATGAGAAACCAGGCAATTGTAAGAATACATGCTTATCATTCTTATCTGGTGACAGACAATGTTGTATGGTAGTTCTAATTTATAGCAGCACATTGAATATTGATGAATATGCCTTTGGAATCGTGAGGATTTAAAAGGAATATTGTTAGGTGTCCTTTATGTCTGCTGCTCAAATACCATCAGGTATGTGTTTAACTTAGAAAAGTTATTATTGTACTAAACATGTTATAGTTTCTTTAGTAAGTGCAGCAAATAGGAACAGAAAATGACACTAAGTTTGAAAGAATATTAGTCTTAGCTGAATGTGACAAGTTCATGGCTTTGGTCTTAATTGCACACACCACTGAGTTCACTTGAAAGTTTGGATCCATTTTGTATTACTTTTCCGAAAGACTTGATTTACCAAGCAACATTTATTTATGGGTTATATCTGAGAATTTTTCCAAGCTGAATCTTCAGAATATCTTTACCCAGAAAGGATTTATTTCCAAGCACATTGCACAAAAACACCAGTAAAACCTCAAAATATAAATTGGTTAAGGCTTCTGTTTAAGGTACATAATAGAAAAAAAAAATTAAACTAACAAAATTGCAAGCTCAGCTTAATCAAATATGGCATGTTTTTTTTAACGTAGAAAACTCCTGGAACATCATGATTAAAAAAATGGATTCTTGTATTAGTTTTTTCCCTTTTATTTTGTTTATTTTTCATTGTCTCTCTAATTATAACTAATTTCAATTTCTTGCAGGTGGTGCTTCCCTAGACCTTAAAGCTTGTCCTCCTAAGCCAGCTAAATGGATTCTGGATATGACTTGGTTGAACTTGGTGGAGCTCAGTAAGCTTAAGCAGTTTTCAGATATTCTTCATCAAGTACGTAAGAGCTTTTTAAAATTGATCTCTTGTTTAAGAAGTGATTGTCTGGTAGAGATCAAGCCATGTGTTGGGAAACTGGTTTATTTTATAGAGAAGAAACAAAACTGACAGCATATAGCCACAGTTGTGGCCCTGACTGTTTAGCAACCTATGTTGATATAAAGACTCAATCCCCCACAGGAAAATAAGAAGAGCGTAGATTTTTCACACTTTATATAGTTATAATATTTTCAGATTGGGATTACACTTGCCATTATTCAATTCACATATTGCAACTTTAATCTTATTCTGGTTGTTAGATTTTCTTGCATCCCTGTTGTGCTTTCTTACACTAGGTTTTATGATGCTTGTTGCAATATTTCTGTGGTTACATGGAGTAAAAGTTAGGGAAAGGGTGTTCGGTAAATTCAATACTTGTATGAATAGTCTTATCAGAAACTAAGTGTATTGTAGCTAATGGTAAATAGCATTTGGTATAGGTGAAGAAAACTTTCTGTATGTTCGTGTGTGGAGCAATTATGTACTTGCTGTTCTCAAAGCTATGTCCATGCCTAGCTATCCATGTTCTGACACAGCTATAATAGAAAATACTGATTAGTAGCTCCTGTTTTCAGAATATGAACACTCAAGGTTGTTGTTGCATTCTACAATTCTACACTTAAAATCTGAAAATTTATCCTATAATTTTTAATAGCCTTATCAAATCTGTGGACTAATATTGCTAAACAAATGCCTGTGTGTGGATTACATGTCTCTGACTCTTATTAAAAGTTTGCGACCTGGTGGCAGTGAAAATATAACCTGTTTCGTGATGTTTTCTTCTTTGATGGTATAATTGCAGATTTCCAGAGAAGAGAAACAGTGGAAAATCTGGTTTGATAGTAAAAATCCTGAAGAAGAATTGGTTCCTGGTGGCTATGGTCAATCTCTGGACTGCTTCAGACATCTTCTTCTTATCAGGTCTTGGTGTCCTGACAGGACCATAGCTCAGGTATATTTAAATATCTTACGTGGTCTATTTAGGTATCACTAGAATAATAGTTTCCAGGTTGCAGTTTAGTACTATTTTATGTAATGCTAAACACCTTTTTGCAATGGACCTTTATATTGTATTTTCTGAAATTCTTTTCAGACCATTTATGTATTTGTTACAAGTACAGTGATAGCAAAATTATTGCAATATATTGAAGAAATATTATCCAATGATTTCGCTGTGGTGATTTCTACTCAAATCATATGTGTTTATCCAGATCTGCTTTATCAGTTCAGAAGGGTACTTTTAGCTGTCCTTACCTACTCACTGGCATTTTAGAAGTGTCCCCTTGTTAGGCTGAAGTAAAATATTTTAATGAACTCGGTTGGCTGAAAGAAAAGAAAATTGTAAACAATTTAATTGAGAAACTATTTCTTGCATGGAAAAATTAGACCCACTTTAGAAAAATCTATATTAAAGTCTGTTCAAAGCTCTCAATTTACAGCCGTTTATTAGGAAAAGTATAAAATTGAAGTTTATTAAATAGACCTTTTTTAAAGAAAAATCAGCTTCTAGGAGCCTATTTTTAATCTTTATGTTCTTCTCCAGTGCAAAAGAACAAAAAATTGTAAAATTGATGACAATTCAGAGAAATTAAGGACAATTTGCTGAAACTGGAATACATCACTAAAAGTGGGGTATTAATTTTATTGATACACATCTTTAGACGTGTTTGGATTCAGAGACAAGCTCAGCAGTTATTGGTAAAACTGCAGTCAGTAGGTTAAGCAGTACTGTATAAAGAGTATCTCTATGATATGTGCTATGTGTCTGAAACACATAATGCAAAATTAGTTCATCTGCTGTTAATGGGGCAATGTAAACTTTCATCTTTCAATGGTTTTATGAAAACTGATAGTTTATCAAATGTTTAACACTGAATGTCTTTTATCTCTGAGAAGTAACCCAGAGGTATGAAGGAGAAGATTTATCTTTTTGTGGTGGGAAAGAGTACAAGAAAGGTCATCTCTGACTGTTTGAAAGAGCGTTTTCTATTTCTTTGTGAAAAAGAACAATAATCTAGAATTTTTAAAGATAAATAAAGAAGGGATAAAAGAGATGGTTGTCACCTGTTCCTCTAGATCTTCTACTTAATGATAGTTATTTTAATAATTACTACTGTTAATTCATTTCTTGTCTAACTGTTAAAGTGGGAAAGGCCTAAGAGCTCTGAAGCCTGTCTTTAATCCTTTCCTCCTCTTTTTCTAGATCTTAAAGATAGGAGTAACACTATCTAATGGAGATACCATCTTTAAATAATGAAAACTTTTCTAAAGTTTTAGACAGGTTATTATTTTTATTATACTCTAGTTATAGGTATTATATATAGCAATACATACAGATATATGTCATATAATAGTTATTTTAAAAATTTTAACTGATCTTATAAGGCTATAAGAAATAATAACTTCAAAGACAGTATGATGTGTTGACATGTAAAAATAAACTTGTTGCATATTTATATTTCTGATAAAAATTTTTTGCAGCCTTTGGTCTTCGGTTGACTTATTGGTTGTATTCACCCTCAGAAGAAAACAGTATTAAATGGTTAGGTCATGAGTTAAATTTACCCTTTTTAATATAGGCAAGAAAATATATCACTGACACTATGGGGGAGAAATATGCAGAGGGAGTCATCTTGGACTTGGAGAAAACATGGGAAGAGTCAGATCCACGTACTCCTCTCATATGCTTTCTTTCCATGGGTTCTGATCCTACGGACTCAATTATTGCTTTGGGAAAAAGACTGAAGACAGAAACGTGTTGTGTTTCCATGGGCCAGGGGCAAGGAATCCACGCTCGTAAACTTCTGCAGCGGACAATGGCTCATGTAAGTGACAAAAATCTGAGCGCTTTTCTCTCTGAATTAAACATTTAGAAATAAAAATCCTCTCATGAGATAGTGTTTTTTGGTGGGTAGTTAATGCTGATGCAAACCACTATATTTATTTATATAAGTGTCCTAAGCAAGAGAACTGTCTTTTCACAGTCCTTCAATTTGCCATAAACAAGCATTTTGATGCTGTGCAGATGTTTTTAATTGAAAATGGAGTGGTTTTCATGTGAAATGGAGTTTTTATAGTAGATTGCTGACTGATGAACATAGCTGAATTGATTTTTTTTTTTTCGTTACATCACCAGTAAATATTCTTCTGTAAGCATTTCAGATTGTTTTTTCAATTTTTTATTTTTAGTAATATGGCTGTATTTTGTTAAATGAAGAAAATTAATTCCAAATATGATATTGATAGTTACATAAACTTGAGAAAAACAAGGTTGTATAGCAAAATAGTTTGTATTGCTGTAGTCTGAATTTGGACTTGGGAGGGACAATCTGGTAGCACAGGCATTTTACAGGAAGAGGAATTAAAAGAACAAAACTATCTGTATGAGAAAGGTGAGATGTTCCAATTTGGCATGCTTTGCACATCACATGATACTATTGCTATGCCTGCTGAAGTGAAAAGATTGAGCTTCTTACTCTCCTGTGTTATGAGCTTCTTTTTATAACCTGTTTCAGTCTGACTTTTGCTTCAGATTCTTGTTTGATAACTTTATATAAGGAACTAATTAGCAGATCAAATCAGAAGAAACTCATTCAAAAATAGGGGAGAGGAGCACCTTTTTTTTAGTTAAGGGAAATGCAGTTACTTTCCCTCACTGTCTCACAAGCCCTCTTAGTGATGAGGTATATGAGATGTTTATAATGAAATATGGTAATTCATATAGGGAAGTTTGACATCTATTGATTGATAGCAATAGATTAATTGAGTATGTTTATTTGGTTATTTTCCAAGCCTGGAACCCTTGGAAGGAACAAGGTTTAGCAGCTTGCTCTATGGAGCTACTCCTGAGCTCCCTTATGTAAGTCAAAATTTATCCGTTTCTATCAGCACTGTAGTCATGACGATGGATGTTTTAAATGTATTGAAATGGAAAAGGTAGAGACTACTTATAAAGACCAGATGAGACAAGTGAGGATCACTTGTTGAGGTGAAAAAAACCAAATAAGCTAACACCACCTTCAGAAGGAACAGCGCACAGCTTAGCTCTCCTCAAGGAGTGACTTCAGTTTGTGAACAATGTTGATAACTTTTTATATTCTATTGTTTTAAACTAGGGAGGTTGGGCACTTCTGCAAAACTGCCACCTTGGACTTGACTTTCTGGATGAGTTGATGGACACTATAATAGAGACCGAGACTGTTCATGAAAGTTTTCGACTGTGGATGACAACTGACATTCACAAACAGTTCCCCATCACCCTTCTTCAAATGTCAATTAAGTTTACCAATGAACCACCACAAGGCCTCAGAGCTGGACTAAAGAGAACATACAGTGGTGAGTGCTAGAATGGTAATAATTTAAAATTAATGCTTGGACTGTGATGCTATTGTGTGGTCATGTTAAACTGGTAGGAGGTGTAAGATAGTCTGAGGAACTGATCACAATGATGCCAGGACACATCTTGGTTTTTGTTTTGAAAATTAAAAGGAAGAGAAGAGATGCTGAAGTTCTGTTGCCAGAAGTAATTGGACAGCAAAAAAGGAGATGCCTTTTCTTTTGTCACATGCTGGCTTCTAATACCTCAGTTCAAAGTGTTTGAATTTTTAATCTTCTGTCTTTTGGGAGAAAAATGACATGTTAATCTTTGTTGGCAATCAAGTGCTCTTTACACTACATAAAATAAAGGACAAAGATTCTGTGCAGGAAGCAACTTGATGTGAATTCAGCTATTAGTAAATTGTGAGTTTTTTCCCCTGAAGTTTACTCTTTTAATTTGAGCAACTTAATAACATGCTATAAAATGTCTCCAGCACAGAACACTTTGTGGGACAATAATTTGCCCTTGGGAGATGCAAAGAGCCAAGTGAATATTTCTAGAGTGATATTTTAGCACTGATTTTAAGTAGTTTTGAAAAAGACGATTACTGTGATTCTCATTAAGCCCGTTTGCAATCAATAGGTGTCAGCCAGGATTTATTAGATGCCAGTAAAATGGTGCAATGGAAACCACTCTTGTATGCTGTAGCCTTTCTACACTCCACTGTTCAAGAAAGACGCAAATTTGGATCTCTGGGTTGGAATATACCCTATGAGTTTAATCAAGCTGATTTCAATGCTACTGTGCAGTTTGTTCAAAATCACTTGAATCGCATGGATACCAAGAAGGTAATTAATGATTTTGTGGGGAAGGTGGATTAAGGTGGTGGATCTTTCTAGTAGTGGAATGTATATAAAGGCTTCCTAATAACTGAACTACAAGAATGATTTTAACTTACTGTTTTTTCCACAAGCATTCAATATTTCAGGTATACCTCTCTCTACAGGAGCAGACTTAGACTTCTAATCTGGTGCATGTTTAATTTCTGTATTAACCTGTACATTAAAAAAAAAAAAGCCTTCCCCAGCCATCTCAGAAATATAAACCTTAGAAGTACAGACCTTTTTTTCAATTCTAATTAAGTCAATTATTTAAAAATGGATGACTGTATTTAAAATACTCTTTTGTTTAAATCTGTTTTGAGTACAACTAATAAGATTTGGTCCCTCCAACCTATCTTTGCAGCATGAAGCAATCGAAAGTGGTTCTCAATAACTCTGCGAGAATTTATCCTATGTTTCTCACTTCTGTATGGTTTATTGTCATACAGAGAAGTCTGTGGCAGGGGAATTTGCAGCTGGCATTTTAAGAGAAAGGAGGATTCAAATATACCTATAACTTTCTTGCTGCCTTCAAGATGCTGTTGAATTTGTTGTCAATGAATTATATTTTGAGAAATCCTTGCAGGTGTTCTGGAAATGCAAGACTATAATAAAAAAAGCAGTAATAGGAAAATAATTTTCTTCCAAATGGGACAGACATGGTACATCAGCTGTTTTTTCTAAGGCAGATCTAGAGTAAATGAGAAAAGGATTAGCTAAAGTCACTGCTTTCTTCTTGGTTTTAGGGGATCTCCTGGAGTACTGTTTGTTACATGATAGGTGAGATCCAGTATGGTGGTCGTGTGACAGATGACTTTGACAAAAGACTCATGAACACCTTTGTAAAGGTTTGGTTCAGTGAAAATATATTCAGTCCTGAATTCAGCTTCTACAAAGGTTACAGCATACCCAAATGTAGTGTGGTGGATCAATACCTTCAGTACATACAGGTTGGTGAATAAGAACTAATCGCTTGTTTCTCATAAGTTCCTAATTCCTTATAATTTTTCTTTTTTTCTGAGTACCTGTATTTTGTCTTTTAATCACAGATTTTTTTACTGATTTCTAGTAGTCTGCATATCTATTAGTGACAACTACTTATTGTTATCAATGTTATCATCTTCATGACAGCAATGTATGTTTTCTTTTTCATGCGGTTTTCTTGCAGGATGTACCTAAAGGCACAAAGTTATTAAAGAGGGCAAAGAATGGAGTCCAGACATTGGGTACAACCTCTTGGAAATAAAAGGTTTAGATATATGAGAGTACAAGTTTACTATTAAAATCACACATAGATATTAAAACTCTATTTTTTGGTGTGATTTGGGCTGTAACATGACTAATAGACCACAGCAAGTTATTTGGCCTAAGACTATTTATTTGAAGAAATCTAGCTTCTTACTTTACAGTAATTGAGACGGTTTTTTTCTATTTTTTATTTGGTTTTGTTTTGTGTTGGGTTTTATGTTTGTTTGGGGATATTTTTTGGTGGTTTTTTCCTTAATGATTTGCTTCTAAGTCTCCAGTTATACTCTTTTCATATTTTACTATGTAGAGCCTTCCTGCTTATGATATGCCAGAGGTGTTTGGTTTGCACCCCAATGCGGATATCACCTACCAAAGTAAAGTTTCCAAAGATGTATTGGACACCATCCTCAGTATTCAGCCTAAAGATAGCTCTGGTGGAGGAGGTGAAACTCGAGAGGCAGTTGTAGCCAGACTGGCTGATGATATGCTGGAAAAACTTCCTGCTGATTATGTACCATTTGAAGTGAGTTAACGAAATTTTGGCAAAAACGTTTGCTCCATCTTGCCTTTTATGGATTAAAAAAAACCAACCCAACAACTTTTCTAAAACCATATTGGAATTCATTCATACAGGCAATACTTCCCATTTTGAAGAAATGTGACCAAACAATTAAAGTTTATAATGAAATCATGAAATGTGTGCTGAAGGGCTTTTGTGAGGACTTTAAAAAAAAATATTAAATCCATTAATGCTTAAGCTGTCATTTGCACTGTGGGGGAGGTAGGATCATCAACTTTTAACTGAGGTTGTTGATACTATAAAATTTCTAGTTATGTTCATGCAGTTGTTTACTTGTCAATTTTACACTTTTGATTAAAATTGTACCTGTAAGTTTGGTTAGAATACAAGGCTGCCTGGTATTGTGATAGTTCCAGGCATTGCTACTATGTTGAAGTAAAGTAGCTGGGGCAATTACTCTTGATTGGTTTGTGCAAAGAGAACCATGAAATTGCTTGCTAGAATTAAAGCTGAATTCCTTGATCTAAGGTAACCAGTTTACAAATCCCTTTAAATGGCATTAGCTCATAGAATTATATACAGACTAAATCATGACAGACTAAAAACATAGCCAGTCTTAGCATCATAGATTTCTCATGGAGCAAATCCCGTGTTTCTGTCTCCCCTCAAGGGAGGTGCCAAACTCACCACTTAAGTTAATAAATGAATTATATTATGTATTAAAGATCATATTGTGGCTTAACTTTGACATAAAGGCAACTTTGTTTTTTCACTTCTCTTGAAGGATCTTTGGTTTTCTACCTACAGGTAAATGAAAAACTAAAAAACATGGGACCTTTTGAACCTATGCATATATTTTTGCGACAGGAGATTGAACAAATGCAGAGAGTAATTTCTTTAGTGAGAAGCACTCTGACTGATCTAAAACTTGCCATTGATGGGACAATAGTTATGAGTGAAAATCTGAGGGATGCTTTAGACTGCATGTATGATGGAAGGATTCCTGCTAGCTGGAAAAAAGTAGGTGTACATAACTTGTTATGGAGAGAAATAAAAAACCTATTTCTGAAGAGACTAGATTAAACTGCTAGACTTATAGCAAACAGTTTTTCAAACTTTGTTTCAGAAGTGTTAACCAGAGCTGTCCAACTTCTGGAATAGATTTTATGCTAAAATAAACATAGTCAAATCAAGCCTTCTTTCATTTATTGAAATTGAAATGAATGTGGGGGATGCAGATATTTCCCAATTTAACAGCCTGTTGCACATTGGCAGGATAAAAAAGCTTGAGACAGGAGAGTAATTTAAAATGTGATGATGGATTTTAAAAAATAGCACCCACATTAGTGGACTACAGTGGTGCTATTTATTGAACATATATAATTGACATATATTCCTTTTCTGGGTTAAGTAGAGGTGGCCTGTCCACCTTGGTCAAAATTGGTGTTCTTTGAGTTTGACTTAACAGCCACATAATTACAGAACAGTAGATGCTGGAAAGAACCTATGGAGGCAGTCTAGTTTAATCACACTTCTGAAAGCAGGGTACATTAAAGCAGGTTTCTCAGGAGGCTCCAGAATCAGAGAGGTGCAACCCATTCCACTGTTTGATCACCTTCACAGTAAAACTCAACTAATCAGCAACCACCAGCCAACCAAACAAAAAGCCCCTTAAGCTGAAACTGAATTTCTGGTATTTTGTCTTGTTCCCATTGTTTTCTCTCCTGTTGCTGACAAGGATCAGGGTCCATCTTCTGTTCTCTACACGAGGTATAAACATAATATCTTCTTTGAGCCCTCTCTTCTCCAGGCTAAACAATCCCAGCTCTCAGCCTCTCCCCATTGAAACTGCTTTCAAGGACAATTAGAGCTGTTAACAGCAACTGATGGAACGAAAAGTGGGGATTTTTTTTTGTTGTTTGCTTATTTTGTTTCTACTGACAAAGTGTTTTCATGGTACAAAACCTAGATCTAAACAGATACTTCACAACACAACTATATCTCCACATAACCCAAGTTCAGTTTGCCTTAGCTTTTATTCAGAAGAAGAAAAAATGCATAGCAGTTTTACAGAAATCACGTTATCTTGATATATTGACCTTAGAATTAGAAAGACACGTATGCAATTTTTCTTCTTAGTTTATACAGCTATCTAACCTTACAAAAATGTCATAAAATGGACAATTACCACAGACAGCATTAAGCATGTGTAAATGGAATAGTAGACATGAATTTGAACAGAGAAAGAATTGGCTTCAGATTTCAGTGGAATGCAAAGTTCAAGCATCAAATTAAAGTTAAGATATGATAGATGATCTTCAAATATGCTTTGCTAATATTATGTTGTTTATTACCATGGGAGGAGTTAGCTTTTCTTGACAGCAGTATGCTATTTTAAAACATGTTTACCCCTTTTTAGGCATCTTGGCCTTCCAGTACACTTGGTTTCTGGTTTACTGAGCTTCTAGAAAGAAACCACCAGTTTTACAAGTGGATTTTTGAAAGTCGACCAAACTGTTTCTGGATGACAGGGTTTTTTAATCCTCAAGGATTTTTAACTGCGGTGAGGCAGGTAAATTGTGTTTGAAGTCTTATTCTGCTTATTTTTTGACATGCTTTTAAAAATAAAATATATTGTCTGATGAAGGATGGGTTTATACACATGGGAAGATCTGTGACTGTCTAACATTGCCTGAGTGAACTGCTCTTCCTTCGCATATACCTTTTCAGCATATCAGCCACTAGTATGTTAAAATATATTTCCTGTGTTGACCAAGGCCCAAATAAGTAGAGGCTGCCTCACAACTAAGGTAGACTAGAAAAAATATAGTCTCGTTTTTCCATTGTGATATCTCTGAGAATGGTCATTAAGTCCGTGAATTTATTTGTCTTTTTTCCCCTCTCTTTTGTTCTGTGTTCAGTATTCACCTGACTGGAGACTGGGCAGAAAAGCTCTCCAGAATTAGTCCTATATGTCACTTCTGATTAACTCTTTCTTCATGAAGTGGGAAAGACTTTCCTTTATTAATGCATATAAATATGATATTTGATGTATTTGTTAATGTGTGTGTGTGTTGACTTGGTGATTATGTTGGTTGCTTAGCAACATTTTTACTTTAAAAGGAAGCAATAAATGCCTGTGTTGGTCAGCTTAAAGGGACATACTGGAGACAGTAAGTGTCTGGAATGTGTAAAATTTGAAAAGAATAGTTGGGTAAAAATACAATGGGACCTCAGGAAAAAAAGCCTGAACTTTTGGAGAAGACAATGAAGATTTGTGGTGTAGAAAAAATGTCCCCTCTTACTCTGAGGTCTGGGCAATGTAATCTAAAATGTCAGGCATATAGGCTTGGAATTATGTAACAAAATATTTCTTTTGAGTGAACAGTCTTAAATTGGGACTATATTTTGCATCCAAGCTTGTGGAAAAGGTTTACTAGCAGGATCTGAAACAGTTGGAAACTACAGTACTTTCTGGTTCTGTAAAAAGGAGCTGTGGATACATAACAACCTAGTATCCCAAGTAAATACCAAAGTGATTTTCTTGCTATGTGGTAAAACAAATAGAAACGAGAAAGAGGAAGAGCCAGAATGATCACTGAACTATAAACCTTGTGTTCTGTTGGATCATCTCAGTAAATGCAGTATGGGGCAAGCATTAATTCCAATTACTTCAACCAAGGATCTTTGAAAGCCATTGCAAGACCAGGATAAAACTTTGGTTTGCCATAAATCAGTTGTATGGGATAGTAAGGAACTGGGCAACTGAGAACTGAGTGTTGTCCAATGCATTAACTAACAGGTTTTTTTGCAGTCTCTTTACATAGCTTTAGAGCTGAGTGAGTTCTTACTCATTAAGAATACAGTTACTGAAGAGTAGAGGTGCAGAAAAAGGAAGGTAAACCGAAAATATATGTTTCACTTACCACATGCAGGTAATGTTTTCTCATCTCATCAAATCTGTGAAATTTTCGTGTTCACAAGAGCTGGCTGCCATTGGCCTTCAGTGGATGTGTTACTTGGTATGGTCTTTAGATATTGTATATAATAGAAAGATTGAACATCGAATATAGTGGATAAAGTACTGAAAGCTTTCTTGCAGCTCCATGCCATCACTCCCTTAGAGAGAAGCCAAACTGCTGTAAACTTGGATATCATAGAGAATTAGAGGGGGTGTTTTTTTGTACTGAAGAGGATATGTTACAACCATACAGATTAATTTCTAATAACTGCTGGGAAAAAGGGTTCTGTGCTCATGTGAAATTGTAACCTCCTAACTTTTGTCTGGTTTGGGCAGGAAATAACTAGAGCTAACAAAGGATGGGCTCTTGACAGTGTAGTGCTATGCAATGAAGTCACTAAATGGATGAAAGATGATATCACAAGCCCTCCTTCAGAAGGTGTCTACGTGTATGGGCTGTATTTGGAAGGAGCCGGTTGGGACAGAAGAAACATGAGACTGACAGAATCCAAGCCCAAGGTGCTCTTCGAGATGATGCCGGTTATAAGGATATATGCAGAGAACAACAGCAGTAAGTAATGGTATTGTAAAGGATGTAATGTCCATAGAATTCAATGTAACTGCATGGAAATCTTTTGGGCTGTAGGGATTTCATGAGGCTGTTGCTAATCGTTGTATACATACCAAATCCCCTTCAACAGGGGAGACTTCCGAGTCTTCCATTGAAAATGTGCTTTCAAACTTGCTTCATAATTGATAATAGGCACTTTTCCTAATATTTAGATAGGTCTCTACACATGGTCTTAATGGTGTTAAGAACTTTTTAACCCATTTACAGGTAAGCTGTACATATTGACAATAAGTATCCTGGATTAAAAACACCAGCTTTCTTATATATAAACTCTGTGATCTTTGTAACCTAAACCTAAATAATCTCTTTCACGTATGCAAAAAATGAATGTAATTTATATATGTATATATAGAACATATATGTATGCACAACGTACAAGATATACATGGATTATATATATACACACACATATGCATATACATAATTTTGTATACATCATGTTTATAGATAACATGTTATATATATGTGTATATAATGTGTAGATTTATAAAAATGTATTTTTTTTCCGGGACAAGTCTGGTTTTGAGCTTATGGAAGCAAGCAAGAGGTGGAGTGAGGGGGTGGAAGGTGTTTTGTCTTTGAGGCAGAAAGGGAATGTAGGAATGGAAAGGAAACTTATGGGGCTGAAGGACAGTGCTGTGAAAATGCGTAATTTGTGTTAATGTGCTGGTTTTTTGCATACAGAATAGGACGTGCTGTTGAATAGGGATGTAGAACAGAATAGAACAATTCACTGCAGAACATAAAATTGGAAAAATCTGTTGAAAAGCATTCCTCCTCTAAAAGCAAACTTGCTAACATGCTATTTTACATAGCTAATATTTTATAAAAGGCGTGATCAGCAGCCAAGATACTAGATAATGAACACTGAAGTATTGAGCATGACTAGACTACTGTTCTAATTCTGCAGTGAAGTAGTTGATTACTGGTACTCTTAAATACTAACTGCATTTCAAACCAGGTTGTTCAAAGTGGGATAATTTTATTTTGACATAATACATTGATAAGAAGTAATGTTCAATGGGCAGATTGAACAAATAAGAACACTATTTCCTCTAGAGTGTCCATTTACATATCTTGCTTTGCATCAGTTCCTAGGTGCTCATATTAAGTCTTAAACCTACAGATATTTCATGGTGTATGTGGCCTTCAGTTGGCAGTAGCAAATAAAGAGCAGTGTACTACTGAACTTTGATTCAGTTTTCCTTTTGCCTTATGACCAGTCCCTTAGGGCCCCATTTTTTCAACTTAGTTTAATTGCTCTTTATGTCTCTTCTGTCTTTTCAGCTGCAAAAGATCCACGTCTGTATTCCTGTCCTGTCTACAAGAAGAGCAGTCGAACAGATCTGAATTACATTGCTGCTATGGATCTTAAAACCCGTCAGCCTCCAGAGCACTGGGTACTCCGTGGAGTAGCACTTCTGTGTGATGTCAAGTAATGTTAAAAAAAAAAAGTTTTCCAGGAGTTCTTTTCTGATTTTAAATGTAAACATTAATATGTAGCTAGATACATGGTGGAACACTCCTAAAAATAATATTTCTAAATCATAGATTCCATTATGATATTTTTATAAAATAGTTGTCAATAAGCTTCTACAATAGGCTTATAAATTCTACAATTTAGAGTGGCATTAAGTTTGGTGTCTTTGAAAACCCATGACAAATATTAAGTGCTCCTATCACTTAGGTGTGCATAAGCACTCCTCCTGTGTGTTTAATTTAACCTTGAATAAAGATTAATTGATTTGAACGTTGTTAATTTTGTTAGTAAATATTCTTTTATCAGGACTTACCTTCAAGAAGCCAAATGCAAAGCTGATTTTTTGTGTGCGTGTATCTTTTTGGTGTCTCAGCTAGATAGAAAACTTTTCATGTAGGAATTCATCTTAAAAGAGAAATGTTAGCAGCTCTATTTAGTTGGACATTCTTGGCCTCACGCATCAAGCACACTTATTTAATCATCAAAAAGTCAGTGTTTTTCTGAGTTCAGTAGGTCATGTACTTTAGTGGTCCACTAGTCATTCCCAAAAACGGTTACTTCAGAAGAGGAAGCCAAGAGAATCAGTATTCCTGGTGCATCTGTCATTCATAAATGCTGCAATAGAGACACTGTTTTCAATTTTATGTCAAATCAATGCAGGGAAACTTCAACATTCATTTCTACAGTGTAGTGGTTTGGTCTAAAATACTCATTACTGTTTATCTGCTGTGAGATAAGAATTAGGAGAAATGCAAAGCAGGCACCAAACTTGAAAGAATATAAAGTTTATTAACAGACCTAAAAGAGGGAAGAAAAAAATTATACCACCTTCAGAACTCTCCTCCTCCCCCCACCTTCCTCCCTTCTCCCACTGACAATGTAAAAAGACAACCCTTAAGATGTTCAGTCTGTTTACCACTTCCATAATAACCTTGTTTAGTCCATTTAGAAAGAGAAGTCTCTTCTTGCTCATGCTATGAAAACATTATCACAACGAGACAGCCGCCCACTTCCAAATATTGTTCAGTCCATTTAGGAAGAGGAGTCTCTCTGCCTGCGTGTGAGTCCTTTCCCCCGACTTGCAGCTTTTCCCGCAACTGCTTTTGAGGGTCCACTCTTGAAGTTTTTTGGGGTACAATTTTAAGGTTGAGCTGTTTAGAAACAAAAACAGAGGCCCTTCTCCTTCCCTGGGAGCAAAGGGTCTTCATCATCTTCATCGTTAAGACTATCTCTGGGAGCATCTCTAGGTACTGAGGTTTTCTCCTTTCCCGTTTGGAGCAAAAGTCCTCATCTGGTTCATTTCTAGGGACTGAGGTTTTCTCCTTTTCCATTTGGAGCAAAAGTCCTCATCTCTCCCTGTCCAAACTTCTCATGAAATTACAGCTGCGTCAGCATCTGCCTATCTCAGCGCAGGTGCTTTTGCTTACGAGTTGAACACTCCACCCCCCCATATCTTCATGAAATTACAACAGGATACTCTGATATATCATAGCTTCACAACAGAATTTCAGCTTTAAGCATCTCCTCTCTCTCTTCCCTCAGGTTTTCAGCTCTTCACAGCAATAAAAAGGGTTAATCTCACCTCGGCCTTGCAGCTTTGCAGCTGGAATGTTGAATTTTTCTTATCGCAGTGGAGAGGGGGGAGAGCCGAGCCGCTCCGGCTGCCCACGGCAAGGCAGTGGGGGGGTTCCATGGCTGGAACAGGTCCATGGCTCCAGGATGGCCGTGGCCCGGCCCAGCCTGGCCCAAGCAAGGCCTGGCCGGGCCCGCTGGCCCCCACATGGGGCCCGCAGCCACCTGTGCCAGCGCCGGAAACGAGAGAGAGCTTGGAGGGGGAGTTTGTCTATTCTTAAATGTGGATCACAGAGGTGTTCACAACTTTAAGTGGCTTAGAGAATTGTCCATATTCAAACTGGCCAGCTGATAGGTTCTATCAGTTCCCAGAGGAAACTGTAAGCACCCCTTAGCAAGGACGTCCCTTCCGGGACTATGCTTGCTAACCTATGACATACAGTCAAACCAGTTATAAAACTTAGGTGGAACATTGATTCTGTCAAACATATTCTGGTTATAGAGGTCTTTCCACCTTGGAATAACTATTATTTTTTTTATTTTAAATAACTCACAGTGAAACAAATTAAGTGTGTGAAAATCTTTTTTAGGAAATACTTTTAATTTAGACATGGCAATAAATAAATAAAGTTAGAAGGGTTGAACTGTTCTTTATTGAATCTTGAAACACCATGTTCCAATTTCGAGATGTCCGGATACTCACTGGAGTTCTAAGTTGTTGTGCCTTTCACCAAGACCTTCCTCTCTGAAGGAGATGCACATATTTCATTCTTGTGCAAATCATTCATACTGAGAATTTACAAGCCACATGCACTTCAAATACCACCTTTCCAACAAGGTATTTGTTTTACCATCATTGCTGTGGATACAGTGAACACATCAAACTCAATAGTAATTCTTAGTGAGGGGACTGTCCACATTTTTTTCAGTGTTGTTTTCTATGAGAATAGTAGGGAAAAGGATAGTTCCCCACACAGGTGATCCCAGTTATTCCAAAGGCTGTTAGGTCAATGAAACAACTGATGCTGGCCATCACTGCTATTTCTGTTGTTGTAGCTCTCTTTTTGTAAGAGGTTTGGCATCTGCTCTTTAGGTGTCTGCAGAACCACCACCAGGGATGGAAAAATGAGGCATGGGAAAGTTTAATGAAAAGCATGTTTGAAATGCAGTATTATGTCAGGGGCCAGAGTGCATAACCCTGCTCTCCCAGAGGTGTTGCTGCCTGGGCTGGGAGAACATTTGGTGCAGCTTGACTTGGACCTGCCTCATTTACTACAGCCTTGCCTTGATCTGTGGGGCAGTGTCTGGTTAACCTCTTCAGCTCTTCAGGCCCTGCCTTGCTGACCCATCTTTCTGGCTTGACCTCAGATCTGCCCTGTTATTACAGCCTCATCTGGCAGTCATTGATATGTTAGCTGGCCCTGGTTGCTGTCATGGACCTGCTTTGCTTTTTTGTTCAGGTGCCGTGGGACTGTGTCCTTGTCAGAGACAGCTTTGCCCTGACCACCCTGCTGTGGGTCTTGGCTTCCAGCTCCACTGTCCTTTCCAAGCAGCCTGCCTTTGCTGTTGCCTGACATATGCCTTAAAACAGAGGAAAAATGAACTGTTTCTTGTTAATCTTCATAGCAGAAATGGGTAATAAAATCCTTCAATGGAAAGGAATATCAATAAAACAACCAAACCTGATGTATTGTAGAACTGTATGTCTAGAACTGTTTGGCTCTGCTATTGGTACTGAATGGATTAGTCAAGAAGCACCATTCACAGACTTCAGTTATGCTGCTCTTAAGCATGCAGCACTATAAATTCGACGGTCTGGAAGAGTTCATGATTACAGAAGGTATTCACTATATGAATTTCTCATATTTGCCATGATAAATACATGTATTTTGGAGAATATTTAAAAACAAATGTTATACAAATTTATCTTGGAAATTAATAGCAAAATAATGTTCTGAACAAGGTGCAGATATTAGAGTTTCATCATAGTGCTTTGAAATGCCTCATAAATCTTAGAGTATTTAAAATAAGCAACCTAATCTTTCAAATATATGCTATGCTGTGTAGGCTATATTACTACTATATGAGCTTCTCTTCAGAAAAGCTTTTTCCTTTGAGTTCTGTGCCTACACTCATACCTCTTAGTTCCTAGGTCACTTTTCTCA
This sequence comes from Coloeus monedula, assembly GCF_965178545.1. Lineage (NCBI taxonomy): Eukaryota > Metazoa > Chordata > Aves > Passeriformes > Corvidae > Coloeus > Coloeus monedula. The sequence continues at coordinate 84,084,269 of NC_138781.1, forward strand.
CTGTGATTGATTCAAATCAGCTGTGATTTGTTGCACTCTAGAGATTATAATGAAAAAGAAAAATTCAAGTTTATACCACAGTAGGCAATGCGATTCCAAAGTGTGGTTGTCATCACTGAAAAGGGTTTTTTTTTTTTAATCAAAAATAGATTGCTATGGTATATGTGCAAAAATTTGATTAATAAGAAATTCTTATTCTGAAATATCCTTCATTAAATTATTTTCTTAATTAAATCAATATTGAAGAAAATTCACTTTTCCTTTATTATGTGGGGTTCTTTTTTTCATTCCTTGCTTGGACAGTTATCCTATTTTAATTAGCCAGAGCTGGATGTACTAAGTGGCTTCCTAACAAATCTTGAAATAAAACTTGACTAATGTTCAAACTACCACATTTTAATTTTTAGCTTTCACATTCCCAAGCATTATAGGTGTATACAAATATCTGAAGGCTTTTGGAACACATGCAACACTTAAAAAAACAATGCTGCAGAGGTGGTTGCATGTGAGCCAAGCTGCTAATCAGTTGTGTAGGACTAAAGGTCTATTAAGCAGGTGAAATAAAAAGTTCTTGACATGTCTGTGTATCCCAAGATGTACCATTTACTGGAGCTTCTGGCTTTTAATTTGCACTATGCAGCTTTTCCAAGGACTATACTACTCTATAACTTTTGTTCTTATAATAAAATTAAAGCATCCAGTGTAAATATATTATGAGTCTGTACATTAATATAGAAAAATGTAATTAAAATCTGAGCTTTTAAAATTGAAAAGCAAATATATGTTACCAATCTCACTTTGCCTGTGAAGGCTACACACAAAATTAGAGATGTCTTGGTATTTACTTGCACATTCAATCTTTTAAACAAATATCCAAAACAAAGAACTATTGAACCAACACTGGAAAATCCGGCAGAAGAAAAAGAGGGAAGAAGAGCATGGTTAAAATATTTTTCACTTGGAGCTGTTATTTAAAATGGATGCTAGCCTTTAACTTTTTAGTAGGGTTATTATTTATATTGCAATCTCTTGGAGAGCTGAAGGAGTTATTTTAGTTTTTGCTGTCAGAGGTTATGAGCTATCCTATTTTGGTAAGAAAAACAACAGATGTTTGCTGATGTAAAAACATGCTTTTTTTTCCAAAGGTGTTATCTTAGAACAAGAAAATCTACATACAGAAAAAGAAGAGTTAGGAAACTCTGTGAACCGTCTGTGAAAAGAGGTTAACATGATTGAACAGAAGGGAAAGTAACTTGTTAAGACACTGTTTTTACATGAGTTGCCTGCAAATAACAAAGTTCTCAGTTTCCCTGTTAAACTGTCACAAGAATAGCAGCCAATATATATAGCTTCTGCAAAGTGACTCCCCCACCACCTTCCATTTCTTGAGTACAAAAGGTGTAATTTTTGCAGAAAAATTGAACCTGGAATCTCTTGTTAACTGACCTATTTAATTTACTATATTAAATGTCACATTATGCTTTCATCTCTTTAAGCTGAATTAGTTCTCTCTCTTGCTCTGAGTGAACTGCAATTCCAGCAAAATAATAGTAGCTTAGTTTGGGAAGAGCATTGTAAGTGATTCATTTTATCTTTCAGTGTCTTTTCTAATCTGATTAATGGATGCCTAGGAAGGAAATGTTAACCGATGATGAAGCTCATAAGCACTCTAGATTGTGACAAGAGTGTGTATGAAAAGAATATCTAGAAATGCTTTGTGAAGTAAGATGTGCTCAACACAAGCCCCTTCTGTGGGCCATCATTTTCACAAATCAATTTTTTTTGTGTTAATTTTCAGTACTTAAAATGGGCTTATAAGAAAGATGGAGAAAAACATGTTAGTAGGGCTGTTGTGGTAAGACAAGGGATAATGGTTTTAAACTAGGAGAGAGAGTAGACAGAGACTAGATATAGGAAGAATTTTTTTTAGAATAAAAGTGGTGAAATACTAAAGCAGGTTTCTCAGGTAGGTGGCAGGTGCCTCATCCTGGAAACATTCAAGGCCAGGTTGGATGGGGCTCTGAGCAGCCTCATCTAGTTTAAGATTACAGGGAAGTTGTAAATGACCTTTGAAGGTTCCTTCCAACCCAAGCCATTCTATGATTTTATTACTTGTATAAATCAGTATTTTTTCAATTAAAATACTTTGTATAAAATGTGAAGATGAGACAAAATAATAGTCATTGCAACCAAAGCTCAAATGACTGTGCCTTCCCGATAAAATGTTTACTTCATTTTACCCATTAAATAAATTGTTCTTCATTTCTTCTTGACACTGCATTGTGGGGTAGAAAAGCTCAAGAATGCTTGTAGTATGATTTCCTTTCTGCATTTTGGTCTCCAAATTCTGCATAGTAATCCTTACTTCTCAAAGGCAAATAAAACTGTTCTACATTCTTTCAAAGCAAGCTGTTTCAGGTGAGTTATGTTTGACAAACAATAAGTCTGTTACTTGGATAAAAGGAGAAGCTAATTAAGAAATGCATGATCTATGCAAAACAGAAGAAATTTCACAATAGGAGGAGGTATGTCAGGACACAATGGGAGTGAAATCCTTATGAAGATACATGCTGATCTGTGATCTTTGGATTCCAAAAATTTGGTCAGTTGGCATTAGTGTTATACTGTGTCCTGTCAGCACAATAAAAGTTCTGCTTGAGCCTAACATGCTAAGTGAGAAATTAAATACTGAGTTGAGCTTTGTTTTTAGGCAGATTTCAGTGAGTCTTTTCTTGTTTTATCATTTTGAAAATCAAAAAGGCAATAATAATGCTACTGGAGTTATCTGTATTCACTGGATGAGCAGTAGTTTCTGGTCTTTGCTTTACTAAAATCTTCAGATGAGAAGCCAGGCACTGGAAATATCCAACCCATGTGTTTGGTGAATGAAGTCTTACACAGCCAGAGATCTCAGAATACTACTTCATGAATAGGACACTCTTTTGCACTGTGTTGAGTCCTTGCATTTGAAAAGAAGGAAAAACCTGGGGCAAAAGAGAAAGGGGAGGACCATGAATGCAAGCTGGGATGAATGAGAATCACTTCAATATTTTAGTGAATGGTCTACTTATTGAAATAGTTTTAAGGAAAATACTCTCTGGGTTTATTACTTGTAAGGGATGTTGTGGTATCACAGAATTGTTGAGGTTGGCAGGGAGCTCTAGAGATCATCTCGTCCAATCCCCTGCTCAAGTAGGGTCTCCTAGACCTGGCTGCCTAGGACAATGTCCAGGTAGATTTTGAATTTCCCCAAAGGGTGGAAACTTCACAGCTGCTCTGGACAACTTCTGCCAGTGCTCAGTTACCCTCACAGTAACTTCATGAAATACCTCCTGTGTTTCAGTTTGTGCTCTTTACTTCTTGTCCTATCACTGGGTGCCACTGAAAAGAACTTGGATCTGTGCCCTTTACACCTTCCCTTCATGTATTTACATATGTTAATAAGATTACCCTTGAGCCTTCTCTTCTCCAGGCTGAACGGTCCTGCTTTCAGCCTTACCGGAGAGATGCTCCAGTCTCTTTTTTATACTAGTGGCCTTTAGCTGGAGTATCTCCTGTATCTCTCTAGATTTTATGGCAGATTTCTTTTACAAGAGTTGGCGTATGTCTGGTTCCTAACAATGCATATGTTATAGGAGGATATTTTATAGGTACAATAGGGCAACTCCTTTGTTATTCCTCGTTTTGTACTGTTGTACTTTTACTAGAAGCATTTATTCAAATGAATCAAAAAATGTATTCTCTATAAAGAGGTGGTGTGCCTGCCTCTTCAGTCTGGTTAATGTGCTGTTGATTGGCTGCATTGTAATGAAAACTGGTAATATTTAAAATGTCTTCCTTTGATATAAAACTAAAATACCTTGCTTTGTTTGTAATGCCACCTGTGTATTGAACTGCAACACAGTTACAGAGACCACCAGTATGTTGTGCAGGTGTTGGAAATTAGACATGCATAATGTACTTGTGCTTTTCTCACACTAGATAGGAAAATTTCAGGAATACATTGTGGTTCCAATTATTGTACCAAAGCTTTGAGAATTCTGTTACCATTCCAAATTGTCCTAACAGCTTGACTGCGTGGTAGTTTCGCATTGCCTGTGACTGTACTGAAAGCAGCAGTATTTGACAGTTTGTGTTGAGGAATTGGACCTGTCTGGAATTTGGATGTTGTCAGAGAATAAAGTCATACAAGGTTTTTCCGTTTTCTTGTATTGGTGCAGTGAATATCTGGAAATCAGGTATTTTCCAAGGATTATATTGTAGGTATTTGCAAAAGGCTCTGACACTTAAAAGCATCAAAACACTACAAATGTCTTTATTTTTAGCAGTTCAGGGCTTTGTTGAAGCTACTGTATCTTATACCTGATGGGTTCACAAGCCAAGCTATGGCAATGAGACAGGCAATAAAAACCATGCTCCTGCTTTCTCTTAAGAAGAAATTGTTCCCTGCATTAAGTGGAGATAAGAGAGATCTGGGGTGGGATCAAGACAACTGAAATGGGAACAAAGAAGTTTCTGCCATTCATCTAAACAAGGTTAAGGCTAAGGAGTGAAAGCTTTTGAAATAAAAGCAGCTCTGCTCCTGAACTTGTTGGATAAAATGATCTTGTCTGATTTGTTTCCCTTCTCACTTTTTTTTTTAACAGTGGGAATATATTTCCTTGATTATTATTTAAACTCCATAATTATTGTTACAAATGGTAAGTGTAGAAGTAATAATTTTGGATATATAAAGTACAATTAATACAGGTCTAGTAAAAGACATAGTAAATTATTCACTTTTTTTATTAACTAATAATAATAATATTTAGCATCTCAGGCCAAAACAGATAAGTTATGAAAGATACTAAATGAGTATAGGACAAAACCATTCTTTTAGTAATAAGAATTTTCTTCTTACAAGATGAAAATCTTAATTTACTTTTGATGATAGAGAATTTATTTGAACTTTAGCAGCAGAAAAAAAACCCACTTAGGAACTTAAAAGTAATTTTTTGTTAAGTTGTGTAATAGTTTGAGCCTGAAATTTATCATAGATAGAGGTAAAATGTATCAAGTGGCAGTCTCTGACCAATATATCAAAAAGTTCAGTGAATCACACTTCAATGTAGTTATATAGCAAAATGTCTCTTACACTTATAGATAGTTAATTGCAGTTATCAGGAAGCTGCTTAAACACTGAGGCTTTGATTAAGGTCTGTATCTGAATGCTTAATTACACTACTCCTAATATAGTTGCAAGGCAAAAATATATAAATCCCTGATGTTTCGTCTGAACAATTTTATCTTCCCCTGATAACTGGTAATCTTACATGCATAAAATAAAAATCATAGACATATGGGTATTTTGGACATAATCAGCTTTTTAGTCTCAAGAGATCCAGCACCCAGAATGTGAGAGTTAAGATGATAATCCCAGAGCATTCTTAAATGAGATATCCTCTGGTCTATCTGGAAATATTAGTTTTGATTATTGTGCCATGGAGAAAGAAATGAGGGACTGAACTTCCCATTTAAATGCAGGATTAAGTTCTGACTGACTGAAGTGTCAAAGCCAAGAAAACAGGCTGAAGAGGAAGGGAAGTTGCAGTGGCTTTTGGTACCACAGTGAACAGCTTGAGCGGTGTCTGAGAGCAGAAGCCCAGTCACTGTCATGAACATTATAAGAAAAGCACACACAAGTAGGCACTAGCTAATTTCTTTCACTAACAGAATTGTGTATTCTCTCATGTGTTGTGGTCATTTTCATCTTAAGCAATCTTTAATATCTTGGTTGTATTTATGATGCAAAGAACTACATAGTGTTTGTTTTAGTGGCTTCTTTTATATTGCTGAAGTTTAGTTGCCATAAATTTTTTACACTACAATTTTGGAGAAGCCTAGCTCTCTCTGTGTAGGTGTTTTTTTAGGCATCCAAACACCTGTGAATTTTGTAAGATTTTAGACAGATAAACCATTTCAGAAAGGCTGATATGAAATTCGCTTCGGGAAATCTAAAAATTCCTGACCAGCAGCTGTCAAGAGGCCAACTTAATGACAGTTGGGGGCAGTATGTGTTCTCACATTTTTTATGCAGCAGTAATGACTGTGACCTCTTGGAACCATTTTTAAGGGAAGTAAAATGTGATCTTATTCATCTTTGTTATCAGAGGTCAGCACTTGTGTTCATTTGTTCAATTTCTATTGAAAAGAGGAAGTTTGATTTTTATTTTTAAATTGCTTTTGTGTCCATTGAAAGTTGCAGAATTCCTTGACATCAGAAAACCTTGCCATCTCACCTAACTGATACCTGTTTCCCAGGAAATATTAAGTCAACTTCATTGAAGCTGAGAATCTCATGTGAAATTGCCGTTCTCCCAAACAAATCCAAGGATTAAATGACATGAATATACTATTGTAAAAGTAGGATTGTACTGCAATTAATTTTAAGAAACTAATGAGTTGCTTGTTTATATTTTACATTAAAAACAAACAAAAAAGTAGTCATTAACTTGAAGTTACAGAGATATCCCAGTTAAACATGAAGCACAGAAAGCAAAAGATGTAAGTCACAACTAGTGGCAAATTTTATTCATCCTTTTTAAAGGTGTTTATTCTGTGAGGGAAAGACTTTGACCATCACTTCTTTTCTTTATGCTTCTTTTTCCTTTCTCCTCTTTGCCATCTTTCTACATTTTCCTCTCACTGGCATTACAGTGTTCTCTGAGTTGATATATGATTCAGCACTTCTGAATCACAGACATGGCCATATAAAACATTTTACTGGGAGTGGAGTGAAAAGAACAGCTGCTCTGATAGCGCCTCACTTTTTCTGAAGCTGTTGGAGCCAAGGATCGCTAGGTGTCAGCAGAGTAGTCCAGAAAATAAGCTTTTCTTTTTTCCCGAGAATTCATAAAGGAAATAGCAGGTAACAGTTAAAAGTTCATGCATGTAGCAGAAATTTTAAAGCATATTAGGTGGTTGTTCTAGCTCATGTTAACCTAACCTAGAAAACCAGTGTTATTGTGCTTCCCATGCCATCAGCTCTGTTTTTATTTCATTGTCAAACTGCTTTTCATATGTACAAAGTCTCATTGTGTGTCTAGGGAATAGTGACTACGTGCTGCATTTCAGGCAGTAAATGAGAAAGACTGTAAGCTAGAAAAATGATCACTCGGTGAACTTTTCAAAATACCCAATCTGCTCAGACATGAGGTATGCAGACTCATGAATAACTTTTTCTTGCATTTCCTGTGTGTTCTGTCGTTTATTCTGAAGACATGCAGAAATTCTGCCTTTTAAAAATTATTGCTTTTATTCTTCATTCTACTAATTGATAAAAATTTATATATTTTCTGTGGCTTTCAGCTAGGTCTGACACAGAAGATAGCATCTGCCTTCACACTCAAGGGAGTTATGCTTGCCAGCCATTCAGATGTCATCTTCCCCTGGCACGCTTCATTCTGGCTAATGCTGGGCTCAACAGTGGGAGTTTATTTTATTCTTTGACAAACACTAGCTGATAGATCAGCTTCCCTCAGAACCTTGCCTTCCTTTCCCACTGTGTTTTAAACAATTACTCTTAGAGTGGTTTGCAAAGGCTTGCCTTGCCTCTCAAACAGTGTGGAACCAAACAGCTCAGAAAGTCTTTTTAGAATCAAAAATTAGCTCCACCTGGAAGTTCTGTAACACGAGCCATAGCTTGCTCCTGGAGAACAAGCAGTTTCTACTACATGATATGCAATGAAAATGTAACTGATGCAATCCATATATAGGGTGCATAATTGTATACATTTCAGTAAATACACATTTCTGTGGATATTAAAAGTATGGCATTGTAAGTTTTTAAAATACTTGATATATGATGCTTCCTTGAATAGCTCTTTTTTCTTTATTTTTCACACTGGGTGCTTGGTATCCACGTAGAAGCAATTGCTAAGTGACTTAGGGAACTGTCTGTGGAAAGTGGAGCTTATTTCTGTATTTATTCCTGGAACTGATTCAGCCTCTAAGCAGGAAAGCATAGGTATTGGCTTATTGAGGAAGCTGAAAAGTTCATCCTTTGTGTCTGATGAAATTGTTGAGTTAGAGATGAGTGATGCTATAAGGCAAGAAATAATGACCTCTGAGGCTCAAGGAAGAGTATCAATTAAAATGAGTAGGCTGAATCTAAGGCTATGCAGTATTAAATGTGTGAAACTGCTGGTTAATATTTAGCTACTGAAAATATTCACAAGGATGCATCCTCTAAAGAAGAAAAACACTGAATATAATCATTTTTACCTTTATATATTTCGTGGCATTTATGGCTTTGAAGATAATGCTCAACAAGACTACTGCAACATTCAACTTCTGCATTAGAGGGAACTGCCCTATTTAAAAGCTATGGATCACAAAGAAAACAAGCATCTTTTGCCTTTGCCATATCTGGAACATTTGTCCAGAGACAAAAGAAACCCAAGACCCAAAAATTACTTTGATGGTAATTCAATAAAGAAGCAGTATGTGTTTTCCATTTACACAAGTTTATAATGATTTAAACTTTTTTCATCTCTCTTTTTTTTAACACGAGGGAAATAGCTTATTATTTATTAAAAAAAAAATCCATGCTAAAAATAACCAAAATAGTATGAAAAGTTAGTGAATGTAATTTTCAGAATGTAAAAAATGGTGTGAACATCACTGTCAATAGTACAAGAGAGGGAATCTTCCATGTCTTAAACTGTGAATAAGTGCATGTGAAAGAACTGTAGCAATTCATATAAATTCATGGCTTTAAATGTGCATAACAATACAGGAATAATGGCAGTAGTAGCAGTAATAATATTAATAATAATAATAACAGCAGTAATAATAATTGTCCACCCATATATTTTTCAAAAATAGTATTTAAATATCCTGAAAGCCATCATAACTGACTGCATGCTTGCTTTCTTGTTTAGAAGCTTGTGCTAAGAAAAGGTATGTTTTCATGTTATGTTAGCTTTTGATAAAGTTCTTTTCTCATATTGGGCATTCGTGTATGGCCACTCCTTGCTTTAAACTTAATGAGTAAGATCAAGTAGCTCCATGTAGCATGTTGCATTCTGAGGAGTGGATCCTGCACAGTATGTCAATCAAGTGCACCTACTATCAGGATCCTTCAAATTGTTCTCCGTGAGATTTTAATGAGTTGTGCTAGGGATAAAGATCATTAACAGTCTCATCTGTAAATCTCTCAAGTGCTGTAAGTGTTTCTTGTGGCCTATAGTAGGGTTTGGCTGTATGAGTTGGATTTCAAGTCATGTTAGCACTGGTTATTTTACAACAAAGAAGTTATTTTAAATCTGGCTTTGATGCAAGTACCCTGAATAATAGCAGTGACAGTGCAATTGCTTTATCTTTCCATAGTTAGCTTTGGAACACCGTATGTTCATATGGAACACCATATGAAAAAAATTTCTAATATTGTAATAAATGTTCTAGGGCTTATTGCAGAAGTCTGAAATCGATTTTGCTGGCAAATGGAAAAAACCCCAACAGATTGCAGGTGTAACATGATTGCTATGTGATGTCTATTTGGCTGTCGATGCATAGAAACACTGTGGTGTCAGAGTTAATATCATTATTATAGAGAAGGTGCAGGAGTTCCCAAGCAAGAGAACAGCTGTCACTGAGATCAGGCATACCAAGCTAGGCAAGTTTCTGGGGACCTACAGGTTCAGTGCATTGATGCATGCATTCTGTGAAGCAGTCTATCTTTAGTTTCAGGAATATGACAAATAAAGGGACATCCCATACAAAATGTGTTGTGGGTTTTTTTTGAGGTGGGAAGCTTTCCCTCATCTCTCAGGGATTTTGTACTTCCAAAGGTACTCCATTTTGGTTTCATGAGTATAACTTTGTAGCAGGCAGGCTTTAAAAATAAGGAAAAATCTTGCAGAAGGTAAACTGACTGCAATAAAGAATCATAAAGCTTTGACTTGTTTTAAATAACCTTGATTTCTTTAATTGTTTCAATTTTAATTTTGTATGCAAAATATGTCTTAAATGCTGCAGGTTCTGGGTTCCTGAGCTCTTAAAATTTATTTTGCTATTATAGCTAAAGAGTCATAATGGAGAACTACAATAGTAGAATAAAATCTTGGGGTTTGTGTTCCAAGTATGCCTCTGCTCATAAAAGCATTTATTGAGGTGAATTAAGAGCATGGCTCAGGCCTCTGCTTCTAATTTCTGGAATTGTTTGTAAGAGTTCAGAGAAAAAAAAAGTGAAAAAGTTTTTAAAAAATAAGCTAGATAATTAGGGCAGAAGTGTCTTAACATTGCAGATTGCTTCCTTGGCATAATAAAAGTTATATTGACATAATTTTTATAGACACTCTTCTGAGCCAAAAATGAAAACCAAAAATAAGAGGTCAGAAAAGTCATGCATACCTTTGAATACAGCAGAACGTTCTGGAGAAAAAAAGGATCAAAACTCTCTTGCACTGAAGATACTGGCCTAAAAGGTTTCATTTTGAAACTACTGGTTTTTAAAACCTTTGGGTACATTGTTATTTTGCACATAGTTTGTTTAGTATCCTGAGTTGGAAGCGATCCACAAGGATCATCGAAGTCCAGCTCCTGGCCCTACATGGAACACCCCAATAGCCCCACTTGTCCAAACACTTCACGAACTCTGTCAGGCTTGGAGCTGTGACCACTGCCCTGGGGAGCCTGTTCCACTGCCCAACCACTTTCTGGGTGAAGAACCTTTTCCTATTATCCAACCTAAACCTTCCCTGACACCACTTCAGGCCATTCCCTTGAGTCCTGTCCCTGGTCACCACAGAGAAGAGATCAGTGCCTGCCCCTCCCGTTCCCCTCATGGGGAAGTTGTAACTGCAGAGAGGTCTCCCCTCAGTCTCCTCCAGGCTGAACAGACCCAGTGACTTCAACTGCTCCTCATACGGCTTCCCCTCAATGCCCTTCACCACCTTTGTACCCCTGCTTTGGATTCTCTCTAAGAGCTTAATGTCATATTTGTGGCATCCAAAACTGCCCCCAGCACTCGAGGTGAGGCTGCCCCAGTGCAGAGCAGAGCGGGACAATCCCCTTCCTTGCCCGGCTGGCGATGCTGTGCCTGATGCCCCACAGGACACGGTTGGCCCTTCTGGCTGCCCGGGAACTGCTGACTCAGATTCAACTTTCTGTTGACCAGGACCCCCAGGGCCCTTTCCACAGCTCTGCTCTCCAGCCTCTCATTCCCCAGTATATACAGACATCCAGGGTTGCCCTGTTTCAGGTGCAGAATCTGGCACTTTCAGCGTTCCCTTGTTGAACTTCATATAGTAGGTGATTGCCCAGCTCTTGTTTGTTGAGGTCTCTCTATGGGGCCTCTCTGCCTTTGAGGCGGTCAGTAACACCTCTGAGCTTAGTATCATTGACAAACTTAGTATTCCTTTGTGTATGAAATCTTAATTTTAAATCAAAGTTTCAGAGTTCCATGTTTCTATCATTTTCCTTTCTTTAGTGATAAGAATGCAAGAGTGTGACAGGAAATATAGTAAGAGAAACAGAGAAATTCTGAATGTTTTAAGGCTGCTATGTAAAATAAAAGAAAAAGGACAACCCCCTTGATATAACCTCTCTTGAATGCATGCTTAAAGGCACATACTGAAGTGTTTATAAACATGAATGTACTTAATTTTGATATGTTTGAAAAGGATAATTTTTCCAGTAAGCCAGTATGGAAGCATGCATCTTTTATTTTCTGGGGATACATAAAAACACATCCAACCTCTGTTTTGATAGTCTCCAATCAAGCAACATGTACTTGAATAAATAAAAAATATATGGTTTTTAACTCAGTCTACTACAGCTTAGCTTCAGCTTATCTTTGAGAGGCATATAGTGCTACTGTACTGGCTAAAAGGAAATTTTATGGACACTGGCAACTTAACTATAGAAAACCTGAAAGATAGAATTATTCTTTTACTATTTTTAATGAAAATTAAAAGCAGCATTAAGAAATATAAAGCAGTTAGGGCAGTACTTAAAATGATTATATCCGGAATGGACACGAGCTGGAAGCTCTATGATTTAAGCCACAGTGTGTTGAATATTATGTGCTGAAAACTACAATTAACAGCAGGAAATTTGTATTTTATTCAAAGAAGATGTATGGGCTCCTTAAGAAACACTGCATAAGATGATAACACATTGTAAGGGAGTACAGAAATTGAGTGCAGCTGACCACACAAGACATGGGGAATGTTTGAGTAGAAGCTGGTTATTTGAGTGTATGCAGGCCATACAGCATGTATTTAGCTTGATAGAAGATCTTGGAACTACCTTGCCTGAGAAAGCAATGTAGCAATTAAACACATTTCTTTCCAGCTGGTCCCACTTATAATTGGAAAGTAAGTCATAACTGACAGTGAAATTTATTTGATACTTCATGCAGTTTACTATTTTTGCAATTGAGGATATCTTGGCCAAATTATTACTGTTGAGATGTAACTGTGTTTTATATATGTAGTGCAGAGTTGTCAGGGCTATTATTAGCATTTGCAGATAATTTAGTCTTCAGGTTTCCTCTGTTCCAGTATGCTGACTGGAGACTCTTTATCCACAATGGTTTCTTGTGACTCCTTGAGGTGGAGAAAAATTTCCTTGGCATCCTGCTTCCTTGTCCTGGCCACGTGCAGGAGGACAAAGGTATCAATTGAGAGAGGAACATCTGAGAATGTCAAGGAAGAGAAGAACAAAGGACTGGGGAATAAAGACAAGACTGGCACATGGAAGAGGTAGGGGACAACATAAGGAGAACCCAGGATATGGTTAAAAGCAGGTGGGAGTAGGGGAAGAAGGAAGAGATATGAGCTGATTGGGGAACATAAAAGTTTAAGACTTGAAAACAGGGAGGAAGATAACTAACAGATGAAGCAGGGGGAGAGGAGGAGCAGGGGGAGAGGGGAGCTCCTCAGCAGAGGAGCCTAGAAACAAGAAGAGCCTTTTGCAACAGCTAGGGGGTTTTTTTGCAAGGCTTGTCTTTCCACCAATGAGTCCTGCATCTTGATACTAATTTATTGGAAGAAGAGAGGAAGTGAAACTTAGCAGTTATAAGCGTATTCCCCCATATGTTGGCATTACTGCGGAATTCCCTAAAGGTAATTTCTGGGCAGTTAATTACCCTGAAGTGTTTGCTGCTGTTCTGTAGTCTCAATTGGGAGCCAGTAATGAGCTCTGTGCCTCTTTGTTTCTTTCAGACAACCTATCCCTGGCCAGTTTCCCAATCTGTTATCAGTGTTAAGCTTTACGATGTTAAGTTTTCTACAAAAAAATAAGTAGCTTTAAACATTTTTATACAAATAATGTATTTATTCTTTCAGCCAAAACAGAACTGCTTTTTTTTTTTCCTAGAATCTCTTTTGCTGAGCGATAAAACCCATGGCAGTGAAATGACCAAATGTTGGCATTTAAAATGTTTCTGTGGATTTCCTTTTTTCCCTGTTGTTTCTATGGAGCAGCCGCTGTTGCTATGTATTTTTTCTCTTTGTGTTTGCCAGAACATGACTAGATGGGTCAACACATTCATGGTTTTAGTGGGGAGTAACATAATTGCTGCTTGATTACAGGAGGCATTTTAGAAACAGATTTCTGAGACAGAAAAATCCCTATAATATTTAAATTTCCCTAGCAATGGCATAATCATGAGTAATTAGCTAAACAAGCCATGGTTAATTGTGAACAGGTAACAACCTTTATATAGGCAAAAAAAGGCCAATAAAAAAAATGGATGGAAGTAAATCTAAACAGTATTTGATATTGTAGTATCCTGAACTTTGCTGCAACTAAGTGTGCACTTATGCATATCAATCTAAAGTCTCTAGTGCAATGGAGCAGTGAACCTTTAATTATTTTAATCAATATTATACAGTCAGACAGGTTAAGTAGCTACCTGCCATAGCTCACTAAACTTGATGAAAAGAACCTCCTTTCAGTCTGTTTTCTCACGGGTGCACTCAGATGGATGCACTTTCACCTAAAAGGCATGCAGATGCCTGACAGCAAGCTTTTGGGAAGTGCTTTGAGTAATGAAAATTTTAACAGTTAATGGGCTGTTTTTCAAAGATGTGAGAGAAAGGGAAATGAAGAATGCATCACCAGCAAAACCTAGCGTGTTGTATCTTCTTGTCCCACTTTCTGTGTTATATTTAACTACTGAATTTTGGCCACATGCATTGCCTTTTATTTTTCTGAGAAATGTTGAATGTAATTTATAAACTAAGAAAATAACAAAATCATGCCTCTTGGTTTTTTTATTCACAGACTGCAGTATTTCCAAATCAGTCAGATCCCACAACCTTGCAGTTTTGAATGTGCTTCAACATGAAACTAAATTTTGTCATCTCAAATATCATGTTGATGGAGAAAATGCCTCCAGAAAATTCCTAATGAAACCAAGACAGAATGTAGTACAGAGATGAAGCAGCTCAGAGGTGAGAGGAGCTGATTTGCACCATCAAGTGCCACTGTGGCTGAATTCTAACCCCTGCACAGGCACAGTTTCAGCCCAATGAAACCTCACGGATGCCAAGAATTTCCTGTCAGCATAAAAAATTCACACTTCCAGCGTTCATTTTAATGAAGGCTTCTGCATATACAGATTTGCCTCTGAATTACTGGAGATCACCATCTCTGAAGGGAATACATAAAATAAAAATGTACCTCAGTGCAGGAAATAAAGCTCTGAAAGCATGTCCAAGTGCTTGCAGCCTGGACTGTTTTAGTTTTACATCAGGAGCAAAACTCAACTGTTTGCACAAAGTCAAAGATTTACAATAGAAATGACTGTGCATGATCAGCTAGGAATAACAGGGTTGAGGAGTATCAGCAAAGGAGTTGAAACAAATGCTCACTGCCAGCCTTGCCAGTGTGCCATCCTGTGCCAAATGTATAATGAACTTCTGGCAATACAGTGGCCACATAGTGCTGAGACCATGGACATCTGAGGATCCTTATTAAACTGTGGATACTCCAGATCCACTGTTTATTAGATGCCATTTGCTTTAGGCTTAGAAGCTCATTAAAAATCTACAATGTGACCTTTAGAATTTTGAGAGCTATAATTTGCTACATACATATTGTAGCAAATATATATGTATTCAATATTTTGATAGTTTTTCTCAAATGAGTTCTAAGATTGGAAGAAACTGTAATATGGACAAGCCTGTTATGATGCATGTTAAAAAATGTGTTGCCAACAGCAGGTTTAAGAATGTGCTATAGTTTTATAGACCTGGTAAACACACAGAGTAAAAAGTCTTGTCTTCATTAAAGGACAAATTGGGGAAAGAAACTTGCATGGAGTGATCATTAGATGCATCTTTTAAGGGAAAGAAAATTAGCATAAAATTTCAGTTTCACAGACATTTAGTCTTCTTGTTGATGTATCCTTATGTTGTGAAAGGGATCAAAGACATCACTGGTGATGTTTCATGGTAAGATGATGAATGATAGAAAGCTGCTGGAAAAAGCAAGATTAAAATTATGTAATGAGATGGTTCATTTGGATTGATGCAGTTTTGACCTTTGAGTTGAGAGACAGAGAAATAAAGGACCTGCTGTGAGTTGAAGATTCAGTATAGTCATACGTTTGATAACTCCATCTTTAAACTTAAGAAACACAAAGAGCTCCCAGGCTGTTGGTAGGGACAACATTTGGTAGCAAATATTTCTCATAATTAATATCACTTGAGTCTGCCCTTACCTAGGTTTTACAGAGCTAAAGTTATAATAGCTGAAGATCAGGCTGGCACAAATTTAAACCTAAAAATACTTAAATAAACAGATGGTTTTTCTCTCTGTTCAGGGTCAGACCAAGACAAATAAATTGTCTTGTGAAGATCTTTGTAACAGAAGCAAGTTGAAGGTATATTTTGACAAGACTGCTACCACAGAAGTAGGGTTATGACTAAGAAATGACAGCAAGGAAGGAAGCTGTGCAATGAATTCAGCTTTTGGGTAGACATGTGACTGGTACATCCTCTTATCGGAACTAAGATGCACGTATTCCTAACAACTAAAAAGATGCCTGACTGTAAGCAGGTAAAGTTTTCATTTCAAAAGCTTACAGTAAGGCTGTAAGCAAGTGAAGTTTTAATTTCAACTGATCCTGCAAATTTATGGGTGTTCTCTTTATTGTAACCTGTCTCACTGAAATAAAAAGCAAGAGGCAAAAGGTACACAGTGTGAATCTGCTTCTGAAAATACACAGTCTCATGTAACATAAAATTTTTGTCTATTTACATATAGGAAGGCTTACCAGACAGAGGCTGTGCCTGAGGAATCAGAAGCACATTGTTTGATGTTCCTGAAAACTTTTCTTTATGAAGCCCTTGTGCAATTTGAAGGCAAGAGGCATGCAGTTACTCTTAGAGATAAAGATGATGAAGACATCATGAGTACATTTTATTCTTTATGCCTTAAAATGTCACAAGGAATGAAGTGTGTAGGGAACGCTAATGCTGTAATGCTGCACTTTAACATTATGCAGTGAAACTGTCAGTGTATAACATACCTCCCTACCTCCCTTCAATTCTTTTGGGATATTTGAAAAATACAGCTGGTGGATTTTTCCCCATGGATGTGTCTAGTTTTTGGAAATGTATCAGTGGGAAGAAAAGCATGAATTCTTTCTTAAAGCAGACCAGATGATTTTTAGTATAATTTTTTTCCCATTCAAAGTACTTAAGGAATATTAACATTTCTTTTCCCTCACAGGCAATGTAGACTTGTTTAGCAAGGACTAGGGATAATATGGGAATTTTTAACTTTCTGAAACTTCGACAATGAACATGAAAGAAAATATCTCTTGGTTCCCTATCCACTTATCCTATCTGTAATATTACTTTGCAGCTAAGAAATACCTCATGCCCCAGCATTCTTGCCATCCCCAGACATCTGGAAGATGGAGAAATTGTGATGGTTGCACTGATAGCCAGAGGGGCTACAGGTTTATAGTGTTGATGTTCCATGCAAAGGCTTTCAGAGTATCATTGCTGTGTATTTCCTTACAGAGAGGGAGTAATGTTCTTTTGTGTTTTATTTTACTAACAATTTGTGGAGCCATTTGAAACCTCTGGAGACAAATATGTTCCTCTCTTAGAAGATGTCCCACTGTCTTGAATATGGTAGCAGGATTTGAAATGTTAGGAAATTTCCTGCATCATTAACAGAGAACAAGTATGTCTGGATCTATGTTACTTGGAACCCCATTCAGATTTTATCATGAAAATGGTATTGCTTCCAGTTACCCTAACTCATCATTGCTAGCCAGAAATGCTAATTACAGTACCATGACGTATGATAACAGCTTTGACAGGTATAGAATACTTTTCCTTATTTTGTGAAGGGGCTGGTGAAAGTATTTTGGAATTTCCTGAACTGTGCTTTACATCCTGTGAAATCATAACAACCATATTGCTCATCAGTCTGTAGGTTTGTTTTCAACAGTTTAGAGATTCACTCATTCTTTAGATGTTTCTGTATTGATGGAAAACAATGCAATGAGTATTTATGGACAACATATGGGATGAAGCAGGGTGAGGAAGGAAAAACAGTAAGGCCAACTTCTATTCTACTTGAATGTGTTTTATCTAACAAATCCAAGAGAGACAAAATTTTTACTGAAGGTATGGATTAAAAGTTTATGTAAACTTACTGGTCAACTCAAAAATAATAGAGACTTCTTTTATATAGATAATTAAACTAATGCTTAGCAACACAGTTTTCATAAGTATCTTAAAATATGTGTTGTAGGATTGAGATTTCTTTAGGCAGGTTTCTTTTAGGTTTTTTCTAAAAGATAAACAGTCTGGCCATGGGCAATCATGCAGAGCAATCAGTATATATGAGGTAAATTTTTGTTGTTTTTCAGGTAGCCTCTGACTGTATAAAGCAAAATACAGATATGTCGTAAGTCTAAAATCAAGCTTTCTTGGACAAAATCAGTACACAGGGATTTGCTTTATTTACAACTGCAATATTTAATCTCTCTACACACTATGGTCTTTGCTAGAAGATACACTTCTTTATGGTTGGACTTTGATGGTTCTTGACTTACTGAGGGAAACATTTCTTAGACTATGACATTTTAATATTAGATGGTGAGTTGGGTTTTCCAGTATTATATGGGAAGTGCACCCTCATTATATGTATATAGTGATGAGTACCTTCGCTTTCTATATGCCAGGCTGTCAGAAACTTGTATGTGGATATTTCATGCTTAGTCTGGGAAAGTGCAATGTTCAAAATGTCAGTGTCTAGGCTAACATGAACAGAGAAGCAGCACTGTGCATTTTCGGGGGGGAAGGAGGTTGAGGATTAAGTCCCAGTGTCTGGTGAAGTCGTCCTTCTGTGTGAGGGCTACTGACAGTGTTATCTTGTAGTATTTGCAAATTTGCACTCTTAAAAATTTAACTGATGTCCAAATTCAGTTTAAATTGGGATATGCTGGTTAGTTATCAGACTGAAAAGCCTTGTTTATGGCCTGCAGCCAAGTCTAACAGTGGAGCAAAGATGAAAATTTATTGTGTCACTAGTTATTCAATCTATTAAAATTTCTAGAGCTTCTACTTCTCCTTCAGTGGACTATGTATTTAACAGCTTCAGGAAATTCCTTTGTTGATAACCAGATGTTAAACATGTGGGACACTCTTCTGAGGAACTTTCTGGATAAAGGGAGTTGTACGTCTTTTGTGTTCAACCTAGCCTGCAGCAGGAGAATGCAACGCTCTGTCACCCCATTTTCTCAGCTTCCTCAACAGTGTGCTGTTGACTTCCAAGCCCTAATCCTCTGCTGACAGATGCACAGAACCTGTGCCAAAAGAATATAAAATGACGTAATCAGGTTGTGGCATTATGTGTGAGGACAAGAGCCTGGAAATAGCACTCTGTCAGCCTTCTTAGATGTTACAGTTCCTCTCTCCTGTAAGTTTGTGATAATGTTATGTCACATGCATGCATAAATTATTTGGCAACAGGAAAAGAGCCAATATTTTAGGAAGTAGATACTACTTCCTTAGGTCTGCACCAGAATATATAAAAAGCATGTTACACATTAAAGGTGCTTCTTTCTGCACCACAAATGTCTTCTTGGTCACTGTCTTTATCCTTCCAAAGCCTATGTGAAATAATAAAGCATTAATATGCAATACAGGAAGAAACAAAGGAACATTGAAGATCACATACCTATGTCTCTGCAGTAAAAGCATCATTAGGATGGTGTATGACCCAAGATCTGAGTTGCCATGCAATATACTTAGACTATTGAGAAAAGTCATGGTGGCTACAGTTTTACCAGGTAAAGTGTTGTACTGCTGCTTAGTTAAAAAAAAAAAAAGATATTTGTAATTGTCTGTCTTTATACATATATATATGTATATGTATGTATATTACACATATATAAAATTTTCTCCATTGTTTGAGCTCTTTCAAGCCAGGATGAAAGGTAGAGAAGAGGCACCCTATTAACATGCATTGACACATTAATTATAGCAATAGAAGTACAGGGGATAAGGTTTGGATACAAACCCTAAATGTTCTTTGCTGCATATCTGGAGATAGTTGTGTTACAGGAAAAATCAAGTCCAAGTTCTAATCAATCAGAATGATCTAACCAACAAAATGCCCACTGTGAGTGGGCAAGGGGAAACATAGGCAGTCTGATGGATTTCAAATCAGACATATTTGAGGCTCTGGAAGGGAAAATAGTGAGAAATGACAGGTTTTATCCCAATTATTGGGATGTCAGTAACAGCCCTGTTTTATCAAATGGTCTAGCAGAAGTATCTTGTATTATGATTGAAAACTGTTTGTGGAGGAAATAGAAGGTTTTAAAGCAAGTTGGAGTACTATGCAAATAAAGAACCTGCAGAGACTGTGAAGTAAAACATTTTAGTATTTAGGGCTGTTTCTCACCCAAATGATTCCTCTTGCAGTGAAGGACTGTTGAGAGGGCCTAGTAAAGGAGCAAATAAAGCAAAGACTTTAAGAAATATTATCTTAAGAACCTGTCATAGGTTAGCAAGCATAGTCCCGGAAGGGATGTCCTTGCTAAGGGGTGCTTACAGTTTCCTCTGGGACCTGATAGAACCTATCAGCTGGCCAGTTTGAATATGGACAATTCTCTAAGCCACTTAAAGTTGTGAACACCTCTGTGATCCACATTTAAGAATAGGCAAACTCCCCCTCCAAGCTCTCTCTCGTTTCCGGCGCTGGCACAGGTGGCTGCGGGCCCCGTGTGGGGGCCAGCGGGCCCGGCCAGGCCCTGCTTGGGCCAGGCTGGGCCGGGCCACGGCCATCCTGGAGCCATGGACCTGTTCCAGCCATGGAACCCCCCCACTGCCTTGCCGTGGGCAGCCGGAGCGGCTCGGCTCTCCCCCCTCTCCACTGCGATAAGAAAAATTCAACATTCCAGCTGCAAAGCTGCAAGGCCGAGGTGAGATTAACCCTTTTTATTGCTGTGAAGAGCTGAAAACCTGAGGGAAGAGAGAGAGAGGAGATGCTTAAAGCTGAAATTCTGTTGTGAAGCTGTGATATATCAGAGTATCCTGTTGTAATTTCATGAAGATATGGGGGGTGGAGTGTTCAACTCGTGAGCAAAAGCACCTGCGCTGAGATAGGCAGATGCTGACGCAGCTGTAATTTCATGAGAAGTTTGGACAGGGAGAGATGGACCAGATGAGGACTTTTGCTCCAAATGGAAGAGGAGAAAACCTCAGTTCCTAGAGATGCTCCCAGAGATAGTCCTAACAATGAAGATGAGGAAGACCCTTTGCTCCCAGGGAAGGAGAAGGGCCTCTGTTTTTGTTTCTGAACGGCTCAACCTTAAAATTGTACCCCAAAAAACTTCAAGAGTGGACCCTCGAAAGCAGTTGCGGGAAAAGCTGCAAGTCGGGGGGGAAAGGACTCACACGCAGGCAGAGAGACTCCTCTTCCTAAAGGGACTGAACAATATTTGG
This sequence comes from Coloeus monedula, assembly GCF_965178545.1. Taxonomy (NCBI): domain Eukaryota; kingdom Metazoa; phylum Chordata; class Aves; order Passeriformes; family Corvidae; genus Coloeus; species Coloeus monedula. The sequence goes on from NC_138781.1 coordinate 84,105,235, forward strand.
AAGTGGGCGGCTGTCTCGCTGTGATAATGTTTTCATAGCATGAGCAAGAAGAGACTTCTCTTTCTAAATGGACTGAACAAGGTTATTATGGCAGTGGTAAACAGACTGAACATCTTAAGGGTTGTCTTTTTACATTGTCAGAGGGAGAAGGGAGGAAGGTGGGGGGAGGAGGAGAGTTCTGAAGGTGGTATAATTTTTTTTCTTTCCTCTTTTAGGTCTGTTAATAAACTTCTTTATATTCTTTCAAGTTTGGTGCCTGCTTTGCATTTCTCCTAATTCTTATCTCACAGAAGATAAACAGTAATGAGTATTTTAGACCAAACCACTACAGAACCTTTGACTTCTTTTTAACTAAATTCAAAGATGCAGAAGTAGTCATTCATAAAGAATTATCCTCAAGAGGAATACACCAGAATGTCAAGCTCAAAGTTAGAAAAGTTTGTGTACTACTTCCTTAATATGACTTTTTTCACTGCTTACTGGAGAAAAATGTCCTATCATTTAGTTAACAGAGATACGATGCTTCATAAATCCGTTCAAGCAATGTTTTCTATGGAAGGGAATTAATTATTATCCTTTTATTTAGAAAATATTTCCATTATAAAAAAAAAAGCTAAACATAACTGTGCTTGAAAGAGATATATTTCAACAATAGTAGAGAAGATTAAAATGTGATGAATATGAAAGCAATTTGACAAAAAGTTCTCTAAACTGATAAATTTCAGGCTGATGCTGATTCTTTTTCATCATTTCCACTTGTCCTTGAAAAACATGAAGTTGCTGTATTAATTCATCACCTACTAGTTTCAGATTGATTAGGTAATAACAACTTTGGATCCTACTGGTGCATTGTTTAGACTATCTGTAAATAAGTAATTCATCTCACTTGAGCACTTCTCCTTCTGGTTTAGTAAATAAATACTGGCAAAAACAGTACAGTGTTTCAAAGCACAAGGTTTTAATCAGAACTGTGACGCTGATAATATCTAGAAGGGGTTTAATTGGAGTGTGTTGTGATGATTTAATTTTGGTTGCATGTTGCACAACAAAAGCAGTTCTTTATAGAGTCATAATAGTGGAATGGTTTAGTTCACCCAGCCAAGGGTTTCACAACTGCAAGCTTGGGGGAGGAAAGTAAGAGACTTAGCACTGGCTTGTTACTCCAATAAGGCTGGATTTAGAAGCTTCTCCAGTATAGGCACTTATTCCTGTCTCCATATCTTGCTGCTATCAACCACATGCATGATATAAACACTTCACAGGGCTCCCCATCTTGACAGCAATCTTTTGGCCATATCTTTTGGAGATTTATTGCAAAACAGAAACACAAATAACACAAATTACACTTAAAAAAATTTATAGAGATAGTAGCAATAACTGTAGAGTGAGACATTTATGTCTGAAATAATGGTATAGTTTAGAAATATACAGGCCTGCCATGATAGCAGAGACCTTAAGAAGGGAGGCAACCAAGATCAGTGATGATAAGACACGGGGCATAGGCTGGAACTGCTTATGGCTACAACCAAGTTACCAGTGGTCAGCTAAAACAATGCCAACCCATGGTGGGACAAAACATCTCTGAGGGGTGACAGAGAGAACAAAGAAATAGAACCTAAAAAATGTAAAATGTATTTATTATGATTGTAACATGGAATTTCAGATCAGTAAAGGAAAAGATGTAAAAAAAGTCTTAATAAACACATAGAAGTGACTGTAAATGGATTCTAGGTAAGGAAGAAGTAATCATATTTATTTAAGAGATGGAAATGATGTTTCTACCTGTGAATTGTACCAGATGTTGACATCTTGCCATACAGTCCCCAATCCCCATCAGACTGAAGTGCCCAAATTTAGAACCCAGAGAAGCAGTGGAAGGGTGAACATAACACTAGGAAGAGAGGAAATTGTAAGATGTGTGTGTGTAACTGTCTCAAGTGATTTCTGAAGTTAGGAGAGTGTGCTATTGTACTTCACTTCATGGAACACATTACATACAAGTCTGATTTGGTATGGCAAACTGCTGGGGGGAAAAAAACAGCATGAAGGAAACAAGCAACTCTACTCCTCAAGAAGGCTTCGATTTGAGCAGGATTCTACATAAAGGGGTAAAAATTCCATTTGCTCTGAATTTTGGAGCTATTATCTTTTCTACTGTAAATTTTTCAATGCTGTAACTGACTGCTCTTCCACCTTTGTCTCCGTGAAGATAACTGCTAAAACTCACGTTCATTGTTCTTGAGGGTGGGAATCCTTTTTCAGCACTGTTAAGTGCTCTTAAGGGAGCAAAAATATCTTGAAGCACTCATAAAAGGCAGCAGTTTCTGACTGTTTCTTACTTCCAAACACTGGGGAAACAGTTTGGTATCTGCTCAGTAGCAGCAGCCTTACTTTTTGTGAAGCTTCATAAATTTCCAGGATTTAGACTAGTGTTGTTATTAAACATAAAGAAGAATGGAATCATAATTTTTTTTTTTTTTTTTTAATGTTTGTATGTTTCAGATTATGGACACAATATTATTTTCTTCACTTGATTTAGAGGGATTCCTTGTGGAGCAGGGGCATATGATACCCCAGGACAGTCTGGACAACCCAGGGCTGCTGTGGAAAAACCCCTGAACTGGCCCCAGGCTGCAGGCAGGCCTGGAAGACACCTGGCAGCAGGCAGCCTTGAAAATCCTTGGCAAAGTTATACACTGGTCGGCTCCCCCACTGCTTAGAGGCTGTCTCGTGGGAATAGGGCGTGAATCTTTGCAAAGTAGATATAAGTTGGTGTACATAAACAATAAAGGGAGCACGATCCTCAAATCGTATCGGTGTTCGTGTCGTGACTCTGGCCGGCTCCCCTGCACTCAGAACCCCTCCCCCCTGAAAAAAACTTGACTTGCTCAGCCAGTGAGTTCCAGAAAGAGTCAAACCTTAGCACCAAACACAAGGCAAGGTGAAAAATCATAGTCACTATAATGCTAGCACATATTGGTGACAAATAATGTTGAGGTCCCATCTTGAAATATTTGGCATATTCCATTAAATAAGCTTGTACTGATTTTGGCTGGGGTACAGTAAATTTTCTTCAGAGCAGCTAATGTGGGGCTGTGTTTAGGATTTTTGCTGAACACAGTGATGATAATAGAGATGTTTTTGTTATCACTGAGCATGGCTTGCACAGACCCAAGGCTTTTTCTGCTTTTCACACTGCCGTGCTGGTGAGGGGGCCAGGGGTGCGTGGGAAGCTGGGAGGAGACAAAACAAGGGCAGATGGTTCAAACTGACCAAAGGGATATTCCATACCATATGACATCATTTTGGAGTGATGGCATTTGTCTTCCCAAGTCACCGTTACATCTGATGGGTCTTTGCTGTCCTGGAGATGGCTGAATACCAGTCTGGTCATGGGAAGTAATGAATTAATTCCTTTTTGTTTGCTTTGCTAGCATGCACTTTTTTGTTTTGCTTTTCCTATTAATCTGTCTTTATCTCAACCCATGAGTCTCCTATCTTTCATGCTTTCAATTCTCTTCCTGATCCTGCTGGTGGAGGAGTGGGCCAGTGGCTGCCTGGGGCTTGGCTGCTGGTGGGGTTAAACCACGACAATGTTTCACTGATGAAATGGAACTGTCTGTACACTTGTACATACATGAAGTCACCGTAACACAGATAAGTCAAATTAGGTGAATTAATTCCAAAATTCATATGGGATAATTAGAAAACTTTTATGACTCCTAAATGAGCAGCAAGGGGAAAGCAAGGATCATCTCCTTTGGAGACTATAGGGAGCATTTTAATTAAAACAATAAACTTTAGATTGGAGATAGCACTTTAACATACTAATACCAAAGTGTGAAGGCTGCACGATAATTTAAAGGTGGCAGTTTCGATTTAGTATACCTCTTTGCACAAAGAGATAGTGAAGAGAGTAATCAATTATCTAGTGCTGAGGGTTACCAAACAAGGCTGAAGTGACAGCAAAAGGCAATGAATGCACAGCAGAAAAGGCAAGTTTGCAAATTTAAAGGCTTAGATGCAAGAGCAACAAACTGAGTGAGTAATGGTGCATGCAGTAACAAAAATCAGATGCTGCTGACATAAAGCCTCTTGCTGTTTGTGCCACTGAACATTGATACTGATGCTGAGTGCTTATTTGTAATGATGGCCTCAACTGCCACAAGGAGGAAGGGAAGGTTTGGTATAGTTACATTGCTCTTTATAACATGTGCATTACATAATCTTTCTAACACGTGCATTACATACTCTTTATAACACGTACATTAAGTTATCATGAACATCACTAATTATTAAATCAGGTGTGAGAAAGGGATTTTAAAAGGCTGGTGATTATTGCTGTGATTGAGTATAATATGCAGTGGTTGATTAGGTGCCATGTATGCGAGAGGCTGAGTTGTTATATTGAAAAATTGGAAATAGCTACACAAACTCCTTTTTAGTACAAGGTTGGGGAAAGCATGCAATCTTTGTTGTAGACTAATCACAGAAAAACCTTGAATGGAACAGTATCAGAAAAAAACCCAAGCTTGATATTGTTTACATTTCTCTGATGAAGAAAAAAGCAAGTGAAGGGTGGGAGAAAGACTGAAAATTGTCTGCACTTAAAATCAAGGCAGAGTGTGAGGAAACAGTCTTTGCAAGTTGACTTTACTCTTCAGTAGCCTAATGCTCTTCCTCACATATTGATGTTTTGATTTCATCAGAACTGGCCTTGGGGCCTTGTATTTTGCAAGGTTTCATCTTTTTGCTTTTCAGCATCAGTAGATTATGAAGAAACCAGCATGACTGGGGTAAAAGCAGATGGTTTATTTATTTCTAAGACAGACATAGTTGCATGATAGAGATTCTGAAGAAGAGAAGCAAGTGTATTTTGCAAGCTTACTGCATCAAGAAGGAGCATTTATATGTGGAGGGTATATTTATGCTTGAGTGTCACCAGTGGCTCCTGTTGTTACCCCAGAAGAATGGGTGGGGACTGAGTTTCTGATGATTTGTGCGACACAGATTTAGAGACAAAGTATGGAGGCTCATGTGGTTCTCAGAGCTGCACCATCACTTCAGATGGATGGAGATTTAGTCAGTTACATTTGGAAAGAGGAACCTACAATGAAGAATGAGCATCTTCATTCAGTAGTAATAAAACATTCTAAAAAGGAAAAGGACGTTATGTATTGATGATATTGCTCACACGACTTTAACAGGCACAGTATTGTCTGCTGAGTCATGTGGAGCTCCATTTCAAGATTCTTTAACCTCAGATCTTGCATATACCTAGCTCAACAAGCTAATCTAAGTGGGTGAAATCCCTCTATAAGCATTAAGCTCCTGATTTAACTTTTCTGCTCATAGCACAGGTGCATGTTCACACATCCAGAACACTCAGGCTGCTTTAAATAGCCTATCTTTCAATCAGGAGAATCTGCCTCTGTCATTTGGTTGCATTGTAGAAGCTAAAGAAAAGTACTTCTGTCAGAATTAAGGGTGTCACACTTTTGAATGTGTTGGAGATTATCCTTTTGTATTGCTTCTACACACTGTTGCAGAAGAAAAATAGCTTTAGCTGAGGCTTAAGCAAAATTCTTTCATTCCCTCAGAGTACATGTTTAGCTAGACCTTTTAAAAAATGACATACTGACTCTTTGCACTTCTCATGTAACAATAAAAATGAGGCATATGTATTTTAAAATGAAACCCAAACACTAGAGTTAAAAATAAAAGGACGTTATAATTCCCTAATAGGCTGTATATAAATAGAAAAGAAATGGGCAGTAATAAATATTTTAAAATTATGTAGCTAGCAATAAACAGTTAAGGAAAAAGGTCTGTGCTTTGCACTATTCTTATATTAGCTCTTCAGTCCTACTGTATTTTTTAAAGTGTTGTTTTTATACATATGCAGATATGAGTGTCTCAGAATACGTGTACAACACAAAGAATACATTGACTGGATAAATGTTATGTTGGAGAGCTAAATCTAGTGAAGCAATTCCAATTTGCTGTTATCTGGATGACCATTGCTTACACCAATGTAGGTAGTTTCTACATGAAGAATGAAGAATTTGTTTGGATTTTTTTTTCTACCACTGATAATGATACCAATAATGAGGCAAATGTTTAAAATGTCAAACAAAGCAAGAGTATAACCTGAAGCCAGGCATATATAGATGGATAATGACTGTTGCCAAATTTACACCTTTTATTAGCATTATTGGATTTTGACACTATTTAAAACAAAATGCCTGCAGGTTATGAGTAACAAGGCTGAGAAAGACTGAATCCATATTATATTCCTCCAATACTCAGCATCAAGAGAGATTTTGCTGAATGTGAGGAAAAGTCATTTCACATAGTAATGCTGGCACGAAGCCTAGTTTCTTTATGGAGGTAAGATAAATGAAAATCAAGGTAGAGATATATTTATTTGATCATACAACTTTTTTTTTTCCTTTTCCCCCCTCTATATCGGCTTCTAAATAAAGTTATTAAAGATAATTCCAGCCCCTTTAGTAAACCAGATTGTATTTGAAGGAAAAGTGGTCTGTGCTCCTGGGAGCAATTTGCTACTCTAAAATGGCTTTCTCTGAGGCGTTTATTGAAATGGAGAAATTATTCCCCATATTCTCTCCATTTGGAATGGAAAGCTACTCTAATACAGTGAATGATCCAAGGAAATGAAGAGTGCAGGGCAAAAGAGTTTTTGATGAAAGCGTGGGAGAGACAGGCTCAGGAAGCAGAGAGTAAAATCGTTTGAGGAAATGGGAACATGAAGTGCAAGTGTGTGAAGAGAGTGATGACCACATTTTTCATTGGCAGAGTAATGATGACAATTTGAGAGTTATTTAGGCAAGTGCCATGCCATGTTTTAGGCACTTTTATGTTGACCTTTTTGTGGATCAACTTCTTGGAGAGAGAATCAGGTTCATCGATTTCTTGAGAAACTTAAGGGAGTGAGACTTGAATTCTGTAGTAGGGGAGTGAGACTTAAGTTCTGCTGGATGAGTTCAGGAGAATTTGTAAACAACAAAGTATTATTAATGGAATATTTTGAGATCTGTGACATTTTCAGATATCTTCTTTATTATGGAAAATGCTTAATCCTATGTGAGATTCCATTTACTTTCAGTTTTCCAACTTTGAAGTTGGGACCAGGACTAGGTGAGCAAGGTCTCCTGGAACTGCTGAGGTGCAGGACAACAGTGGTGGTTGTACCCTAAGACTATGCTCTACTTGGTATCTTTTCTATCCACAGTATTTGTCCTCTGGTAAATGATAATTTCCTGCTTATGGAGTACTTCACATATGAAAGAACTGTAGGATCAAGAACATTATAATCTTGGGGATTTCTTTGTATTACCTTTCTTCAAAACTTAACTGGGAGCAACAAAGGATAGGAACAGATTTTGGATGTCTCTATAAATAAACACAGTTTTGCACTCATACTCAGCATCCCAGGAAAGCTGAAACATTGTAAGACACTGGCAAGATAATCTCTCCTCATCTCCACCTCCAAAAGGAAAATCAAATAACTCAATAGACATCTTCTTTTTTCTTTTTTTTTTCCTTCCCAATACATCTAGCAGGAAGATAAAGAAGCTAGTGAATATTCTCTTTCCAAAGTATATTTAAAATTCTCTATGGCTCATCTTCAAGGCCAGCTCTCACTCAAACTTTGTGTCTGTCATGCCCTATATCCTCTGACTGGCCCTACCTTTTATCCAAGGTATCAGCTGCACCAAGAGGCAGCTGGTCACTCATGCTCATCTCGCTTCTGCTCTTTAATCTCAATTTATCACCATATGTCTGTGGCCAAGCCCAGCTCCCTGCTTGGACAGCCTTCACAGTCCTGTTCTGCAGTTATTCTGTTTTAGTAACACCTGCTGTAATGTATAAGATCAAAATAACATGCCCCTACCAAAGAAAACCCTAACTGAAAGAAACCTCAGTTCCTCCAAATTATGTCTCTTAAACAGGCTGCTTTTCAGTTTGATTTTTTGTCTTCCATGTCTGCAACACTGTCAGGGTTTGATGCTGGCTAAGTGCCAGGTACCCCCAAAAAACCTACTCACTCATTTTCCTCTGCTATAGCTAAGCAGAGGAGGGGAAATTAAAACGAAAACTTCATGAGTTGAGATAAGGATTAGGGGAAAAACATTTTAAGGGCAAAACAGGTTCAAAACTTAAACAGTATAAAGAAAATTTATTATTAACAGAATTAAAAGTAAAAAGGGCAATAAGATCTAAAATAAACCTTTAGAACACTTACCTTTTTCCCAGCCCCTCCCTCTTTCCCACTGACAGTGCAAGGAGACAAAACATGGGGTTTTGGTCAGTCGTTCACTTTCTAAGAATCTTTCTTCAGTTCATTCAGGGAAAGGAGTTCTTTCTTCTGTTGTGCCATGGGTTCCTTCCCATGGGAGACAGTTCTCTGTGAATTTCTCTAGCGTGGTTCAAATTCTCATGAAATAGCACTCCCACCCAACCTGCTGTAACATGAGTCCCTCCCACAGGCCACGCAGTCTTCCCAAAACTGCCCAGCGTGGGTCATTTTAGCACATGGGGATTAGTATTTTAAGAATAAGCTGTTCTAGTTTGGAAGCAAGGATTCTCTGTCTCTGGAAGCAAGGGTCCTTTCTCTCTGTTCGAGTTTCTCTCTAGATCACAGCTTTTTTAGCATCCACTCGCTACAGTGTGAGCATTTGTTCTCATGGGCTGCGAGTGGATCTTGGCATCCCCCCATGCAGCACATGAATTACATGGAAATAGTTTATTATAGTCCTCCACCTTGACTTGTAGAAACATCTCAGCTCTGATGCCTGGACCACCTCCTCCCTCTCCTGTTTTTCACTGACCTTGGTGCCGCCATGTTGGTTCTCCTCTCGTGTCCTCACTTCTTCTTTTCCTCTGACTCGGAAGAAAATTGTTGTGTGTAAGTATTATTGTTCTCAAGTTCTATCAATGCAAAAGTTCTTATAGAGCTTCTCTGTGCTGAAAAGATTGCTCTCATCTGTGCTCTGTGTCTGGGAATTATTCACCATGTTTTCATCATTGGCCACGTGGTCCCCTCCAGCATTGCATGGGCAGCCCTGGCCTCGGGAGGGCCCCAGCCACGCTGGGATGGGCCCTGGAGCCTGCGCCAGGATCGCCCCGGGCAGCCGCCTCACCATCCCTTGGGAGAAGAAAGAGAATTTGCCATGGTTTTTCCTTCCTTAAATATATCACCACAGAGGCATTACCAACTTGTCTAATTGGGCTAGTAACCTGCCCATTGTCAGAGCCTTCAGCGATTGGCTCTGTGCCAGACATAGAAGTTTTGAGCAGCTTTTCTTCCTCCCCCACCAAAAACCAGGCTGTGTTAAACCAATGCAAATACACACTGTAGATTAGGGCAAATATTAATCCTAGGCATATTTGGGCATACTTAGTTGGCTCAGATGTTCATGTAGCTTTACAGTCATAAACGTTAGTGACAATTTCCTTTTAATTTAAGCTGTTAGGACTGAAATTCCCTCAAACTCTGTAAACAAAACTCTAATTGCATGTTTCAGATCTGTTCATTAGTCTTATTCCTTTCCCTTTCACATCACTACCACCTCAATTGATTTTCTTCCCTGTGACTCTGTATAGGACTTCTTTTTCTCTCCCAGGACTCTGTTAACAGGCTTATATAAGAAATTTTTGAATGTATTTCAGGAAAACAAATAAGGTTGTGTCTCAACTTTTAAGAAGACTAGTGATGTAGCAATGGATGTTTTTAAGGTATGATCACCACTTTTAGAACAGGATCATATCCTATTGGAGAAAAATGTTTAAAAGGAAAACAAAAAATAAGGAGATAGGCAAGGGCTTGCTTTTAGCAGTAGATTAATGAAGGTAAAAGATATTTTAGAAATAAGGCTGAACAAAATGACATCAGACACTGGCTTTTGTCCTTATGGAAATTAAATAAATTCTTTGCAATTTTACAGGACAAGAATGCCTTATCAATTGCTTTAGTTTTTTTCCTGGATTAAAACTTGACTATTTCTACCTTAACAGATTTTTTTGAGGGGGGAATATGACTGAAATGTAAGGGTTACATTAACTTTATGTTTTGCCTAATGCAAACTGTAATGGAAGGAACACGTAAGACAACTTTTAAATATTGGGCTGCTGTTGGCATGATTTTAATGATATTCAAGAGATAATAGGTCTGTTTTTTTCATGTTTAAGTTCATATACTTTTTATATATGGTTAAGGTTGCTGCTTTCTTGATTATTTCATTGATTTAAGCATTATCTGGACAATAAATTGTGTTAGGAATTACTTCAGGTGAAGGGAAAAAAGCATTGTTAAACTTGAATGGAAAAGATGTTTCTTTAGAAATGCAAAATTAATTTCCTCTTTTTTAGTTAAAAAAAAAAAAGAGCAGATTTTGAGATGTCTCAGAATAGTAAGGAAAACCCAGGGAAAGAGTGTGGAAAACTTTGTTGTTCCTGGGAAATAATTAAGCCAGAAGTCATAATAAAAGATGTCATTAAAGACCCCAATGCTTTAGATTTAGGCAGTTTTTAATGACATTTGGACAGCATCAATTGTTGTTATGCATGACTGCAGCATCAGTAACACACAGTTAGTTGTATATTTTGCCTAAAATACAAGTGGTTAATAAGGTTATTGAGCAAAATCAGGAAAATTTAAGTAACCCCAAGTGCGTTTATGTGTCTGTGTGTCAAGGCTCAGTGAAAGTCAGCTGAAGACAGCTGTGTCCTCATGCCGTCTCTTTCAGTCAGTATCTTGTTGTTCACTGTCACAGTGACAAATGAAAACATTTCATGGCAGCAACTGTCAAAAGCCCTCTTGTGAGCCCTGCATTTTCTTTCTCTTTCTCAGTCAAGAGCTGCCATGAAATATGACTTCATATCAGTAAGCTACAACTTCATGATCAAATAGGCTAGCTGTTAGTCACTGGCTGGTGGCCATTTAGGTGGTGAATAATGGGCTTTACTTATCCATTTTTCACTGAAAGAGGAAATAAGTCTCTCTTTATACGCTACCTCATATTACAAACATGGAATATTTATCTGGGACATAAGAGCCTATTCAAACACTGCAGTGTCAAACTTGCTATAAATGGATGTGCTGGCTGATACATAAAAAAGTGCTTGGCCTGTATCCTGCTGGCTATGAAGGTTCCAGCAACTTTTTATTTCCTGGCATCCAGGTTACTTAGAAAAGGAAGGTATGCACATTTATTACTGTATATGGTACTGCTCTTAATAATTAGCAGCTGCCTGATATCCAAGAGTGTTTCCTCTATTTCTTTCACCTGATCCTCCATCTTATCTTACCTGGCTATACAGGACCTTCATTTAATGGAAAATAAGTAAATGCATTTCTGGTCATAAGTAAGCAGTGCTGTTGGGTTGGAAATATAAATTTGAAGTTGGGCATAAAATTCTTCAGGGAATGAAAGATGTATGTCCAGCATTAGTGAGAGTGGTAGTACTTAAAAGAAATCACTGATGAAACTTCCTGGGAAGTCAATTGGTAGGTTGTTGTCACCGTTTGACACTGGCCCAACGCCAGGCACCCATGAGAGCTGCTCACTCACCCTCCTCTGCCACAGCTGGGCAGAGGAGGGAGAAGGGAAAAAAAAACAAAACAAAGGCTTCATGAGTGAGATAAGGACCGGGAGAAAACACTTCAAGGGCGAAACAGGCTCAGCTTATGTTGTGAAGTGGATTTATTACTAACAGCATCAGAGGAGGATAATGAGAAGCAAAATAAGCCCTTAGAACACTCTTCCACCCCCCAGCCCCTCCTTCCTTCCCACTGAGAGCACAGGGAGACAGGGCATGGGGGTTTGGTCAGTTCATCTCTGAGATTTCCTTCTGCTGCTCCAGGAGAGGAGTCTTCCTGTGAGGCCGTGGGATCCCTTCCCACGGGAGACAGTTCTCCGTGAACCTCCCCAATGTGGATCCACTCTCACGAGCAGCAGCCGCACCGCACCCACTGCAGCATGAGCCTCTCCCATGGGCAAACAGTGCTCCCAAAACTGCCACACCGTGGGCCTCTCTTTCCACGGGGTGCAGTCCTCCAAGGAAAGGCTGCTCCAGCCTGGAAGCAGGGCCCTCTCTCTCCACCAGGTCTCCCACTGGACACAGCCTCCTCCAGGCATCCACCCGCTCCGGCATGGGCACCTTCCCCGTGGGCTGCAGGTGGATCTCTGCATCCCCCGTGGATCCCCATGAGCTGCAGGGGCACAGCTGCTTCACCATAGTCCTCACCATGGCCTGCAGAGAAATCTCGGCTCTGGCACCTGGAGCACCTCCTCCCCCTCCTTCACTGACCTCAGTGTCACCATGTTGTTTCCCTCACATGTTCTCACCTCCTCCTCTTCTCTGACTACAATCCAAAATCTTGTGACTTTGTTTTGATTTTCTTCTTAAATATTTCATCACAGAGACAGTACCAACCTCTCTCATTGGCCCAGTTTTGGCCAGTAGCATGTCTATCTTCAGAGCCATCAGCCATTGGCTCTGCCAGACATGGTGGGAAGCTTCCAGCAGCTTCCTCACAGGAGCCATCTTTGTGGCCCCCCTGCTACCTAAAACCAGGCTGTGCCAAACCAATACAGTTGTCCAGAACAGAAAATAAGAAATTAGTATATAAAAAACCACAAAGAAAGAAAGAAAAAAAAGTCTGGAAATTGTGCAGCTTATTTTTTTGTAATATCACTTTTCTCTCCTAATAAACACCCAGTGAAAATCCATGTATGTTGTATTTTCTTGATGGTCACCAAAGTGAGCAAATGATTCTAATGAATGAAGAGTAATTTGATATCAGCTGGTGTTGTTAGGTCCTTATTGATCATCCACTTTCAAGGCTAAGAAATTTTGAGGCAGAATTCACACTGTCACATTTGTCCCTCTGCTCTCCCTTGCTAGTTCCTGTTCTTAGCCATGCAAAAGTTGAATATTCAGCAGAGGGTGACAAAGTTGGTAAAGGAAGTGGAGGATCTCTTTTAAGAAGACAAGGTGGAAAGGTTTTGCCTGTTCAAACTCAAGAAAATATGACTGAGAATCATATAAGTACTTGAAGGGACAGTGTCAAGAGGATGCATCCAGGCTCTTCTCAGTGGTGCCGAACAATAAGAAAAGAAGCAATGGGCAGAAACTGATTCACAGGAAGTTCCACTTGAATATGAGGAAGAACTTCTTTATTGTGCAGGTACCTGAGCACTGGAACAGATTGCCCAGAGAGGTTGCAGAGTCTCCCTTACTGGAGGTATTCCAGGACTGTCTGGATGCAATCCTGTGCAGTGCTCTAGGACGACCCTGCTTGAGCAGGGAGGCTGGACCAGATGATCCATTGTGGTCTCTTCCAACCTGACCCATTCTGTAATTCTGTGTCTATGACAGCAAAGTCTTTTCAGTTTTAGAAATATAATTATAAGAGGGAGAGTGCATCTTTCAATAATAATGCAAAATAAATCTGCTAGTAGTTCTCTGCCCTTTAAATTAATATTTGGAGTTTTGTATTTTATTTGCTTGTAGATTTATTTGCATTATGTAATACTTGCCAAAAGCTGATTTCTGGAAAATGGACCAAACATAATATTGTATCTGACCTTGTTTCAATTTTGACTCAAGTCTTGGGAGTCTTCAAATCACTATTTCCATGACCTTGGTATTTCCTTTCAACAGCAGGGTTGGGACCTTATTTGTGCTTGTATCCTCCCACAAAGAGGTTCAGCATTTATTTCATATCCCAATCTGCCTTGTCAATGGAAAGGGATATATGCTAGCCAAACTATCAAACCAAAATTTTATAGCTGGATAATTTTAATCAATTTTCAATACTTCTTATATCCTGTGTATAAAATTAACATTATCTCCTTTCTTCTTATCTTCTATTAACCCCAAGTGAAAAGCTGCTCATGAATCTCATACAGTACAGCAAGCTAGTTTTAGCCACTTTGAGATAAATTCAAAATCTTCAAGTTTCAGACTCTAATTCCTGTGAAAAATGAACACAATATATATTACCTTTGTTCCTGCTTATGCCATAATTTCAGCAAGTATAATTTCTACAAACCTTTGCCATTCAGAGTATACTAGTCCTGTGATACAGTGCTAAAGCAATCTCTAATTAACAGTACAGACCCCAAACTTATCAGCAAAACCAGAATGGCAGCAGACAAGACAGCATGACCTGGAGCTCTGCTGTACATCCTTAGTCTCTAGGATGTGGGTGGTTACTTCAAACCTGACTAAATCATCAGACCTCAGCTGTCAAGAGCCTCACTGCCTTCATGGACACTCACCACAAACCCTGGAGACAAAAAGCCTTGCATATTTATGCAAATTTGTAAAGACAGTGCTTAGTCATGTTGCCAGGTTGAATCCAGATAAGTGAGAAAAGAAGTCTCTGGTGGATAAATCATGGTGATACTGCAGCATATAAAACCCTTCAGTGTTCATTCAGGCTGGGAATGGGATTTGTGGAATGAAAAATACAATACTGACCTTGGTATTAAAGTTAGAAAAGCTTGAAACAGGCCCTGGAGTTGTGTGAACTGCTTCTAAACCCTTTTTTTCCTGTGTCAGAGGTAAACTGACTCACGGCACTCATTGTTTTCCTTCTTAGTGGTGCAAGGAGAGGTGTCTTTGCTTCAGTGAAACAAAAGGCTTGATACCTTTTGCTATTTACAGTGAGGAATGGGCACAAAGGAAGAGAGAAAAGGGACAGGCATACAAATTAATCTTCACAATTGATAGCCAAAATTATACATTCAGTAATACTCTGGCATTCCTTTGCTTCAAGCTGTAGTGCAGTTTGTGTATCTCAAACACCGCCTGTTTAAATTCATATACATGACGACATATATACAACTTGCAGAACACATCAAAGTTTTGTAGGATACTCTTGTGCGGACTGATGTGGCACAGAACTTTCACAAAGAGCTTTCACTTACCAGAAATCTTGGGAAGAAGGGAGGAGTCTCACATCTGTCTTACATATGAAGTTTCTCAGACATTTTGAGTATTGCGCCTGGTGCCTGTTTTGGTCATGCTCTTAATTGCATCGTTATCTCATGGGCTAATTGCAAGCAGCTCACTACCAGTGCAACTGAAACCTTCTTCAGATAAGTGAGTATGAGGCATATTCTTAAGGAGTTACACCATTACACCACGGTTAAGTTTGTTATGCTTTAAACCTGCTTTACTGATGTGCCTCATGAAGCATCAGTCTTGAACTTTTTATTATTGCTTGTCTTTAGGCCTTATCAGTGAAGACAGTATATAGGATATGAATATGAATAAGAAATGAAGTCACCTATTTGCATGATCTGAGTGTGTGCAGTATTCAGTGATGCAGATTTAGAAATTTCTGTTCTTATTAGTTTTTGTATAAGATATTGAGAATAGTATATTGTGCCATGAAGTGCATTAAACAAATTTTGGTCTTCAGGGTACATATGTATGAAGGAGTTTCTCATATGCCCTCGTGTAACATTAGGATATGCATTAGTTATGAAGCCATTGTAAATCTTTTTAGCATATGCTAATTGCAGCATGGACTAATGTTTATTCATAATAATTTATTTTTATTAGCTTGGAAAAACAAATGAAAACCTCCTACCTCAAAAATCTTAACAATTTAAATTCATACCTTTGATTTTTGGTTAAATCCCCGACCTTTCGTTTCAAGGTTTGAAATACCAGTCTCTGACAGCAAATCATTTTAAAAATGCCTTTGCCAGAAATTTAAAATTTTGTAGAGACAGAGATGAAAGATATTATTTATCTCTGTGGGAAGTCAACTTTTATGCTGTAAACAAGATGCAGAGATAGTACACTGATCTTGTCAGCTACACTTTAGAAATGCAGTTTTACCTGGTATGGAAATTTCAAAGTTTAGCTTAAAAATATTGCAATAGAATACCTTACTTAATCTCCAGTGGGATACTTTTCATAGTGATTTTGTAATCATTGCAATATTTAACTAAGATGATGATGAATCACAAAAGAGTCCTTCTAAGGTTACTAAAAGCAGAAACAAACTCCAAATAATATTCTGCTGTTTCTGAAATATAGAACGTACTGTTGCATAATGAAAGAAGAATAAGGCTACATTTGGCAGAGTGGCTGTTATGTATATGCATTGAAGAGCACACTCTATTTTGAGATATCATGAGCATTTTCAGGTGCTACTGTTTTATAACTCTATAATTGCCACTTTTAAGTTTTGATTCTCAGTCAGTCATGTCATAGCTGAAAAAGGTCTATACAGACTCCATCACTTAAGCAATGATTTATACTAGCTTTATCTTCAGTCAGTCAACTTCAAAAAGTTGAACTCCAATAACAAATTCTCATCTTCACCTACCTTTGATGAAAAAGACATGGTCCACAAAATGAACTAAAGTAGCCATATTCACAAAATAGATTCTACACTCTTAAGGATGTGTGAGGTTGAGGGCACATTTAGTTAGACTTAAACTAATAAAAGGAGGGGGTAGGTAAATAAAGTGCTGAAAAACAGCTTTATTTTCCATGGTAACAGCACAGTGCAGCTTCTGAGAATAGAATGCTGGAAGAAGAATGAAACACAGAAAAGAGAAAATGAGCAGCCAGGGTGAGGGTACTGGTATAGCAGTAACTCCTTGACATTTTTATTCATCTTGTCATCTTGAATCATGGAATTATAGGTATATAATTTTATGATGTTAATTTAAAAAAAGTCTTTTTGTTTGAACTTTGCAAAGATTTGTAGGAATGTCAGTGTTATTCAAAAAACACAGCGAATTTTTATCTATCACTGCTTCACAATATACAGTGACAGAACATATTTTTTGACAAATATCCAGGATCTTTGAACTCAAACTCTCAAGTGTGATGATGTCATCACACAGTATCTTTTACTGGGTGAAGAATCAGAAGAATCAAGAATTTTTTTTTCTTCTCTCTCTCTCTTTTTTTCTTCAAATACAGCTAAAATGTCTTCAGAAATGTTTTAATAAATGTAAGAAGTATCAAAGTTTCCACGGAGTGGAACAACTGGTAGGTTTCACTAAAGATTGCTGGCACAAGCAAAGTGCTGAGATTGAAGAGGAGGCTGTGACTCAGGAGGACCTGGTAAGTTGTATGTCCCCTCTTATCTGTTCTCTTGTCTCACTAATTTACAGTTCGCTTAACTCACAATGGAAACCCCATTTTCCCTCATCCCCATCACCTTTAGATTCATGGATATTCCTTCTGTGTTCATCCTTGCCAACTCCCCATAACTTTTCACAGAGGTTTAGCACTTTCTGTTTCTAATGGAAGCTTTGTATGTGTTATTTTGGTTTCAGCAGCGCACTGTTGAGAGGGCCAGGTAACCTGCTAAAATCTGTCTGATACAGACAGAAATTTTGGAGTGTGTGTTTTTAAAGGTCATCAGGATGTGCAAGTTTGACAAACTGCAAGCAACTGAAGACTGACACCTGTCCTAATAATACCATATTTGAGTTGTGACCAATACATTATGAGATTCTGCGCTGAACTTCATCTGTAGTCTATGTAAGAATGTAGTTAACTATATAGCTCAAATTGACCAGCTGGCATCTCTAAGTTATTCCCAAATGCTTCCTTAAATGCTTTATTGTACCTGAGAAGGAGACTTTTATTTTTTTGGATGTGGGGGGGAGACTTTCCACAGATAAATCAGTCTTTATCATCAGAGAGGAGATCAGTGATCACACATCAGAGATCAAAGAGAAAACACATGGTTAGGGCATTTCTGTCATACTGAAGACGATACTGCTGCTGGTTTTAGTTTCACTGTCTGCAGCACATTTTTTCTTCACCTGTGACACAGGAAATGGCCAAGTACCTACTTATAAATTATTAAATCAATGACCTACAATGAGATAAACCTAACAGCACATTCGTTAGGAAAGGTCACCCAGTCTGTTATGATGAGCTGACTGGAAATAATAACTTCCTTAGTTATAGCTATTTTGACCTTTCAATTTTTCTCTCCATAACTATAGTTGCAAACAAATAAAATTTTAGACAAAATACTTTCAGGTGCTGATCCCTCTTATGATGAAGCCAATATCCGTATGAATATGACACTGATAATTTTCCACATCTGATTTCATTCTAATACTGCAGGATTTAGGGCGGTGAAAAAGTAGCCTGAGGCTTCCTAGATGAGAAGCTACTGTCCTTTTCTAAGAATTACTATCATGTTAATATTAAGACTGCATTGTAATCCCATATCCACTAATAACACTTCAGTTAGAAATTTGGTTCTGGAAACGCCTGCGAGGGAGGGAGCTACCAGGTGCCTCTGAAACAGTTGTTTCCTGAATGTCCTCATTCTTTACCAAATCATCTGAAAATGAGATTTGGAGGTGTTTTCCTCAGTGCTCAGGCAACCTAGAGATGCAGGTACTGTTGAGACTGAAGGAAACATATTCACGTTTCCATGCTTAAATACTTTTGGTTCTGGTCCTACATCTCTGTCTCTGGTCAGTTTTATCTGGGTTTTGTTTGTTGTTATGCTACCACTGACTGAAAAAAATAACATTGCTTCCCTATTTCCTAAATGTAACCACTCATAAGCCTTTTCCTTTTTATTACTGTAATTATTTGTGTTTTACATAATTCTATAATGATAGCTGACTTTGTGTCTGATGTGTGATGTATTTTAATAGAAGTTGAGATTAATTGATGCAATGAATTTGAACAGCTAACAGTAGTTTCAAATTAAAAATTATGAGAAATTGTGACAAATGCTTATAGTAATATCTTCTTATAATTGATACATTTATGGGTGATGCCCCTATTATGAGTGCTGAAGTGCATTGCAGGTGAATGTATTATCTTTTTCTTGAGCATCTGGTATCATAAGTTAATATTTCACAGAAGAAGATTAAAGATATTACAGCTGCTGAAACTAGTTTGGTTTTAAAACTTCAGGGCCTTTTTTTTTTTTTAATTTGGCGTCATTCTGTTTTGGAACAATTCTTTGAAAAAGTCATTCTCTTTTCTTCTTTTAAATTTTTTTTCCCATGGTATATTAACCTCACTTTGAAAAGTAAACTATATGGGAAACTTATTTTTCTGGCTCTGAAATGGCTTTCTCCAGCAAAGAAGAAAGCTGAATTGCTGCTACCTCAATTGTATTCCTAACAGTATTTGATCTCAGATGATTTTTTAAGCACTTTGTAAATGAGATTCCTAGCAATGGTGTCCTCAACTACATTTCAAACTGTGCAGTGTGTAGGGGGAAATAGGTAATTGTTTTGTGAAAAAAGAAATGAAGAAGACTTTTTACAAGCATTGACAGTGAAAGGGATTTATTAGTGATCATTACTGACTGGGCCTGCTGAGATAAAAAGTGTGAAAAACCTTTATTATCTGCTAATTGTCTCACTTGGTTTTACATTGCAAAACCGTCATTTTACTTTTACATTGCATAAGATCAAATTCTAGGCATTCAGTTGCAAGATGTCCAGGCACTGTGTACATCAACATAGAGCTCTTTAAATTCCAACAGAACAACAGGGTTTTATTAAAATTCTCTTCAATATACAGAAATAACAGAGAAAGGAAAAAAGAAACTCATTTCCCTGGTCAAAAAGAAGGCAAGACTCCCTGAATCAAGAGCTTTATGGTTCTTCACATCTACTTAATAACAGCATTTTATGATTGTTTGAAAATAAGAGGAGGCTTTTCTGAGTAATGAGTCTAACTTTGGGTTGCTATTGAATAGAGTAATATGAAAAAATAATAGATTACTATCTTGTAAGTTTTAATATTTCAAAGTTCAATAAATGCACAGTCCAGTCCTACTGTATGCAAAAAAAGTATTTTCTACGGGCTTAGAAACACTGATCGTATAAATTCAGAAAAAATAAAAATGCATGCAATCTGCAAATATGTCTGTATAATGTAATGTACAAGAAACATCATCTGCTCTACTTAAGATGCATGTGGTTGCAACTATTTCTTAGGTCTTTGGTGGAAAAACCCTTGTGGATAAGAACTCAGCTGCAGAGAAGAACAATAGGACATGTTTGTATAACCCAGTGTTTTAATTTGCTTATTTAATTCCTTGTTTCTGTGTGATATCAAAGGGTTTATGTGTAGTTAGTTTATAAATAGAAAAGGGAAGTTATCAATTTAATAAACTATTTGAAACTAAGAATTTCTTTTAAAAACTTCCTTTACAATGAAGCAGGTACTTCAGTGATACCCATTTGGCATCCAAGGCCAGAAAGGTGGGCTTTGTTCCTGTAGTGCTGACTCAGGGTTTAATGACAAAAACCGAATAGCTTATAGCTAGGAAGTTCCATAAATTTAATCTGAAATATTAGTAGAGAGTTTTTAAGGATAAAAATTCCTTCTTTTTGCCACAAGTCATACTCTGCCTCTTCAGTGGGGCAGAGATCGGTATAGTGTAGTATAGTGGTTTGGACCAAAATACTCATTACTTACTTATTTACCTTCTGTGAGATAAGAATTAGGAGAAAGCAAAGCAGGCACGAAACTTAAAAGAATATAAAGAAGTTTATTAACAGACCTAAAGGAAGGAAAAAAAAATCAGACCACACCTTCAGAACACTTCTCCTCCCCCCACCTTTATCCATTCACCCACTGACAATGTAAAAAGACAACCCTTGAGATGTTCAGTCAGTTTACCACTTCTATAATAACCTTGTTCAGTTCACTTAGGGAGAGGAGTCTCTCTTGCTCATGCTATGGAGACATCTCCACAAGAAGTTCTCTCATGGCTCAGTCTCACACCGAGCCAGCCGCCCGGGTTGGTTCTCTTGTCACATGTGAGAGTCCCTTCCCCTGACTTGCAGCTTTCCCCACAACTGCTTTCAAGGGTCCAATCTTGAGCTACTGGGGTACCATTTTAAAGTTGAGCTGTTCAGAAACAAAAGTTCTCTTCACCCATCTCTGGGAGCATTTTCATCTCTAGGAATAGAGGCCCTCTCCCTTCCCTGGGAGAAAAAGGGTCCTCATCATCTTCATCTCTAGGACTATCTCTGGGAGCATCTCTAGGAATAGATGTCTTCTCCTTCCTATTTGGAGCAAGAGTCCTCATCACTTCCATCTCTCCCTGTTCAAACTTCATATCAAATTACAGCTGCTTCAGCATTTGCTTATTTCAGCACAGGTGCTTTTGCTCACAAGTACAGTTTGAACGCTCCAAACCCCCGTGCTTTCATGAAATTACAACGGGTAATAACAACTCTGATATATCATAGTCCATCACCACCATAGCTTTACAACAGAATTTCAGCTTTAAGCATCTCCTCTTTCTCCTCCCTCAGGGTTTCAGCTCTTCTTTCTTTACTTAATGTCTGCAGGCTTCATCTGTTCTGGAGGAAACTTACAGCACTAAAAGGGTTAATCTCACCTGGGCCCCGGAGCTGGAATTCGCTTATCACTGTTGGTCACATCATCTTTGCCAGGCAGCGGTGCAGCTTCAGCTGAATCTTTGGCCGCACTGGATGGGTGGGGAGCAGGGCCGTGCCGTCTGCATGTAGCAGGGCTGTGGGGGTCCACGGGTGGAACAGCGCTGCATGGCTCCAGGATGACTGTGTCCCGGCCCGGCCCCACTGGGCTGCACAGGCCCCCCCCACCCAGTTACCTGTCCCAAGGCCGGAAGCAAGAGAGAGCTTTCCCAGGGTTTGTTCATTCTTAAATGTGGACCACAGAGGCGTGTCGAAATTTTTAAGTGGCTTAAAAAATTGTCAATATTCAAACTAGCCAGTTGATAGGTTCTGTTAGATCATAGAGGAAACTGTAAGCACCTCTTTGCAAGAGAATCACTTCCATAGCTATGTTAATCCATGACACTGAGTGATACCTAGGACTTACGGCATTATACTTTAATTACTAGTCGCCATGCCAAGTCAGCGGAAGTCAACTCTGCTGATGGTGTGCCGTAATTCTTGTTGCCTCTGAGAAATGATATTGTAATGATCATTACCGGGTTGAAAAAAATTATCTGAGTGACTTTAATGGGGTGTTCCTACAGCTAAAAACTATTGGTCATTCATGCACTTGGAATGAGAATGACAGCTGGTCTTCACCCTTTATGTTTTGTAGCCGTTTCAGTCCTTTAAATGACAAATAATTGCAGGTTTGGGATATTTTTTTTTTCCCCCCAAATACTGCATCATATGAGCTTTTGGGATAATTGTACTCTTAATATGCAATTGTGACTGTTGAAAAATGAAAGGGAATTAAATGCAATTTCTAGTGAACAAAAGCAAAGAGTAAGAAATTAAGCAAAGAGAATGGTAGGAATGAAAATTTTTTTTTTCTTGCAGGGACTTAGAGTGATATAACTGAATACACCTTTTGAACAAGTTTGTGTAAATGAGAGTGAACTTAGAAATCTCTTTTAATTGATGATCTGTACATCTGGAATCCACTCCTGAAGAATAAACGTGCTGAAAAAATAATCGAAGTCTAATTCTGTACTGTTAGTTACGACTCCTCTTCGTCTTTATGGACAGTTACAGTGTATTGGGTAAGTTATATAGAGGATTTTCCTGCTTATTTTTAAGCTTGTTTGAAGTGTCATATTTATAAGTTTTTCTTTAAAGACTGAAATTTTAGTTGGTTTTTCTATGGCAGTAACTCTAATAGTAACCAATGCTTCAGAGATACCAACAAACATATATTTGAAGCACCTCACTCTGTGAGGTGGCATTTAATTTTTACCCTTCCCAATTTAATAGGACGTTAAGTTAAAATTATTGCAGTTTCTTGGAATACTCAACAGAAGAGTCTGGAACCTGATTTGGGAAAGTATTTAGTGTTCTGTGTCACTTCACATTGAAAGTACATCCCAAATGCCCTTTGGCAGACTACAGCTTTCTAGCAACCACCCACATCAGCTGCCAGTCATCTGTGGAAAGCCTAATTAAAGTCTTGATGGCAAAAGTCAGAACAGCCAAATCCTGACTGCACTGTTTACTGTAAAAAGTTTCTTTATTCCTCAAATATTCTTCTCTGTCAGGATGACTGCACAACCCCCCACAGCTGAGGAAATAGGGCTTTTGGTAAGAAGGAAGTTCTGTCATTGTCGTCCTCATGTAACTATCTTGTGACTTGTTTCTCTCTTTTGCGCTTAATACTTTGTCCAAATCAAGTCACTTTTCTAGGAAATCACAGAGGTTATTCTCTTTGCTGAAGCAATAATATTCCTCATTCACTTCATTTATTTTTTTCCACCTGTCTCATGCCATTTCTGTGGAAAAGCCTGTCTGATCTATTTTTACCTTGCTTTTGGATCCCACTCAATTCTGTTCCCTTTTTCTCCCTCTTCATTTTTCAAGATTATTGTCTGTCTACCTTGTTGCAGGATCCTTTCTTTGTTATATCCTTTTTTTGTGAATTAAGTTAATCCATTTTTTGAAGTGTAATGAACACATTTGTGATAAGAGTTTATGCACAGGGAGCTGATCAAAGACAAAATTAACTGTCTCTGAAGGACAATCCTTATTACAGTCCTTAGCCAAATACCAATTTTCAGGTTTTTACGTCCGCATGTAAAACCTGGCTTTAGTTATTTAATGCCAGTTTCACTTCTGGCATGCTTAAAAGTAGCATTATGGTGGACTGCACTAAGCTGTGGTCTAAAACTTTTGTTAATAGCTGGTAACTGTTGGTACATAGGGAAGAAGAAACATGAAAATAAACCTCAGCAAACAATTTAAGATGGAATTCTTGAATTGCCACACCTCTATGTGGCTTAAGAGGAGTTGAGTAGATCCATTTGTATTTAGCTTGAAAAGAGCAAAATGACTCCTGAGATGTCATATCCTCGAGGGCTGCTCCTGTACTTCTCATGAAGTTACAGAAAAGCTGGCAAGGTATCAGATAAGGGCTGTTCTTGCTTCAGTGTTCTCTTATTGTGGGTGATAACAAAGTCCTTTTTGAGCAGAGATTCTTTTTAAAGCACTTCTCTGACTTCTGATTTTTGGAGACCCCTTTCATTTTTACCTTGGTTTGTTTCTCATTTAAGACTGTGAATCATAAGAGTAGCATTAGTCACCATTGGCTCTAATACCTGGAGGTTATTCGTGTAAAGTGTATGACTTAACTGTCAAGACTCTAATGGAGCTGTGTAGTTCGAGGCTGTATTTCATAGAGTCATAGAATTGCTATGGTTGGAAGGGACTTCTGGGGATCACCTTGTCCAAACCCCAAGCTCACCTAGAGTGGGTTACACAGGAACATATCCAGGTGGATTTTGAATGTCTCCAGAGAGGGAGACTCCACGACCTCCCTGGGCAGCCTGTTCCAGTGTTTTGCCAACCTCAATGTAAAGAAGCTCTTCCTCATGTTGAGATGGAACTTCTTGTATTTTAATTTATGGTCATTCCTCCTTATCCTGTGGCTGGGCATCACCAAAAAGAGTCTGGAAACATTCTCTTGGCACCAGCTTTTGAGATATTTGTATGCATTAATGGGATCCTCTCTCAATCTTCTCTTCTCCAGACTAAACAGGCCAAGCTCCCTCAGTTTCTCCTCATAAGTGATGCTCCAGACCCCAACTCATCTTTGTGGCCTCTGCTGGACCCTTTCCAGTAACTCCTTGTATTTCTTGTGCTGAGGGGCCCAGAACCAGACACAGTATTCCAGATGTGGACTCACTAGGGCTGAGTAGAGGGGCAGGATCACCTCCCTCCAGCTGCTGGCCACACTCTTCCCAATGCACCCTGGGATACCATTGGCCCTCCTGGCCACAAGGATGCTGCTGGCTCATGGCCAACTTGTCATCCACCAAGACCCCCAGATCCTTCTCCACAGAGCTGCTCTCCAGTAGGTCAGCCCCCAGCTTGTGCTGGTACTTGGGGTCATTCCTCCCCAGGTGCAGGACCTGCACAACTTCATTAAGTTTCTGTGTGTCCAATTCTCCAGCATATTCTGTCTGTCTCCATCCTATTTCTGCCTGTCTGGTTTGTTCAAGGATACTATCAAACAGCAGTCTCCCTGGCTACCAACACAGCTTACAGTTCTGGGATTTTTCCCTTTCTTTCAAACAGCTTCATGCTTTGGATTTACGAAAATTTATAACCTAAGGGAACAATACTTCAAGGTTAATTCAGTCAGCCTTGACAATCCTCCTCCAGAAAAATTGTACATTAACCTGTACAGGAACAGCTGTGATACGGCAGAAACATAAAATGCTGCACGTATTTCAGATACTGTATAAAATACTTGTGTTTTTATTTTCTCTGCACCTTCCCACCTTCCTTGGGTGAACTGGTTCCCTTTGAACTTTTTTTGGTTTTGGCATATTTGTTTTGGGGGTTTTTTTACCACACTGAAATTTAGCACCTGTAGGTATAGCATGATGGTGTGAAAACAAATTATTTAACGTATCTGGAATCATGCACACGCACAGGGAGAAATGAACTACTGTCAAATGACACTGACAGGATCTTGTGCCTTTTTTCTACTTAAAATGTGCTTGAACAGACTGTATTAATATCTGAGTTAATTGATAACACAAACTAGAAAGAATATTATCAACTCACAATTAATTTGTCTTCTAAGATGCCAGATACTGTAGCTAACTCTGCTCCTGATTCTGGGACTCGCTGAATTAACAGAGTTGTAAAGAGTTAGGAATGCAGTGTCCAAAATTACTTCCTTATTGCAATTTTTAGACAAGGGTGGAAAAATAATTAACATAGGTGCCTGTTTATGCCTATGAGTACAGAAAGCAGAGACAGAAAAAGCCTCAGAATACAACCTCTTAGGCTCAGGATATAAAATTTGCTTTCTAACAAATTCTTTCTCCAAGTTGTTACATGAAAAATTGGGTGATTTAGGTATAGGAATTTGCAGCTCTTTGAAATATGGCAAAAACAATCTTGTTGTTCAAAAGAGAAGACACCCATTGAAATGCCAGTGGCATGCAGAAGTAGGATTATATCAATCCTTAAACTTCTGACTAACATCTCTGAAGCCCTCTGCTTGTACAAATGGCAACTAGTGCAGTGGAGAATAAAATGTCTTCAATCCTTAAACTAAAATATAGCAATATCTCTGTGTAACCGGTGCTTTTAAAAGAAGACTTATTTTGCTTTACATTGCTGCTCTAAGCACTCAAACTATGGCAAGGTAGTAACAATAATTTTTCAGAACACTTAAATTTTTTATATGTTTTCATCTGATTATATACTAAAATCATGTATTAGATGAAGCAGATCAACTTTAGCATAATTGTAGAATAGACTCACCTTGACATCTACTCATACTTTTTTTTTGGACTGGGTATCTACAGTGGTATTGTACAATGTAATGTATGAATCATTAGAACAGTGTGCATTATGACAAAAAAAAAGGGATGCATATTTGTATGATATTTCTCACCACAGTACTTCAGGTCTTCTTTAGAACTTGTTCAGAATCTTGGTTGAGGAAATATATCACAGATTGCTACAGCTGATGAAGTTATTATTAGTCATTTACAGTTTCTTTGACCAATTAACAGAAATATTAAAGTGACTTTCCTTTTGTCTTTATTCTGTTCTGTATATGAAGGGGAAAAAAACATTTATAATTCTATAAAATGAGTATTTTATTTCGGTTATGGATAGTTTCCATGAGCCTTATTCTGCATGAAGGATAAATTTGAATATTCTTCACCTCTTGGTCAAAAACCTTGTTGTACATGAACATTATCCATTCAGTGAAGGGGTTAAGCTGTCAGCCAGATTGTATTTTGGATGTTTGCAGAGTCAGTGCTATAAAGGAGAACAAAATAAATCACATAGGCTTAAATAGCAAAAATGTATTAGTGAGATGCAGAACTACTGACCTAAGTGAGCCTTTAATCAGACATCACAGAGTGCAGTATTATGGAAGAGAGTGTTGATTAGGGTGAACTGAAGTTAGGCATGGAGATTAAAGCTGGTCAAAAAAATTTTAGAATCTCAGAGATTGTGTGATAAGATGAAATGCAGTGGTTTCTAAGAGATGCATGTTCATGCCTCTGAGTTCCTGATTTTCTGTGACAAGGCCTCCCAGACCTGCATTTACGCCCCTACTCATTTAAATTTCATAGTGCAGTCCCACCTACTGAGAGAGCCAGCCCTACAGCTCCATCCAATCCACTGTTTCAACAGCTCAGGCTGTCAACCCTATCATATCCCCACAGTTTTTCCATTTCCTCCCTTGATACATCAGAAAGTGCATAGCTTCAGGCTCTTGATGTCATGCATGTTTTCCACCTTCCATTTTTCTATTTGTACAGCCTGTCAGCTTTTTTCATCCTTTCACTGAAGTGCAGTCACTGTTGATACCTTTGGGACCCTCTAGCACACACCCAAGTTTTGTGCTTTTTTGGGCTGATATCTGCCTCTGGATGTTGAAACCAACCCCATACTAATCAGTCTTTGCATTCTATAAAGCTGTTTTACTCAGGCTGTTGGTAGTTTGAATTTCTAGTGAAATCTATTTTGGGAATGTGTGACAGGCTTGATGTAATTTAAAGCTTAGAAATGTCTCCTACTCATTGAGAGTTCTGTCTGAACTTGCATGTTCATGTGTGCACTTGAAAATTATTAAAATCTTGGAGGTGGTTGTCCTCTACCATGACTCACTGCTGACTGGAGCTTTGAGCTGGTTCCCCTGTCCTCTTTCCTTCATGTATTTTTTACTTGTTGCAATGGTTGCCCCTGTTGCAGACGAGATGTGCTTTTAGATATGATGCCCTCTTGATGTTTCATGCTGAGTCTAAGAAACAGCAGTGCCACTAATTGTAATTTCTCTTTCTCTCCTACTGACTCCTCCTGATGATAAAAAAAAAATGTTTCTTGGAGGTAGGCCAGTAGTGAAGCTGACAGTCCCAGAAGCCTCTTATTAATACTCCTTCAATGAATTTCCAGGCGCGGTGACCGCAATGCAGTAGAGCAGATTCTTTAGACAAGGTCAGACTGGTATTCAGCAGAATGCAAATGGAAATTGTAACTCAGCACAGACATATCTCACTCTGTCACATGTGCAGCCTGCTGACAAATTAAAAACTCTTTCAGGATTTAAATGCAGATGTATTTCAAGGCTGTTCACTACTTTGGTGGCAACTATAATGTTCTTGGATATACCTACCATATACATTTTTTTTTCTTTATGAGGGGAATCACTGAGCAGGGAACAATTATAGCCTAACTTCTCATATCCCACTGAGTATTACAGCGGGTTGATGTTAGTTCACAGTGCTCTCTGCAAGCTGTCCATACATCAGTTGTTTGAAAGGGATCTCATGAGCTGCTGCATGCATGGGCAAAAGCTGTGTTTTCTTTCTACCTGTCTTACAAAGATGAGGTCACCATACCAGTGCCTGAAGCAGAAGAGTCATACTGAAGCATTCCATTCTGCCATCAGTTACCACTTCCGTCAGTTTTAGGAAGTTGTACTGGTGTTACTTCTGTCTGTCTCTGCTTCGATTCTATGAATCACAGTACCACAATACCCCATACCGTGGATCATATGTGTTTGTCGGGAGGTAGCATATGAGCCCGTGGCATGTATCAGATGCTGACTTAGAAATATTCTTACAATTCTTACAATTCTTAATGTGAAAAAAAGCTTCTTCAAGGAGATCTGGATGAGGGCTTACAGGTGGAAAAGAGGAAGATTTCCCAGTGTTGCTTGTGCCTCCCTTTATCTGTGGCAAAGATCTGCCTTCAGGGGCTGATCCAGAGAAGAAAGTGCAAAAATATGTATGTAGAGGGACTTGTTCAAGATCTCTCAAGTGCAGGCATGTGCTCTGCAGCATCCACACATATATCTCCAATTACGTGTTGCAGGAGAGAGGGCTTTGCAGTAAAACTTGTAGTAGGGGGCCAGAGACTTGTCCAGGACAAAGGCTGGAAAGGAGACCCTTCACCCAGGTAGTTGCAGACATAGTTCTTTGTCTGATGGGGGTGATGGGGTAGCTACTCAAGATGAAGGGGGAAGCTAAGGAATTAGAAAAAGCCTGAACATGTCTGAAAAAACCTTGCTTTGGTGTTTGGCCCAGTGCTAGATTTCATTTTATCAAATGTGGAAAGTTTTTCAAGGCTTGCAGAGCAAGATGTGGGTAGTGACTTCATGGTGTTGTCTACTACAAAATTTACCCAGCAGCAAAACAGAGGCCTCCAACTGAACACGGTCTGACCTGTTGAAGAGCTTGTTGCAGTACTCAGGGACTGGGCCAGGCACACCTGGTGCTCCAGGGGACAAGGGAGAATGAGGGAAGAAAATGTTGAGAAGACCAAGGACATACAAAAGTAAGAAGAAGCAGCTGAAGAGGAGAAAGATCTGAAAAGGTAAAAATGACAACTAGCCAGTAGCATGGCAAAAAATGAAATTAAACAGCAGAAAGAGGCACACGAGTCTTGGGCTTGGAAACATGCACTGAATCTCATGATTCTTGAGAGTTCTGTTAATCTCCTTTTACACTAGATAAGGATGGGAAGGATTCAGCCTGGTACAAGGCAGGATTGGAAGGCAATGGATTGTTCCACTCTCCTCTCTCCTTGTATCTGGGGAAATCTTGGAGTGAAATTTCTTATTTTCCATATGAAAACTTTATGTACAATGGATTTCTTTTTTTAATTTCAACTATATGTCAAGGAGTGATGTAGCATGTGTCTCAAGTGAAGAAATTCTGAAATTAATCAGGTCCAATAAAAAACTGTAAGGGTAAATACTTACCTGTTAAACATGTTCTACAAGAGATGAGACACAGATGTATGCCTGTGTCATGAGTTTCACATGTTGCAAAGGTGCACAAAATTACGTTCCTGATTCCAAATGATCTGAACTGATATTCATACTGTTGCAGTAGTAATGTTTTAATTTACTGTTGCATTATATGCCCAGAGATAGTAGGAGCATATTTCAGCAAACAATAATATATAATAGATTGAAAATTATAGGACAGACATGACCTGCCTTGTTCATCTTCAAGTCAAAAATTATGCAGCTGTGAATTGATTAATTTGTCTTTATGACTATAGAAGTAATTTTGAGTGAGTGAGAAGTCTACACATACATGAGATCCCAATATAAGCATTTCTTAGAAGAAATCACAGAATCATGGAATATTTTGCTTTGGAAGGTACCCACAAAGGTCATCTAGTCCAACCATCCTGCAAGCAGCAGGGATATCTTCAACTGGATCAGGTTGCTCAGAGCCCAGTCCAACCTGGCCTTAAATGTTTCCAGGGATGGGACCTCCACCAGCTTCCTGGGCAACATTTTCCAGTACTTCACCACCCTCAATATGAAAGATTTCTTCCTAATATCTAGCCTGAAGTGACACCAAAGTTCTCGCTAAAATTTGACAATTTCAAGAAATGAAAAATGACTGTAAAAATTATGAACTGTATAAATATATAATGTAAGTTCAATATGCTAAAGTGCACTTCGGTTTTTACAGCTATGAAAGTTAAAAAAAAATTACACTGAAATGTCTAAAGTGTGCTTCTAGTCTTTGAGAAGATGTTTGTCTGCAAGTCACATTTGGAGTATGTCTTATATTCAAGGTGAGTAATATTGAAAAATGAGGAGGTAGATTCTTAGTGAAAGAATACAAAAATCAGAATGCTGCTCAGTTCTCATGTCAATAGCTTTAACCATCTAGTTGAAACAAGCCTAATGGCACTGGTGTATTTTTCTTAGATTAAAATGTAAGAATAAGCCAGGAAAAATAATTTTCTGTGTCTGCAGGATATTTTGTTCAGTTTGAAAATGACAATAATAAAATGAAAGCACACATAAATATCATTTACATAAAAAAGGCACAGTATTGTCTTTTCTTAAAATTTATGCATTCAAGTCCATTTTGCATGGAGTAAGTCTTATCTTGCTCTTACTGTTTTAGACTAGCATAGTTATCCAGGTCTATCAGTAATGTCATAAGTTTTGACAATGAACATAACTGTTGTCTTCTAAATTTTGAAGAGCTGTCAAATCTTCCTTATCTTTTATTTTAAGAAACTAAGTCTTTATCAGTTAACAGAAGATAGCAAAGACCTTCATGTTTTTTAGCTAGATTTCTACCACTCTTACAAGTTATATAGATTGAAAAGAAGTAATCTGATTTATTCTACTGAAGCAACACAATGTGAAATAATACCTTTTTTAAAAAGTTTTTCTTCACTCTGTCATGAAGAATGGTAGGGGGAAGGTGTAAATAAATAAAAAAAATAAAAAGACCAAAATAAGAAACAATGTCTCAATTGCTACTCATTCTTGCAGTCATTGTAGAGAGATATTATATTAAGAAATAGGAAGCTTGACAATGTTGATTAACTCTGTGAGTGCATATATAAGCACTATATATTGTTTACAAAATCACATTAGCAGTTCACTTTACACAAATTAAACTTTGCTTTCCAGCTAACTAATTATATGTATTATTTTGGCACCTTTGTAAGAAGAGAAGTGGAATATATGATGCTTCAAAAACTTTATTACTGAGTAATTTTGTGCCAAAACTAAAATGCACAACCATTCTTCTGAAAGTAAATTAGATGTGCTTTAACAAGAGAAAAATTCAGATAGGTCAATAATTATGGTCACATTTTTAGAGATTTTGGGAATTTTCTGGCCTAGAAAAGATATTGAAATTACAGATTTGGTGGGAGGGAATGGGAGTGGATCCTGCTTTTCACTTGAACAGCAAAACAGATTCTGTGCAAAAGTTAAATTAAAATGCATCCTACGTGTTTTGGGGAGGGGAGGCTTAAATGTGAGTGGAGAGAAATATGTAATCTAGTGTGGTAAAGAATAGGACACATTTTCATTTCTAAATTGTTTTTGCACTTCACAATGCTTAGCTAATATGCTGTCAATCAGAAAGATGTATTTTTTTCTGGAATTTTTTCACAGTTGCTGAAAAGTAAAGCATATATGTTCACCTTTAAGGTTTCTCTCCTTAAAGGGTCTAAGTGAACTCCTTTCCTCACAACACAGTAGGTCATAAAGTATTCCTAACAGAATATGTTACATGCTGCTTTTGTTCATCTTTCCATCTCTTCACATGAGATGCAGGGCAGGGTTTTCAACATGGCTGGTTAGCCTAAATTGTCCTTGCTGTACTCTTAAGATTTGTATAGCAATTCACCTTAATTGTTTCCTTTTTTTAATAACTGAAGACATATTTGAAGGGGATTCTCTGCTATGAATAATGTATACTAGAACAAGATTTTGCTTTGTCATTATATACATCTGACGTTTGTTGACTATTTAATTTCTGTCTTTTAAAAATTTATCCAACACTTCAGAATAAATAAAAGCATTGAACAGATTCGATTTGATTCTTGCTTCCTCCTTTTGTGTCCTAGACTTCATGTTTAAAATTGAGCTTTTATTAGAGATTTTTAGAGCATCCAATAGAAATCAAGGCTTTAAACACATCAAATGTCCTTTGACTTCACATTCCACTTCACATTTCACTTCATTTAATTTTGGGGAGAAAACAGAAAACAACTTTGTACCTCAATTGGCACTATGACAATAAAATCTTAAATTATTTGGGAGAGTATTGGTCAGGATCTACATGATATGTCAGAACCCTATTGAAAACATTTGAAACAAAAAATGATTTTATTATGTGGTATATATTTTTACGTCTTTTCACTTATCAACTGATTTTAAAGACCTGCTCAGTGATTGGGTTAAAAATTCTTTTGGTTTTAAAATATTGTTATGTGAAGTGATGTATTTGCAGAACTCTTGTTTGAAAGGTATAATTTAACCAAAAACTATATATAAAAAAATAAGTAGAAAGACCTGCAAAACTTTACCTCGTAAGAATCTTGGCACTATTTTTGGCTGAGTTCATGTATGTTTTTCACTGTTCAGTACTTGTACCTGACAATAACTGTGTGCTTTATTTGCTTCTACCAATTATTTCAACTATTCAAAACTTTCTCTTTGCTTGGAACTAGTGAAGACTAGATAAGTCTCTTCCTGGCCAAGAAAATTCTCCTTTTGGGGGGCATTATGTCAATTATCCTTGGATTAAATGACATGTTCTGGGCTGTGAGGGAAATAAGACTGTAAATGAAGTACTATTCCTTACTCCTGCTCAATACCTTATTAGCATTTCAATTAAAAAAAGAAAATTCACCAGTTTATCATGGTCTGGTTCTGACTTTGAGTATTAGTGTTATGTTCTTATCAAACCTGTATCTTGTGAGAAAAGCAAGAGCACTTTTTTCACTTAACAGAAAAGCTTTTTCAAAATTAAGAGTAGGTAATACGAATTCTTTTTTCTTTATTCAGGTAATGAGATGTCATTCTCAAAACCTGTACTATCTGTGAGAATTTGATGTTCAAGAACAATTAAAATTTATGAATCTGTGGTGTGATTCACTATGCAGTCTGTCTTTGGTGTGGTAAATGAAAAGCTTTTTCATAGATTTCAATTTTACTGTTGAATCTGACACTGTTGGATTTGTCTCTGTTTCTTTGGTCTTCTAGATCTATTAGCACTCCATGTTCTCACTCAAAATCTTGTGGTGCTCTGCTGTCTTCACAAGACAGTACCTTCAGTTTCCCAATAAGCACCTTTCAATCTGTAGTAATGACATCTTTTCTGGAGCTAGGACTCCAAAAGTTCTTTTTTTTTGTCATGGGCCAAGGTGATTGACTCAAATGCATGTTCAGTTTTCGGGTTTTGTCTTTCCCTTCATGAACTGATCTCTTTGATTCTAAAATCAATGAGGGACAATAACACTTAAAGGCAATTAAATTTTGTTAGTTTGATTGGGTTTTGGGTTTTGGTGGGGTTTTTTTTTTGTTTGGTTTGGTTTTTGTTTTGTTTTGTTTTTCCGTGTAACATGCATAAATACAGTATCTCTGGCATGTTCAGCATTCTTTTGCTAGCTGGAATGAGAGTTTCAAGGAAAGCATCACCACCCACTACTAGATTGTTTCTGTCTGGTTTTCCTCTGCTGAGGATTTATTTTAATTTTAATACCATATGGTAAATTTCTACCCTGATTACTGGTACCAATCAATGTAGAACTTCATATCCTGATTTCTGCCTTGAAGACAGCCATAGTTTTCCTCCATGTCTTTGTTGTCTACCTTGGAAAGAGTCACAAAATCTTGACATCTACTCCTGAGACTTTATTCTGGAGTATTAATGACTGGGAGAAAAAGCAAGTCTATTTAGCAGGTGGAATATGTTGAGAGGAAGTGAAGCAGCCTGCTGACCAATCTGATCTATATTCCTCTGAAGAGACTTTTCTCAAAAATTTGCTTTTCTGGGCTTCCTTCACCTCATTCCAGACAACAAAAGTTGATTTATAGCACTTAAAATTTTTATTTTCATTTAGAGCTGGAGTTGATGTGCTTTATAGACTCATAAAGTAAGCAAAGCCAGGACAATTACTGGAAGTAATGGCAGTTATAAATTGACTTATTTGGGACTAGTGTAATAGTGGATTACTTTTATGTCACTGTTTAACAGTTAGGACAGCATGATAGACTTAACTATTTCTAAGCATATGTAGTGAGACAGAAGGTGAATACGTACAAGGTTTTATGATAGCCATTAAAGGTTATGAGATTTTGCACATTATATTTGTGACTTCAGTAATTCTCTTTACATTTGACTTGATTGCTGCATTTCTTGTTGCACAATATAAAGTGCAGGAAGCCAATGTAAGTTGTTGGTTTTGTTGTTTTTTTTTTTAATGTGAATAACAGTAAAAATGTACCTAGACATTTTCTTTTAAAAGGTTGGATTAAATGAAAGTGATGGAAGAAAATTTCCTTATAAGAATTTATTTTGTATGGTTTTGAAACTATCTGACAGTGAGAAAATGTAGAATCTCATCCCCCAGCACTAGGGTACTGAAATGTATATACTTCTGAAATATGATTATGTAGTCCAGTTGGTTTTCTAGAAAACCTGAGGACATTTGTTGCTTAAGCTTCTTTGTGCATATGTGGATATGAACATATTACAAAATATAAGATAATATGTTAACAAATATGATATCTCTTTGTGTTTTACAGAAAGTAGTAAAAATAAACCATAGTGCTTGTGTCAGGCTCAAATAATAATAAATTTGAACACCCAAAAAAAATATACTGAAGAACACTTGCTAGTCACCCATTTATAGGTTTGGGTTTCCATGATAGCTTTTCTGTGCTTTGTTTTGATGCTAATGAAATAAGTATGATGCTCTCAAGTGAGAGGGCATCCAAGTGAGAGGTGATAAAAGAGATTCAGCTGCACTGCAACATGAGTATAATTAAACATTAAGTTAGTATTTCAAAATATTTCCATAGGCATGTTTCTAATCTTCAATTTTGTGTAAATATTTGACTACACATTTATATTGAACTTAAAATTAGAGCATAAATAACAGTTGATGCTTCTCCTTTAAAGTATTACAGGCCTAGATACTTTTCTTAACACCATAAATATTTAAAACATATTTAATTATAGATATTATGTGAAAACCATGTAGCATTTAGATAAAATTTATTTTTATACTTTTGGTAATTTGAATTTTACTACCTGCTGAGGGAAGAGAGCAGAAATCAAAATAACATAAATTTGCCTTAGGCATTTGAAGTGGAATACACTCTATGCGGATTTTAAATAGAAATATTATCTGTGAAGGTGTGTGTGTTCAGTTAACAAAGGTTTACGAATGAAAAGGAATAAGCTTTATTCCAAGATCAAAATGTCTTGGATGTCTAATATACCATTATGAAATGTAATGCACTACTTAGGAGCTAAGCTCTCACACTACAGTGCTACGAATTAGAAAAGCTGACTACATGACTCTATGGCATGTATTCTGAGATGACAGGTAATCACTTATTTCAAAATAAAGCAGATTGGTTTTGACAATATTCTGTTGTAAACTTGCCCTATTCTGTGTTGTAATGAATCCCGAGGAATGCTGGGTCTTGCGTGGCAAGTTGCTCCTTGGAGAACTGTTTTCCAAGGTCTTTGAGAAAGAAGTAGCAGCTGTCAAACATCTCAAATGCCATTGTATTAGGTGCAGGGGCCAAGGTTTTGGTAGCAGTGGGAGCCTGTGGGAGCAGTGCATTGTTTCCCTCCATGGAACTTGAAGTGGTTCTTTTCTCTAACCTGTTGAGGTCCCATGAATGGCTACAAACCCATGTGATGTGTTGGCAGCTTCTCCCAGTTCTGTGTCATCTGCAAAAGTGCTGAGGGTGCACTCTCTTCCCATCACGTGTGTCATTAATGAGGAGATTAAACTGCGCTGGGCCCATTAAGGACTCCTGGAGCACATAACTAGTGACTGGCCTCCCGCTGGACTTTGTGCCACTGATCATCCCCTTCTGGGCCTGGCAGTTCAGCCAGTTTCCTCACCATTCACTAATCTAATTTGTATTTGAATATTTTTTCAGTGAGCGCTTTATAAGAGGCAGTGCTGCATGCCTTGCTGAAGTCAGGATAAACAATAGCAACTGCTCTACCCTCATGCACCAGGCCAGGCCACCATTTGTTACACTGAAGAAAGCTAGGAGGCTGATCAAGCATCCTCTTCAGTTTTATTATTAATCTGTTGTGTCTGCTAGTGCAACTTCCTTCAATTTCTTTCTTCACATACATGGTTGTTTTGGGGTTTTTTTTTGGTGGAGGTAGGGAGCCTTCTGAAACTGTTTTTTATATTAGTACTGTTTTCTTGAGTCTTGGCTGCAATGGTAGATTTCATTTTAAAAATAAAAATATTGAACACATAAAGGTTAACATAATTTTACTTTGCTAAAGCTAATGGAAATCAATGAAACTATGTAAACACCACTATACAGAGTCATAAATACCATTGAGTAAAAGTATGAATTCATAGACCTAATGGAAATAAATGAATGGATGGCAGCTTTAGTATTTTCCTGATAAAAGAAGGGATGGAGAGAGACATGCTTTGAAATCAAGTTTTGTAGCTGTTTTGGTGCAATGTGGAGGTTGCAAGACAGTCACTTTATTTACTCTATTTTCCAATGTATGGCTTCTTTGAAGTAAAGGAAAATAACTAAAATTGAAATGGGTGAATAGCAAAATAAGAGATAATATTGGTCTCTTCAGGCTAGGACTGTTATCTAAATTTTTACTTTACTTTAACAAGGAAATTGTTCAGAAAAACATGAAAAAATAATATGCTAATCAATCTAATGATTCATTCATAGATTTAAAAAAAGAGAGAAAAAAGAAATGTTTGGCAAGTAACTGTTGCATGTTGTATAAATATAGAAGTGTTTCATCATAGCTGAAATATTTGTTATGATAGTTGGCCTTTCTGTCTCAAAATTATTTGCTTCTATCAGAACAAAATGGACAGGAAATGAATACAATCAATCTTCCTCCGTTGTGTGTGGAAAACAACAAGAACAGATAGGGAATGAAAAGTCACTCTTATAATATTATCAATACACAGGACTTGCTGCTTGTTATGTGTCTGATAGAAATACAGAAATGTGAGCAATTATCAAGTCCTACATTTTCTGTGATGAACCACAAGACTTTATTTTGAAGGGTTTTATAAGGATATATTCAAGTTAAAATTACCTGGAGTATTATTTCCTGCAAAATGGTGACGAGTCATTTGAAACAATTAAGTCTTAAAGAATGTGTAGGAGTATACTGTCCTGTTAAGAATGACTGGAGACTGGATCAGAAATTTAGAATGAGAATAAACTGAATCATCTGCTCCAGCAGTGAAATGACCTTGCAATCAATAAGCTACTTATATGCCATTTTGCAACTAATCTTAAGGTGTAACAGATTTTTGCTCACTATGAACTTGAGCTGCCAAAATTATTTTCTAAAAATATTTTAATTTTTTTTTGTGCAGTGTATGTAGAATTTAGTAAATATATTTGAAAACAAATTCTTCAGATTTAAATTTGTCCATTTCATTTATCATCTTCCCAACTGCTGACTGGTTTTGTGTTACTTGCTGCTCCCTCATATGAGTTTATCCACTGGCCACTGTAATTAGCACAATAACAAGAGTTCCCTCAACTGATCATAAATATATTGTGAAGTTCTTTAAAGGAGATGCATCCATCCAATAATGGATGGCTTCCTTTTACTATATATTTTTTTAATACAGAACATAGAAAAAAACCCTGTGGCATATATGAAATTAATACATTGCAGAAAAATATGGTAATCTATGTAAAATTAAATTTTAGGGTTGTCTTTCAACATTCAGACATGAGTGTTATAAAATCAAAGGGTCTCACAGATGGCCCTGAAAATTGCAAATTGTTGCTTGAATATTGTGCTTCCCAGCTTTGGCCTTAAAATGATCACTGAATTCACTACAATGGAGATAACAGGTTGTGATGAGACTGAAAGTAAAATTTGTTTATGATTTTGGGAATAATTTACTCTCTTGGAAGGAAAAGAGACTAATAATTAATAAACTAGTATTTCATAGAAAAGGAAGTAGATTTTATGATGTATTGGAATAATAGAAGGGATGAAACTGCACAGTATATAAAGTTTGAGCTCTCACGGTGCACATTACCAAGTGTGGAAGCTCATCAGTTTTTAATAAGATAAATGAATTGAACTATAGGTGTAATATTAAATCCTAGGGTGGTGTTTGATTAGTTTGTGAAGGTGATTCTTTGATCTGCTCACCTGGAACCACAGGGGACTGAGAGAGAATTGCTTAGAGTGTTTTTTAAAAAATGAGGGATCATTTGATGATTTTGATGATAGTCTTTCTACTATGTCCTAACACTTCAAATTGGTCACCTTAGGAGAACTGAGCTTTTTTTAATCCAGATAAAATGATTGTGTGGGTTTTTTAAACTTTTAAAAAAAATATTTATTTTTTATTTAGATGTTTTTGGAGTCACAAAGTAAACTCTGGGGGAAACTGAGAGATCAATTGACCCTGTGAAAGTGAAAGCCACATAAAAGAAAATTTCTCATTCTTCCATGCAGCTAACAAAAGAAAACATGGAATACCAAAAACTCCTGCCCAACAGGATGTTGAAGACATGTGGTCTACCTCAATACTCCTGGCAGAATTTATCTACTATGTTTAAAAAGCTGTAGCATTTGGAGATATTACATTGCTATCTGATACCCAGGAATATCTTTCAGTGTTCCATATACTTTAGAGTTAGTGTAAATACACATACATATATATATATATATATATAATTTTATGCTAAATCCTGAAGAATTAACATCTAATCTTGACTGTCTTTTGTCTTCTTGACTAAAGAAGATGCTTACATAGTTTTGGGGTTTTTTTGACAGTTTAAAATTTCTGAACTTTTTCTTACATGCCCATCTTTTCCATGTAATGCACAGAGCAGGACACAGTACTTCAGCTGGAAACTTACCTATAGTAAGCAGTACGAAAGATTATGCAAGAGTTGAGGCATTCATACACTTCATCTGAAGCTTTTTCTCATTGAAGGAAAAGCATAGTAATCTGGGTAGGTTTTAAACATGTTTGTTTAAGGCAAAGCCATCATTAAAGTGTCATTGATGAAAATGTTGTTATGTTTTAAAATTAGTTTTATGTTAAAAAGAAATCACTTTTCAAAAGTTTCTATTCTATTTGCTTTCAGAATTGGGTTGGTTTTTAGTTACTAGGAAAAATGTGTTGATAAAATGAAGAAAAGTAGAAAGGAGAATAAAGAACCTGCATGTACTATAAAAAAAGTTCTAATTATTGAGTAATAAAAATGTCTTGTGCTTGTCTACTTCATTACTGTAGTCTCTAAGTAGGACTAGACATGTGGATTTTGGTAGCTTAAGCAGTAATGTTTGCTCATGGTGGTCAAGTATAAGAAAGGAGGATTAAATCATCCAGATTCTTATGTCATTCATACTTGTCATTAACTTGAAAGCTTAGGAATTATTTAACCTAGGATTGGAAAGTAATTTTTCCAAATGAATGCACAAGACCTTTGTATGGCAAAGAAGTACAAAAAAGGTTAGTATGATTAGAGCACATGTTTCTGAGATGGAAGCCATAGGCCTCTTCAGGTACACCTTGCAGTCCATCCAAAGTATCTATGGAATGCCAATAGTTCTCCTGAAAGATCAGGTAAAGGAATTTCTCCTGACAAGTGTACTTGAGTTCCAACCCCACAATTTAAAGGCTGGTGATACAAAAATGTACTTACTTTTGTGTCGTGTTCATGTGTAAATTGTGGAAGAGCAGGGTAGGACAATGTGGTAGAAGGAATGGTAATTTGCGTGATGGCATCTAGGAAAAAATGCTCATTTCTCTTCCAGAAAGCTCATAGTAAGTCCCTTTTTCCAAAGTTTCTTACAATACGCTGTTAAAAAGTATAGAGGAAAATCTTTAAGAAATTTATAAATGTTTCCTTTTTTCTTTATTTGGAGAGGGTTTTGAGAAGACAAGAGATTGCGATGTGGACAGGGGATCTTGTTGCAGTCTTTTGGGAGAAAAAATGTCCAAAAGCACACTTTACATTTCAGAATCTGGTTCAGACTAGTTATCCATTTCCTTCTGCATTTGAAAAGTTGAATTAGAAGTACTTATTTGAATAGTGTCATTTTTATATTTGATTGCTATAAAATTTAGTAGACTACTGCTGATGAGTCATTTAAATGGTGGCAATTACATTAAATGTGTGTGTTAGAATCAGTAAAGCAACTGATTGCATTATTATTGTCTAAATTTGTAAATAATGTTATCCTCACAATTGAATTTTTAATGGTAATTTCTGTTATCTTTCTGATTTCCCCGTGTAATTTGGAGTCTCTGCTACAGGCAAAAAATACAAATCTAAATGTCTAACTGTCCCGGTTTGAGACAAGTTTGGAGGAACATCCAAATTTGAATGTCCTCTGATAGAAGCCAGGTTACAGCCCCCCCCTCCTCCACCAGGTTCGGGAAAAATTTTCCTCTGAGGAAAGTGAAGGAAAAAACCTATTTATTTAACAAACACACCGGAAAAGAATACTAATGCTAAATAATAAAACCTCTTGCTGTGGAGAGAAACCTGGGAAGATTTTAGAGTCCTTTCTTTGGGTATGGTCTCTCTCTCTCTCCTTTCGGAGCTGGGTTGGCCTGGGACCCCTCTGGGCCTCAGTGGAAAGTTCTGAACAGTTCCAGAAGAGAAGAAGTCGAAGTCCCAGGGGAAAAAACATTAGCTCTCCATCTCTGTCTGGAGAAACGGAGCTGAAAGCTGGCTGAAAAGCAGCAAAGGGCGCTTCCTCCGTGCTTGCCGCCTCAGAAGCATGCAGAGTGATAGAGTGACCTTGGAGCACAAACTGCTTTGAAAAATTTGTCTGTGTCTTTAACACCCAGTTTTAAAGACACAGAAAGGCACAGGAATCATGTCTGGACATACAGCAGCAATAAGGGATACACATCATAAAGTCACCCCAAGACGCTAACACTCATCAGAGTAGCAATTGATAAAATTTGTTTTATTCTTGACTGACCATTACTTTAGTCAGATGGTAGAATGTACATATTTTCATGTGTTTCTCTTCTTCAGAAGGAGCTGCAGCGTATGGCTCTTTACAGGAGGCTTCTTCTTTTTACCAACAAACAATGAAACTTTCCTATTGCGCCTTGTCTTGGGGTGACTTTATGATGTGTATCCCCTATCGCCTGCTCTATGCCCAGACATGAGTTCTGTGCCTTTAAAGCTAGCTAAGGGAGAGTGGGGAGAGCTGGTGGAATTCCTTCGGCACTGTGTTCAAAACACAGATACGCTCGCTGGCTTCCTCTGTCCGGCTGCTCCGCTTCTGCAGCAGGGAAGAGAGTTACATTCCTTTTGCTTTTTAGCTAGTTTCTTGTTTGTTAGCCAAAGTACGAAGCCCTAGGACTTCGGCTTCTTCTTCTTCTTCTCTTCTGGACTGTTCAACAGCACCAGAACATCGGCCGGGAGACCTTACACCTCGGCCCGGAGGGGCCCACGCCCAACCCCAGCTCCGGAGAGGAGAGAGCCACACCCACACAGGACTCTGAAATCTACTGAGGTTCTCTCCACAGCGAGAGGTTTTATTATTTAGCATTATTCTTTTTCCATACCTGTGTGCACTCTGCTTGTTAAATAAACAACTTTTTTTTTCCTTTTTTCACTTTCCTCCGAGGAATTTTCTTTCCGAACCTGGTGGGGGAGGGGCAGCTGAAACCTGCCTTCTTTGGAGGGAATATTCCTGCCAGAGCAATTCCCTTAATTTGTCTCAAACTGGGACACCACTCTTTCACTTACATTTTTATTTGCTTCCTTGTCTTTAGAAAGAACACAAACATTTGAAAGGTCTTTTCTGACTCTGGACTATTTTTTTTCTCAAACCTTTTTATCACATCTTACTTGAGTTTTATTTGTCATTCTTCATCCCTCTGCTCCTCTTACACCTCTTTTTTTTTTTCTTTCTATGCCAGTTTGTTCACAGGAACATCTTGTAGCATCACTGTGACTGGAATGCCAAAGATTTGTTCAGTGAAACTGTATGTTTAAATACTCAGAGATAGTGATTAGAAAAATGAATGAACTTCTTGATTTCTTAAAAAAACTCCACCCCAAACTATCCATTTTGACATGTAGAACTTTCCTCTTAAATGAGTATAAACCTGAAAGTTAAAGGTTAAGCAGTGGTATATTTTCATACATTTTAGAAGATAAAATGTACAAATTCTTCTGAGATACAATATCTTCCTGCTCCCCTAAACTCCCAGCACCTATTTTGCAAAGTTTCTTTTAGTGCTAGGAATTTCTTGCATCAAAAAAAATTCTCATGGTTTCTCTCATTTGCTAACAAAGAAAAAAAGTCTGTAATTCTGAAAATTATTCGGGAAGAATATCAGCAAAACCAAGGGTCTGCCATAAGGCCTTTATTGTCTAAGTGTTACGAATTCTCCTTCTGGCACTGAGCACGCTGCTGTTCTGCTGCTGTTGCTACTGTCATGTGTGTTTTGACCAGGGCGGCCTTGCCATGTAGTCACTTAAACTCATATTGCTTATACCTGAAGATTTAGGGATTTTAACTCTACTAAAGGTTTGATGCATGATTGTTCTCTTCCACATCTGCTCACACTGTGGTGAATCTGTTGTTATTCTCTAATGAGAAAAATATATTTTTTATTTCAATAGTTTTGTTTTCCTGTAGAAAAGGTGGGTGTCAGTTTTGTATTAATGTAGTTCCCCTGCACTACAGTTCTTTGTTCTATTCTTTTTCACTTTGCTTCATGTTTGTGTTCTGAAAGCTGTCACTCTTAATTCAAAACGGTCACCCAAAATTTTGCCCAGTTCTACTGCTTAAAAGGATGTTAACTCCAGAGAGTTATACCAATGGGGTGTAGAGAAGTGTGTGCATAACCAGAATAATAGCTAAGCTGTTTGTAAAGTAACTCATAACTGCAGTTATGAGGGAGATCACCTTATTCTATAATATAATCCTAGCCATATGTGTCACTTATGGAACACTGCAAAAAATGAAGATGCTTCAGGTGAAATCAGGTGGAATGGTTCACTGTGAAATCAGAGTAAAATCTCTGGAATGGTCTATGCAGCTGCATAAGCAAGCAAGTTTTGTGTTCATAGTCAGGAAGGTTAGTAAAGCTGTACTTGAACACCTGCTTTCTAATTGTTGCTCATTAACTTCACTGCTGTAGGAGAAATGGTAGCCTTACCAGGTAGACTACCTAGTTTAAGGTGAAAATACCTTTTCATGTAGAAGAATATGAATGCAATCATATGACATAATTTTATCTGGGAATGGCAGCAAAGGTGCTTGAAAAATTTTCCTTCCATACAGCTTTATGTGTGAAACTTGGTTTAAAAAGAGAGTTTTATGTTGAAAACATTCATTTGAGCTTATAATTAATGCTAGCAGTAAATGGTTCTGATTCTAAGCTGGGTGATGGAGTTAGCATGAGTAAGTACCTGTGATAGCAAATGCTCTTCCTTCTTGTAACGGAGCCATGAGTCATTAGAATTATGGTGTGCTATAAAACTTAATTAGCATTAAAGTATTCTCTCAGGTGATATACATTTTAACAATCCTGTATTAATAGTCACATCCCACAAGTCCATTACAGATTTCATGGTTTAATTATCTCTTCCCAGTGTTTAGTACCTGTCTGGATTTGTCCATTCTTTGGCAATGAATGGCAAATTTGTCCAAGTTTTAGTAAGTTTCTGCATGAAGTAGTTTTGCATCCTGTAATATCTGTCTAAATTTTGTCTGTCTGGGCAAACAGATAGTCAGGAACAGCCAGCATGGACTTATGAAGGCTAAATCATGCTTAACATAATTACTTTCTACATTGAAATGAGGAAGAGGAAGCAGAAAGAGTGGTGCATGCAATATACCTTAATTTTAGTTAGATTTCTTATGCCATCTGCCACATTATTTTCACTTGGAAGATCATTAAGTATGTACTGGAAATAAGGATAATTAAGTGGATTGAACATTGGCTTGATCCTCATATTTAAAATGTAGCAATCATTGGTTGAACATCTATTTGGTTCCTGGTAAGAAGCAGAGTGCTCTTCAGCTTAGTACTGGAGCCCAGGTAATTGAATATCTTTATCACTGGCCTGTGTCATCACACAGA
Source organism: Coloeus monedula (assembly GCF_965178545.1). NCBI lineage: Eukaryota > Metazoa > Chordata > Aves > Passeriformes > Corvidae > Coloeus > Coloeus monedula. The sequence continues at coordinate 84,149,817 of NC_138781.1, forward strand.
CTGCACTTTTATCAGATCTGTTGATGACAGCAAATGACACGAAATGACTGTCATACTAAACTCTAAAACTTCAATCCAGAGAGAACTTGGAAAACTTGAGGCTTGGGAAAACAGAAATGTATTAATTTCAGCACAAAAGAAATGCAAGGGTCTGTACCAGCAGTAGAATAATCCATGCATTACAGGCTGATAACTGACTGTCAGAGAAACAGGGCTGTTAGAAAGGAACTGGATATCCTTGCAGGTGTCGAGAGGAATATGAAGTCAGCAAGGTATGACTTCTCATCCTAAGGAAGGTAAACCATGCACTTAGGGTGGCATGGCTAGTGCCTTTGAAGGAAGTCACTCTCTGCTTAATGCTGATGAAGACACACAGGGACTGCTGTGTCCAGGTGTGGCTCCCTGCTTTAAGCACAGTGTTGAGCACCTGGAGAGGGTCCATTGGAGGGCTACTACTGTGATTTGGGGTACACATGTCCCACGAGGAGAGGTTGAGGAAAGTGGGCTTGTTTATTCTACTGAAGAGAAGCATACAGGGGTGGCCTATAGCTACTTGAAAGTGTGACAAAGGTGGTGGACATAAACTCTCCCCTTCAGAGACAATGCTCTTAGGTTGCATCTTGGGAGGTTCATGTTGGGCATCAGGAGAAAACATTTACATAGTAGACTAGTGCTGCTGTGGAACAGGTATCAAGTGGTATCTTGATCCTAGAGCTTTTCAAGACTGATAGATAAAGCAACTGTTGAATTGTTGATGGACTAACTGAGCAGGAGAGTGGAATAAAGGTGCCTTCGAAATAATACTTTTATGATTACAGGATTTTTATTTCCATTACTACTAATACAGCCAATGACAAAAAATATTTTAAAATTTTATGATAAGAGAGAGCTCTGCCCACAGTATTCCTAGGCAAAGCTGTCTCTGTTAATGGGTTATTGATTCATCAGATGAAGAAGTCTGGAAATATTGGTCATAGTTATGATTCGAGATCTCTTACATCAGTTATAATTTTAAAGACCTTTTCAAAACCAGAATTTCTATTAGTAGAACATAGTTCTGCAGCTGAAATCAGTGGAATCCCTCCCCATTTTACTTTTTTTCCCTCCTCCTACTTCCGTCAGTTTTAGGTCACATTAAATCTGAAACACTCCCTAATGCCATAATTTTGGCAGAAGCTCCTCAACATATCATAGAAAATAAAGTAAAACCTAAACATTTAAAAGGTTGTATATGTTTATTTTTAACTGAAAGTTTGATGCAGAGAATGAATTATTAAAGACTGAGATAAAACACAGAATCATTCCATATGAATAGAGGTGGTTTTACCCTACATGTCCAACAAGGAAAAAAAAGTCCTGCAGGCTTCTTTAGGGAAGTTTCAATGCATGAGAGAGAAAGGTGAAGGAGAGCTAGGTGACAGTCTTAGACCCTAGGGCAATGTAAAAATTCTCCCACTGATCTCTACTGCTGCTGGTCAGGGTACAGCACATGCCTTGCCCAGCTCCCCAACAGTAGAGTTTACTGAGATAAGACTATAGCTGGGCTACAACAATTTTGTGCTGGTTTAACAAAATGTCTTAGGACATTTCTTCAGAGTAGAATGAGGCCTCTGCTTGTCCAAATAAACAGCTGCTAAATTTCATTGCCTCTATGCTATTTTCTCTGTATCGAAGTTTTTCAATGAACCTCCTTCTGGTGTGTCACTAGAAGAACAGAGTGACACCTTTTGAACTTGATATTCACTTTCTTACTCTAATGTGCAGAGCACGTAAAAGTAAGTGCTATTTGTTCCTTGGAAAGACTGTGTGCTGGAAAAACAACTACTTTACTATTTGTGTCAATCATAACACCTATGAATGTGAGCGAGCTGCAGTATTGATCAGTTCAGACTACTTCCATCAATACAATATTAAAATGTATTGCAAGCACTCAATGTAATATTAATGACAATCAATAATAAACAGGTTTCAGAATGCATTTGAAAAGTCTTTTTGAGCTGTAATCACCTCTATTGTGTGGCCAGCCATTGGAAAATATGGAAGAGGGCTTTGGAAGGCCTTAAGGTGTCTTTCTGCACATGGAAATTGTCAAGAAATATGAGATACACATGCTACTATTGTATGTTTACTGTTCCACACTGATTCCTAATTATTTTCCACTACAAAACAGTTGTAAAATATATTATAATTTTCCCATAAATATAATATTTACTTCATTGCAATTTTCAGTTTTCTTCAAGCTGCGGTAGCTTCTACAATTCAGGTAATGTTTCTTATGACATCATTTTCAGCTTCAGAAACCATATTTTTGCATTTATACAGAGATAGTTCATTCATATCTTAGCCTCATTTCAGAATGTGTATGGGCAGAATGCAGAAAAAATGCATTAAATAGTGATGGCCAAATAACTCCATTTAACAGTCATTTCCAAAAAGAAAAATTCCAATCTTCTTCAGAACCTGTATTTCCACTTTAAATCCCTTCTCATCACTAAATAAAGATAACTGGAATTAGCTACTTTGCTGGAAATCAAATATTCTTTTGGTTCTTGTCATACTTTGTACACTGCTCTTTAGAGGTGGGGAATAGGAATAATTGCTTCCAAATCTCAGTAATCCATTTTTCTTTTCTTCAGAATAACTTGTCTTGATTTTTTTCACTGTTGTTCTTCATGATGTTAATTCCATTCTCTTATGCAGTGCCCTAGGTGGTTATTCATATGAGAAAAAGAGGGGAAAATATAGATTTGTATTAGGAACAGGTGTTTCATGAATCCTGTGGTTCATTTTCCTTGTTTTTCTGAGTGAATTAAATCTGTTGAAATCTTTGAAAAATTATGGGTTTAGCTTCATTCAACATAGGAAGAAATGAAACTTACAAAGAGAATTTTTGAATTTGGTATTTTCTTCCTGTGTTCTGATTGACTTTAGCTACGACTTTTGCAGGTCTGTGTGTTATAAAGCAGAGAAAGCAAGTGACTTTTTCCTTCAAGTACTTTAATTGCCATTGAGGTAGGCAGCTTGGTAGACCTTAACATCTGGAAACAGTCATGTGAGTTGAAAAGTTGCTTAGAACACGTTCTATTAAAGAAGTTGAATAATAAATGACCCAGTGCTCTGTTATACAGTCATCACTATTGCAAGTGATACTGGACAGGACCAACCACACTGATCACAGTGTAATGTGATACAAAGTAAGTGATAGTGCTGCTAGGACACGAGTTTTCTGTCATCCCGAAACTAAATGTAAGCTAAGACTGAATTTTCTGAAAGATTTTGAATATGAGACAAAACATTTTTAGAGATGTCATGCCACTTGTCAATTAAATTCTCAGAATTTTTAGCATTAATTCCAGGATATAAGAGTTTTTATTTCAATGTCATTCTTTCTTTAAGTAGTATAACTCCCTTTAAAAGAGTATCCCAGTCTGTCTTGAATTTGGATCTTTTGGTTGTACAATGGAATTCTCTCAACCTGTCCCATTAGATTTCTGCCTCATCTCATAAAGTGCTTATATCTGAACAGTAAAAATTAGTATGATCTAGCTTCATGGCTAGGGGATCATGTAGGGAAGAGGGAGATTTGTATATCCAGTTACTTATTGGTTAGACATTCAAAGAAAATTGAACCCTACCAATAGGAAAGATGACATGAAAATTTCCTGAGAGGGAGAAAATGAAGATTCTAGTAATTTTTGGCAGTGGGAGAAACCAATGTGAATCATGTGTGCTTTTATTGACCCAGTGTCATTAAGCTTTTATGTGAGTCAACCTTTCACTACCCTTTTAAAAAAAAAATGTTGAAAACTTAAAAAAAAAAATCAGTAGATCTTTTCTTTAGATCCAACCAATTTTCTAGAAAACTGAAGCAAAATTAAAATAAATCCAGATCTGTCAGAAACTTTAAGGATGTGCTTGCTATAGGGAGAGTTGTGCTTAATCTTGATTTGCATGCTTTTTGAATCTAAATCTAACTTTCTGTGAAACTGATGTTTGTTAGTACATGTAAAACTGCTCAGAGTCCACTCTGCCTCTTTCCTACAAATTCTTATTATGTGTAAAAATTAACCATGCTTGTGCCAAGATAGACACCTAACTTGTATAGATATACAAAATCTGTATCAAGTAGGTCTTTCCTGTGTGTCACGTTTTCCCACCTGGGTAGTTGTAGCTTCTTTTGCCATGTCTGCAGAGTAGAGGAAAACAACAAACAAAGAGCCCTGTCCCTTGGAGGCTTGGCTAGTGTTTGTTCTGCTTAATAACTTTGAGCTGTTTTCAGAAACCATTCTATCAAAGGGTTGTCAAACAACTCTTCTCAAAAGAGCAATTATCCAGATGTAGTGCTGCAGATTCTCTCTAGGCATCGTCAGGCTTGTTTCCAGTCTAATAATTTGACATCAATATGTCCTATTCTGTCATTTAGTGTAATACTGCCACTAAACTAGCTACCAGCTTGAGGAAACAAATAAACTGCAAGTTACGCACACCCATTATGTACTTAAAACCTTTGTGGAAAAATGGAGAGCATGTAAGAAATCAGCCATTAGGAACTACTGCTTTAGAACATAAAATATTTATAATTGGATATCCAGTTACTTACTGGTTAGACATTCAAAGAAAATTGAACCATACCAATAGGAAAGATGAGATGAACATTTTCTTGAGAGGGAGAAAATGAAGATTCTAATAATTTTTGGCAGTGGAAGAAACCAATGTGAATCATGTGCTTTTATTGACCCAGTGTCATTAAGTTTTTATGTGAATCAACCTTACAATATATAAGAACATATAAGTTCTTATAATAATACATAAGAACTATAAAATAGTTCTTAATGTCATGAAAATGCTGTCAGGAAAAATTAAATTTTAGTAAAAATTTATTTTTACTGGCATTCATACAGATGTAAAACTAAGTCTTTAACACCTGGGATAACAAAAACTTTGGTTCATAATTTAGGATAGAGAGACTACAAATAAGACGAATAAATATTTGAACAGCTTTGCTGTATAGAATACTCATGTATTCATTTAGTCATTCCTCCAATTCAGTTGAATATTCAGATTTCAGGTTTGCATACTGTATCAGTGAGACTAAAAAATTAAACTAGTACAAAAAACACATTGAAAATCTTTTGCTGGAAACAATTCATAGGTAAACCCTTGTAAAAGCAACGTTAGAGAGAAGGTCTAGTTTATTTCTCATGAGTTAAAGTGGTTGAAGTGTCGGAGTTTATGGTCCCACTCATCTTTTTGCTAAAGGAAAACCCTTTCTTCCTAGAAAGGTTTGTTATCATGGTATAGATAAACTATTTAGCTCTGCAGTACATGTATGTATGTAATATACCTATTTATAAAATATTTAGGGAAGGTAAAATTTTATTTCTGTACCAAACTTTTGTTCTATGTTATCATTGAAATAATTCTGAGTGAAATAGAGGTTAATAAGTAAAACAATTTGGTGTACTAGAATACAATACAGGCATTAATATCTTTAACAGCAAAAAAATATTTTGACCAGCAGATACAGAGATTTGGATATCTGTGCAAATAAATCCCCTGGTTTATTTGGAAAATGGTCTGTGTTTTATTTCTGAAACTTTTTTTAGACTGATTTTATCTAGTCTAGAAGGTGGAATCTGAAATATGCATGTTAATATTAGAATCAATAAATGGACAGGTTCAATGTTCCACAAAGGAAAAGAAGGAAAAGCCTCTTCTTGTGACTTTTAATTTTGAGAAGAAAGAACACTTCGGTATCAATAGGGGACCAGACACTGTTTTCTTAAGTAAACCTCAAAGAATTTTAGATACAACAACATTCTTTGAATTGCTCCATTAACTTCTTTCTTTCGGTTTATCATTATCTTTGTGTTGGTTCTTTCAAGGTTTTCTTCATTACTGAAGCATGTTTTAGCATATAAGCATGCAGGAATTCATAGTTTTTATAGTGGAAGTAGCAAAATACAGCTGTATTTTTTCTTATATATTTCTGGTTTTGTTTCAATTAATATTTTAGTTTTTTCCTTCTAGTTTTATTGCCTCTCCTTTTGGGGAGGATGACTATTGGACTGCTTCAAACTAGATACCTGAGAGGGACTTACGGTTTCAGATGTTATTTTATGTTTTGCTTCTGCCAGTGTAGGTGGTATTCTTGTCCCTTTAGAGATGATCTCTGCAATTGTTGAAGCTATTGTACAGATGGAGTTTTATTAAAATGATTGAAAAAAAAAGGCATGCTAGTGGCTTTCTAATACAGTTCCTGCCTTTTCTTCAGGGTTGTGTGCAGCTGGATTGAAGCTTGTAGTCCCTTTCCTGCATCATCAGATGGCACTTACAGCCTGTTGTTCTGTGAAAAATATCTTCTGTTTATTTCAATGAAAAACAAATTTTTTCATTATCTTTGGATTTTTCATTTTTTTATAGGGATGCATTGAAAGCATCGTGCACAGTGATGAACCACAAAATAAATCAGTTGGTCATCTAATTCCCTTCCCTAAAAGCCCCTAAAATCACTTAATTAGATAGTGATACACATTGTGTGGTTGTCATTTGCAGTATTTAAAGCAAAAATAATAACAGAGAAAAAGAATTCACCTGTACTGAGCCTTGTGTAATTGTACAGTGCAGTTCTTTCCATGTTGATTAATAACCTTGACAGCAACAATTTGGCCAGACAGTAAAATCTAGTCATAATGGAGCAATTTTCAAACTTAATATTTGCGTTCTTAAAAAAATGACACTTCAGGCTTTACAGTACAGAAGTATGTAGGTTCTTTTGAAATATCCTATTAATTATATTATAAATCTAAAATGCATAATCAAAGCTGGTTTGTCTCTATAAGACTTGGGAAATGCTGATCAACAGAGCAGGTGAATGAACAATACTCTTCTAGGGTGGCAGAATATGAGCAAAACAATGTAAAAATTAGATTTCATACAAAGTATTTAGAGTTGAATGCAATGTCAGAGGCTGTATTTCTGTGAATGATGTGGTGAGGTTTACTAGCGCAGAAATGCTTGCAGTAGTTATGGATCTTCACTGAACCATAAGCAATGTCATTTTGAACTAGAAAGACCCAAGAATTTATAGAAGCTGGTAGTTACCAAACGTGCCTCCATGCCTTTTTCTGAAGCTATAAAGCAAAACTCCACCCACCATGACGAAGTTTCCAAAATTAAAAACCTTGAGAAACTTTCCATGTAGAGCTTAAAGATAAAAATTTCAAAAAAGCAGGTACAGGAAAAAACTCCACAGACACTATGGGTGATTGTCTGAGTGCCCAGGATGATGTCATAGGCTTCCTTTTAGGTACTCATCATCTTTGATAGAATTTTCCAGAATTAATTAGCCTTTTCTAAAGTATTAGACACGCTGCTAAGTCAAAGATTTTACACCATTACATTGGAAAAATGATGAACTAGTTGCCTACTCAGTAACTAGCATCTTTGGAATCACTTTCTGTGGAAACTGTTGGGAAATGGTTAGGTTCTTGCACACTAAAACAATAGTATGTGACAGCTGCACTAGAGAGAAGGGTGCAGCAACTGAACAATCAGGTCGATGTAAAGTATACAAGCTTCTGCTAGTGCTGTGTAGCCTTCCTTACTTGGGCTAACACCATCTGTCCTTTCTTCTCTCCCTGCTTCCTCAATCTGTTCTCTCAAGACACCTTGCAATTACCTGTGCTCAGTCATCTCAAGCAAGTTACCGTCTTCTCCTTTTACAGAAGTTTTAACCCGATTCAGAGCACAGGATCTAGAGCAAAGATAACAGGTAGCTTCCCTCCTGCTGCAAGGCTACAACCTTCTAACATCACATTAATAATGTTACAGTACACTAGAGCACAGTAAATGTTTATATAATTCACTTTATCACATTAGGAAAATTAAAAATGTTTATCAAGGTAAGTATAGGTACAAGAAATATGTGTGATGTGTGACCAGCTGATTCCTATGGGTATGTCTAAAAATACCTAAGTATCTAAAAGAACCTGATCAGAGAAACTTGGACTATGATGGTAAGGAAGGGTAGAGGGGAAGGCATCTAATAAAGCTACACAAAAATATCCAACCATAAAAAAAGCCTATTAGAAGAGTCACTTAGCAGCCTTATCTGCACTTTTCCAAGATGAATAAAGCAGATATTTTCCCCCTTTCATTCATGTGTGTTTTGAAAAATTGAATGCAATAATGTGAATGTTCTAAACTTGGCATTTTTGTGGACTAAGATGTCAGATACTGTCTCTTTGAGAGTTCAAGAACTCGATGATTTGGTGAAATGTCTATAACACCAACATTCTTTGTGGACAACTATTTGGTGGACTTCACTTGTTTCACTTTCAGCCTTCCTGAGTATCAAGGGCTGGAGTGATTTGCCAAAGCTGAGGAACTTGTGTTATCCCAAGTCTCAGACCTTGAAACTTAAGCAAAATATATATTGAAGGAACGAAAGATACACTTCAAAAGAAGAAATTCATGTATTCAGTCCCTGCAACAATAGTAGCTGTTATGACAGTGTCATGGGTTATCATAGCTACGGAAGTGATTCTCTCGCAAAGAGGTGCTTACAGTTTCCTCTATGACCTGACAGAACCTATTAACTGGCTAGTTTGAATATTGACAACTTTTTAAGCCACTTAAAGAGCTTGACACACCTCTGTGGTCCACATTTAAGAATGAGCAAACCCTGGGAAAGCTCTCTCTTGCTTCTGGCCTTGGGACAGGTAACTGCAGGGGAGACCGTGCAGCCCAGTGGGGATGGGCCGGGCCCTGCTCTGCCCGGGCCGGGCCGGGACACAGCCATCCTGGAGCTGTACGTCCCTGTTCCATCCGTGGCCCCGCCCATAGCTCTGTTACGTGCAGACGGCGTGGCCTGGCTCTACACCCCACCCATCCAGTGCGGCCGAAGATTCAGCTGAAGCTGCCCCGCTGCCTGGCAAAGATGATGTGACCAACAGTGATAAGCGAATTCCAGCTGCAAGGACTGGGTGAGATTAACCCTTTTAGCGCTGTAAATTTCGTCCAGAACAGATGAAGCCTGCAGATATTAATCCTCTTCCGAGTCTGAGGAAGAGGGAAGGTGAAGAAAACACCATAGAGACACCGAAGTCAGTGAAGAAGGAAGAGCTGAAACCCTGAGGGAGGAGAAAGAGGAGATGCTTAAAGCTGAAATTCTGTTGTAAAGCTATGGTGGTGATGGACTATGATATATCAGGGTACCCGTTGTAATTTCATGAGAGCACGGGGGGTTGGAGCGTTCAAACTGTACTTGTGAGCAAAAGCACCTGTGCTGAAATAAGCAAATGCTGAAGCAGCTGTAATTTGATGAGGCCCCTTTGCTCCCAGGGGAGGAGGAAAGCCTCTATTCCTAGAGATGAAGATGATGAGGACCCTTTTTCTCCCAGGGAAGGGAGAGGGCCTCTATTCCTAGAGATGAAGATGCTCCCAGAGATGGGTGAAGAGAACTTTTGTTTCTGAACAGCTCAACTTTAAAATGGTACCCCAGTAGCTCAAGATTGGACCCTTGAAAGCAGTTGTGGGGAAAGCTGCAAGTCAGGGGAAGGGACACTCACATGTGACAAGAGAACCAACCTGGGCGGCTGGCTCGGTGTGAGACTGAGCCATGAGAGAACTTCTTGTGGAGATGTCTCCATAGCATGAGCAAGAGAGACTCCTCTCCCTAAGTGAACTGAACAAGGTTATTATAGAAGTGGTAAACTGACTGAAAATCTCAAGGGTTGTCTTTTTACATTGTCAGTGGGTGAAGGGATAAAGGTGGGGGGAGGAGAAGTGTTCTGAAGGTGTGGTCTGATTTTTTTTTTTCCTTCCTTTTAGGTCTGTTAATAAGCATCTTTATATTCTTTTAAGTTTCGTGCCTGCTTTGCTTTCTCCTAATTCTTATCTCACAGAAGGTAAATAAGTAAGTAATGAGTATTTTGGTCCAAACCACTACACTCTAATCGGTGTTTCTGCCCGGTTTACGACCCGCTAGAGACAGTTTGCATAGGATTTGATAGGTATGGTGTATGTATCCAGATAATTCTTCTTCTTCTTCTTGCCCAGAGTGACAACAGCAGTTGACTGATACTTCCTGCCAACCACAGTTAAAAATAAGATAAAATAAAAAAAATACAGTAATGGAAATCCTGATTAGGAATTATTTATGTACACTTTCTATTGGTGAGGCCTGTAGGTAATAACAGCTTCCTACTACTATCAAATGGAAAAAATTTAACTGAGAGATGTAAAAAGGAATGATCTGTAATGCATTGCTTAATGTGTTATATATTACTTTTCAATATGGAGTGAATTAACAAAATGGGCGGAAGTAACTCCTTATTTCTCACAAGTTTTGGCTAAATTGCAATATTCTTAGGACATTGAAATGATAATATACTCATGCTCCATGGAGTTCTTATACATTTGCACAAATAGTAATGAGAATTAACAGAGAAAAAGAGATCTAAGCAGGTCCTGAGGTGGGTTTTTCAAATAGATTTTATTTTGATGCTATAGGAGGATGAGTCTTTCAGAAATCTAAACAGATGTCCATTGATTTAATTTGGGTTGTTTGTTATCAAATTTGTTGAAGGTGCATAAATACTGGATCATGCTAGAAAGTCAATCAAACTAGAGCCACCGGAAAAAGGAGAAATGGGTATGTTCTGTATTTGGGAAGGGATGGAGGTGATACAGGGAAATAATTTGAGAGGTAGGATGAAAAGTACTATAGAGTTAAACAAACCTTTTGATAAGGATGGTTTAAGAGTCTCTTGTTGAAAGTTCTATATGTGATAAATGTATTCTGGAACATGATGATACATCTGGTTTTTTTCCAACCACACTTGTGTATGACTTCCAAGGTTGGAGGGGCCTGGTATGCTTTCCCCAGTGCTGGCAAGGGAACACCTAGAGAGTATTTCTTGCCATCCTAACACTTATTCATTTTAAAATACCTTGTAGTTTCCCCAAACTTCAGCTTAGACTTCATTGTTCCCCAGGCGACTGTGTACCCATCTGTCTAATGTGCTAAGAATCTTATAGGTTCCCTTACTAGTTCCCTTACTCCTCTCTTTCCTGCTGGTACAAGTAATCTTTTCTCTCACCTTAATTAATATAATCAAATTAAGCTCTGAGCAGTTCTTTGCAATGTATATATTGATATATTCACATATTCATCCATTTCTATATTTCTATATTTATATCGATATATTTAATATATTAATATAGAAATAAATGGTGTAGTAATATAATTTTACTTTATATATCTATCTAATAATATACAAATATAATAGAAACCATATTTATTAATATATTCAGTGTAAGATGTGTCTGGTTTTATTTGAGATTTTCTAAAGGATTTGTGCATTGAAGAGAAATCTTTAAAATTTTTTTTTGGTCTTACAAGAGTACCTCTTTTAATGTGTCTTGAGACACATATCCTAATTTAGACATAATATTTTAAATATTCATATACTCAGCCTAAGCCAATTGAATTTTTTGTGGTTTAACCCCAGCCAGCAAATAAGTACTGTGCAGCTGCTTAGTCACAATTCCTGCCACCAATATAATATATATAAAAATCATATATAATAATAATAATAATAATAGCAACAATAACAACAACAGCAGCAATAATGTAATGAAAAAAGATATAACAAAACCAGAGAGTAATAAAACCCCAGAAAGATGAGTGATGCACAAAACCATTGCTCACCACCTACTGAACAATACCTGGCCTGCCCCTGAGCAGTGATTGAGCCTTCCCAGTTTATATACTGGACGTGACATTCTATGGTGTGGAATATCCCTTTGACCAGTTCAGGTCAGCTGTCCTGGCCATACTCCCTCCTGGCTACTTGCACACCTCCTGGTTGCCAGAGCATGGGAAGCTGAAAAGTCCTTGACTTAGAGTAAGCGCTGCCAAGCAACAACAAAAACATCAGTGTGTTATCAACATCATGCTCTACTAAATCCAAAACACAGCACTGTACCAGTTGCTAGGAAGAAAATTAACTTTATCCCAGCTGAAATGAGGACAGTGAACTGTTTTCTTCTTTTAAATTGCTTAATATGTTAAGACAACATAACAGGCTTCCTGTTCCTTAAGGGGACTCCTATTAAGAATCTTTCTTTCCTCCTTTCAAGTCTGCCTCCACTTTTGGACAGTGTAGTTGAGAACTGGGATTTACAAAGATGGGAAATAAAGAACAGAGGTGTTAAATTTTTTGCTGTTGATTGAATTTGTGTTTTCACAGCTTATGAAGTGTTATGTAAGTAACATGCAGATAAGAGGGCTCAGTGTGAGAGACTACAAACTTTTTGGGTCTGGTTTGCCTGGAAATTTTGGATTCAGCATTTTTTCCTGTTTTGCCCTCACATTGTGGTATGAGTTACACTACTCTATGAAACAAATTCTAGAAATTCAAATCTCGAGAAAGTACGGGAAAGTTTGGTGCATAGTGTGAAGCACTTGAATTTTCAAAATACTTGTTCTGTAAAAAAAAATAATGGATTTTTTATCTCATTCTATTAGCACAGATGTGCAGTCTGTATGATGGAAGCTATATTTCTCATTGTAAGTCTTTAATTTGTATTTATGGCCACAGAAAGGAAAACCACTTCATATTCACCTTTAGGTGGATAAACTTTGGGCTTTGTGTGCAAGGCTTCACTTGCATTTGCTGCATGAAAAGAAGCTCAGTATTCAGTTTCAAATTGTGCCATCAAGTAGAGTGGTAAGTGGTAATTTACGCAGTACTGATGGTTAAAGGTTGAATGCATTTCCTACTCAGAAAATCTGAAATTTTCAGTCAGTCTGAGCATGCAAGTAGGTGAAAACTTGAGGGTATGTTATTAGTTGAGTCAAATTCAAAGGAAGCTTAAATCAGGCTGTAAAACTATGAGGAATTTTGTGGGGTAGGGGTGGGGTAAGTGGTGTTCATATTTTGGTTTTGGTAGAGTGCATTGAAGGCTGTGTATGTTAGAAAACTTGCTGCTGAAATTCCACAGGTGCTATCATGAATATTTTTTAGCCTCAGTTTTCAAAAACTTAGTAAAATGATGTATATTGGATTAAAAGAAATAAAAGACATTAAAAAGCAAACCTCAATGGTTTTTAGGGATACTAGTTTCTTTGGTTAATTATTATTTGGGATAATTCTGGTTATATATACAAAACCTTACTGCACATTTCTGAACATTAGAAATCTACAACAAAAAGGTGTTCAGACAGAAGCAGAACAAATTTAGTAGGGAAAGGAGGATTACTGAAGTAATTTTTCCATTCATTTTGCCTAATGAAATAATATTAAATGATTTTAGAAGCAAAACAAACCAACCCACAACATCTTCAAAAATTGTTTTGTTTACAAAAATCATTAATTATAATAACCTTAATAATGAAAACAAATCCAATAACTTCAGTTGATCTAATATAGGACTGTCTGAGTGAGTTAATTATGTTGAATACTAGTGTTGAAAATGTGCTTAGTCCTCAGACATGCTAGTCACAGCCTACCTGATGTAGTTTGCCTGCAGATGTTGGGCTGAACAAAATAACCCTGTTGGTGTGACAGCGTCCGTACAGAGTCATTTGCATACAGCAAACACAGAGTATTTGCAGAGAACACATTAGAGAATAAAAGTATCCTGCTGTAGTAATTCCCTCCATCTAAGCCAGCTGAGTATATGTAGCTTTGTTCATGTTGAGAGTTAAATAAAATTTTACAGGAAATAATTTCTTTTTGCACCTGTTCTTGAAAATAGCCAACAGAAGTGCCTGCTCTTTCCTGATCACCATCTAATATGCAATATTTCCTCCTTCCTCTGGCTTTTAGTCTGTTTTAACAGGAAGGAATGCTTACAGTCTGTTTAATGAAATAGTCCATTAACCCATTAACCCATGTTAGTACAAAGCAGGAGAGCATCCTCATTGGTTTTCTTACAGGTGTTGGCTCCTGTCAAGGTAAGGAGGGAAAAGCCTGGATGCTTAATCAGGGTATGAATACTGGTGTCCTCAGATATTCTGGGTGATCCATGACAATGTACATTAGAAGAGCCATTTTCATCACTGCACAAAATTAGCTATGTAATAATATTGTCTATTGTTCTCTAATTTCTCACTCATCACTCTAGAAATGTAATCCCAGGTGTCTCATTCCTATGCAAGCAGATGTGGAAGCTCATAAACAGAATTGCAACCTGAAGGAATGAGTTCTCAGATCTTTTGGTTGCCAGGGAAACTACCTTCTCAGTCCGTGTATGTTTACAATAGCTTCCTTTCCAAAGCTATCTAAATTTCATGTTTTGGCACTTAGTACCAGACTATGATAGAGAAATAGTAATATATGTCTACTAAATGTTATAATTGATTTTTAAAATAATATTTGCAAAAATAGGTCATACATTCTGTCTCAGAGTATGTATGATTTTAACAGATATGTGACAAATCTGGGAAGTATTTAATATATGTTTTGATCCTTCTGGCTACTTTTCTGTGCTTCACTTATAAATCAGTCTCCAACACTTTTTTTTTGTTTGTTTTAATTAGTCAATGAATTAATTTTCAGAATCTTATCTCTAAAATGTATATGATAGTGACATAGTATTAAATTTGTGCTTGTTCTCCATGGAGGCAGCTTGTGTGACCCACTGCCTTTCTTGTGCACCACTTGTGAATCAATGCAGTTCTCCAGATTCAATACAGCAAAAGCATCTGTCCTGTGCTGGTACATGGTGTGCATGCAGCCTATTTCTAACTAATTTTCTTCACAGCAGCAGCAGTCTTACTCACATTATTTCCTCCTGGGCAATGAAATACAGAAACATTTGCTTTTTCTTCTTCTGTGAAGGACTATTGTCACTAAGGTTTATTATTTTTTAGGTTTGATAATATAAAAAATCATAATTGTGCATTTTATCTATAAAGGCAGCTTGTAGGAAGCTATCTGGAAGATTCTGTTGTGCAGAGGCTTAAAATGATCAGTCAAATCCAGACAGCATAGAAGATCCATCAGATTTCTTGTCTCTGAATTATTTCTGAACAGAACGTATTATCAATAATAGGATAAATGAAGTAAATATCTTAAGCAAAATAATATAATTTTCAAAAGTCCCATAGTAACATTAATTCTCTTTAAATGTGAATCAAAACTGACGTAGGGTTTAAAACCAACAGGCACCAGTGGGAAGGAAAATCGTCATAATGTGAATT
Source organism: Coloeus monedula (assembly GCF_965178545.1). Classification (NCBI taxonomy): domain Eukaryota; kingdom Metazoa; phylum Chordata; class Aves; order Passeriformes; family Corvidae; genus Coloeus; species Coloeus monedula. Next base: position 84,165,031 of record NC_138781.1, read on the forward strand.
AGTGACAAGAGCTAGGATTTGAAGCACTTGAGTTTGAATAATGTCATGTAGCTCATTAAGAGAAACTATTACTGAACTGAAGGTAATTGCTATGGCCATTGCAAAAATGGAACATGTATTCCATGTTTGTAAAATTAATATAAAACATGATGTCATATATATTAAAAGACTGAAACCTGAAGGGTTTTAACAGCCTGGACGCCAGCTGGAGTTCAAGTTATTTTAGCCTCTTGTATAAAATTATGTGGACATTGAAAAGACCATAATTAATCAGTGGCAAATAGGTGAAATTGCCAATAAATGGTTCTTCCATTAGTAAAGTAAATGCAAAATGTTACGGTAAAATATTATTAAATGAGAGATTCAAAGCAAAATATAGCAGTTCAGAGTCTGGATGAAAAGGTAGTATGTGGAGATGTATGTGGCCATGTTTGTCATGTTTTATGTTTCCTGGTGTTTGATGGGAAAAGAAAAAAAGCAACATTTAATTATTCTTCGAGTGCCTGTTGAGGTGGGCAGTATTTGTATTGCATGAGCTGGTGTAACTGTGATGCCACTCTGTCAGCACAGAGGAAGATCTTGGGTGAGGGAATCAGTAGACCTGTGCATCAGAAAATGAATGAATTATAAACTTACCAAGTGATCTGAATCTGTCATTTGTTCATTTGAATTTGGAACCCAGTATCCAGTAAACTGATTTATTTGAAAATAAGCATGAATAATTATTATGAGATTAATGGCTAGATAATAATAAAGCTGATTCTTTCCTATTTTTTTTTGCCTGACAGAACATATAAATAATTATTTCAAAGAATTCTTTGATACAGTGGTCTCAGAATTTACAATATGTGCCTAAGTCAGTGACCTTGGAGGACTATTAAACAAATGCATCTTACTGCAATGTTGTGCTAATGTCTTTAAGATATTTGAGAAACTGGAACAGTTTATGTAGGAGTCCTGTAGTGTGGGAGGTATTTTAATACATATTTGAAGCTTTACATTATGTGAATATTGACTTGAATAGGTGAAGAAGCTCACACGGGAGCTGAGAACAGCAGCTGGGGTGCTGTGCAGAAACTGCTGACAAACAGTCATTAGACTGGCTCTGTGGTGGCTACGAAGAGTGTTGCAGTGAGTCACAGTTGAATGAAACATTATTGTATATTTTAGCTCATATTTTAAGGAAATTAACAAGGTGATTTGAGAGAAGAAAAACATAGGCCTGTTGATATCAGAACTATAAACCTGCTCTTGTGGCTTGCGCTGATGAAGGAACAGGGTATTTATATTTCGGTAATCTAAACTGATGGTGGGAAAGAAAATCTTCATGCACCAAATGGTTCATACTGAGCAATATTCAGTACTTTGACTGTTGAGTAGTTGAGCCCATATCACTCCCTACTTTTGTGCCGTGTGCTCCATCCTGTGTGTCCAGATAAGAGACTTAGTTTTCTGAATTTCAACTCGACTAACTCCCTGAATATCTGGCCTGTTTGAAATAAAAAACATAAATTCCAATTTTGCATTATGTTTATCCATCTTTTAAAGACTGATTTACAGAATTTCATTTTCACTTCTCAATAGTGTCTCCCTACAACATCCCTCAAAATCAAAAGTGTCGTGCACCAATAAATTTGCTGCCCTTCATTGAAAGTCATCTTTTCAAATCACGTTGTATTGCTTTTCTCTGTCGCCTTCTGTGGGAACCCAGAGTGCAGAGAATATTTCTCTGCCTGTTTTGAAGAACTTTACCCCCCTGAACTACACTGGTTTTGACCTCTGTCCTTGGAAAAAACTGCCTATTCTTAGAGAAGAACTAGAAACTACACTAGTGTAAATTAGGAGATAGACTACTATGTAAGATTGTCACAGGGTGAAAAATTTAGAGGTTTTGGGTTTGTTAATGTAGTAAATAGATAAAAACAAAAAACATCAAAATGGAGGATTGTTGTTTTTCTCCAAACCTTCTTATTCTTCTTCTTCTTCTTCTTCTTCTTCTTCTTCTACTCCATATTCTGCAGTAAAAGTAGTTTGGGGTGACTGGACAAAGAATTCCACAGTTCCTGGCTGTGTTACTAAATAATTGGCAGAAAAATAAAAATAATGTACGTTTTTAGTAACCATTGGTTAATTTACCCTTTAAAAGGCCATGTAATCTTGATAGTTTGGCTTTCTCCTGCATTCTCTGCTTTGTGCTGTGTCTGGATCACACTAGTGATTCTTTTTCACTGATAGACTTAATAAACAACTATCAAGAAGCAGCAAAGGCTGAGAGTCCTGTTTGTCTCTCAAACTCCTGGCAAGGACTTTAAAAGATCTCTCCCATCAGGTGACGTATAATTATGGCATGATCTGTGTCACCCTTCCTCCCTTTAAAGTGGTCATGATACAGTTATTTGAGATAAGTAAAGCTCCTTACTAAAGGGAATATTTATTTCCAGTCCCATCCAGTAACAGCTTAAAATCTGTCATAGCTTTGTAGATTTGTAGGTATCTACAAACTTGCCATTCTGTTTTTAATTACCATGTAAGTTTTCTTGAACTGCTTCATGTATTCTACACAGGAGATGAGTGGTGAGAGCTTGAAAGAAGCAAAATGGAGAAATGCCTCCAGGAATCTTGATCTAGTAAAAAAAATGTTTTTGAAGACTTCAAGTTCACAGAACTTGAGTGCACCTAATTCCTAGCCAAAATACACACTTTTTATTTGGAGAGGAATTGCACAGGCCAGCTGCTGGTTTGTCTCATCACCTTATCTTCTGCTTAAATGAAACACATACTTCCCTTACATGCACTCTGCTGCTGTCAACACAGACATCAGTGATTCTACTATACTCAATAGTGAATCTCTTCTGGCTTGTTCTTTAGTGTCTTTGACTGAGGCTAGAGGGATATTTTTGTTGTTTGGGATTTTTTTAAGTAAATAGCATTATTTTAGAGTGGACTACATCCTTACAGTAAGAAAATTACTGTACACTGGCCTGTGCCATTGCGGTCTATTGAGGCAAAACTGTCTATGGCTTCTATTATTTGGCAAACAAACCTTATTTATTTCAAATTTGTCAATTCATTGTTCATCTTCTCAAGTCATGTCTTATTAGAAGCAATCTGAGTTTGTTACCAGAATGAGATGTTTCCCCATTAATTCAATGTTCCCCCACCTGGAATTCAAAAGGATTTTGAGGCTTATTCATTCTTAAATGAATTCCTGGGTGTGAACTTTGGAAAGGAACATATTGTTTGTTACAGTGCGGATACTGCAACGCGTGTATCAGACAATGAGGCCCGTGGAAAAGAAATATCTATGGACCAATTCTTGATAGATGTTTCAGAGATGTTTATTTCTCCAGCTGCATGGCTGAGGATCTGCCAAGGAACTACTCAATCACGGGACCCGAGGGTCCTTGCTGGGCAGGGGAACACAAACCAACCAATGGGGAATGAGGCTGACCAGGGGCAGGGAAACCCCGTGTCTCCCTCCTAGGGCCCCTTTCCCAGGACCACATGGCAGGGGGGGAGGGCCCCAACATTTCATCCATTTATTTTTAACAAAAAGAGATTTAAAACTTAACATTGAAAACAACTGGATAAACATAACAAGAACAGTTTTAAAACAATACAAGCCACCCTCCTGAGTCTTTAAATGTCCAAACAGATTCTCTGGAACGTCTTAAGGCTGACAGAAGGGAGACAGAACTCTCTGAGCATGCTTTGTGGGGAAACTGAGGCAGGAGAGGGTTTCTTCCGTTTGTGCCTGTTGGAACGCTAAACAAAAATAGTTAATTTCTTCCCTCCCCCTCTTCATCCCCCACTTGGCATTGGAAAGGGATTTTTGGGGAAACAATTGCTAAAGTCATGGTTTTGTGAGGGAAACCATGGGTGAAAAAACAGATTTGGAATACACTGGGGGTAATGGGATATAGGGTAAAAGAGAAAGGTGGGATTAGGGAAGGGAGACTGTAGGGGGGGCTTATAATGGAGATATTCTCTAACATGACTACGATTTTTTGCATATATACTGCCTTTTACAGGAACACCATCAGGCCCAGTGACCTGCGATGCTTGTAACCCTTTTCTACCTTGCACAATTTTGGACCCCACCACCTCTCTATCTCCCAGGGTAGAAAAGGGTTACAAGCAGCAATTGTTTCCAGAGAAAATGAGAGTGGAAAAGACAATGAGCAAAGTTTGTCATAAACTGTACTTTAATGGAATATTAGAAACAAGGTGAGGTACCAACATTGTGTTCTGTCCCTTAGCTATAGTGTAGCACTGCCCTTGCGGATTTTTTTTTACCATTCAGTAACTGCAAGGCCATTTGCCTTCAAATTAATGACAGATAAGCTTCTGCATACTTTCAGCAGGACAAGTGCACTCCAATACTAAATCACCACTAAAAGGCTAAAACCATTAACTACCACACCAATCTTTCCCTGCAGAACTGGTGGGTCTGCAGTTGGTAGTAAGTGGGAGATGACTGAGCAACTGGTCATGTTTCTGAGAACTCTACCTTCTGGTCTGTTCTTTTCTGCTGCTTCAATAGCAGCTGTTGCAGTATTTGCCATTATTAGCAGAGTCAGTCCTAGATATCTAGGTTTCAATTTGATCGTATGAATAATCGGCTTTTCAAGTAGGGCTTTATATCAAAATACTGCTTTAGGCAAATAAGATGTGAAAAATGGCTCTATTTGCTCTCTGATTACAGAGGATTTAAACTTCTTTAAAAGTATCAGAAGTTATTAGTTGTCACTGCAGAATATTCTTCCGTGAAATAGCCACAGATGCTTATGGGTATTAGAAAACTGATTTCAGTGGGATGTAGAACGATGTTTTAACTTTGAGCCAGACAGGAAAATGTTACCACAGTGAAAATGCCCTTTGCAATGCAGGGATTCTTTTTATTAATACTTCATTCTTTATGGAAACTGCATTGCAAGGTCATGGTTTGAAAAAGGAAAATAGAGTAAGATATTGCCTTGTTGCAGTATCAATGTATTGTGTTCATAGAGTAAATGTGCATTTTTTAGTGATTTTTTTCTGTCTTGCATTGTTACATTTGGGTGAAAGGTAACTATGGAGATACTGAAATAGAAGGTTTTTGTAGTAGTGGAACTCAAAGATGCATGGAGACCTCAAAAATGTTAGTGGTTCAGAGTGATTCTAAAGCTAAACCTAAAATTATGGTGGGAGTTTTTCTGCTTGAGGTGATTTTTTTCTGTAAAGTTGTTTTGGGTTTTTTTACATTAATTTCTATTTCTTCTGGCATATTGTCAAGAATAAAGAGAATACGTCCAACTTTTCTAACTATTCTACTGCTCAGCTTATGGACAAAGTATTCAACTCTAGTGAGACTTGGCAGAATGAAATTGGAACCAAGAGCTCACTCCCTGAAATTCTTGTAGATTAAGATGGTCTAAGTAACCTGACAGTTTCAATGTTTCACACTGCATTCAAGAGAGGAAAAAAAAATCTGCATAAAAATCATTATCATGGTTTCTATAAGATAGAACTGTATTTTTCTCAAATACCAAGTTCTAAGAAAATTAAATTAACAGATTTTATGTTCAGAATACTGAGTAAAGTTTGCCTTCTTTACCTTTTGTGTAGGTTAGCTCAAGTACAGAAAGATGTCCAGGGAAGATAGGCTTTTATTTTTTTCCCCCTTATTTTTTTGTTTACTCCCTTAACTTGCTGCATTAATTAGGTGGATAGGTATTAAGTATCCCAGAAGTGTTGGAACTGGAACTGCCATAATAAAATTATGTTGGTAGTGCATTTTCTTCCTATTATATCCTGTGGGAATAAGATGGAAAAATTACACTTCTATCTCAAGGTGTTTTCTCTCCCAATGCACATTTTAAAGGCCAACATCAACATTGCCTGGGAACAGACAGATTTGACATAGATCTGGAGTGGGTAGTTTTGGGAGTCAGTTTGAATTTAGCTAAATATTAAGAATCTTTTATACATTTGGGGTCATAACATGGAAGGTAAGGTGCTAGGAACAAATGTCTGCTGATATAAGCACATTTACATTGAGGACTAATTAATCCTAAATTAGTCTGCTTAATTCCAGTTTCTTCTCTGAGTAATAAGAAGGACTGTATGCAAAATGTAAATAGTCCTTGCATGCTATGTCTAAGCTATTATCTTTTCAAACACATAGAACTTCTCTAGTCAGAAGAAACCATTAAAAAGTCCTATCCTAAGATCATCCCTATTCTGTCATCCTAAAGTCACATTATCAACTTGTGAACTTGAATTAACTGGTTTGAGATAATCTGATTTGAACTGACTGCATTTGCATCAGATGCATCAGATATTAACAGATGAAGAAATATATTATAAGATGACTGTCAATGCTGAAAAGATAATTTTTAGTTTTTAAATGTGAAAAACTAACAAGAAAACAAACCAACTATGCAACCTTTCCCTTAATATCCCCTCTTTTCTTTGGAAAATTTTGTAAGACATAGGAGTTACACTTAAGCTTTGAAAAGATAGTTTTGGAAAGAAAATATGGAGTCTGGTCTCAGTGGAAATGCAAACTATGAGCGTAGATAGCATGTGCTATTGCAGAGCGACTGGATTTTCAGCCTGAATGCTTGAGAGTTGTCTGTTTACAGTAGCATAACAAGCTGCCAGTTGTCCTTCCGTTATTTTTTCCTTAAAATCATCCATGCTTTTCATTCTTTCTCTTTGCCTCTGTGTCCTTGGTTTTTTTTTCCTCCTTTCTGGCAAGTGTCTTAATACTGTATCTTCTTCACCCGTGCCTTTCTTTCAGTATTTTCTGTCAGCAAACTATGACATTGTAAATCTTCGGTGCATATTGCTACCAGAAATACCTCTTACCTTCTGGTCTAGAAATTAATATAATGCCACCTACAAATAGAAGAGTTTCCTAAGTTGATCTTTATTCACTAGTGAGACAAAGTGTAGAAACAGACCTCTTTCAGGATGACTCTGTCTGATGTGCCATGCCCTTTCTTCCCTAACTGTGCATCATAACATGTTCTCTGCAAATTAATTTCCCGATGCAAACAGGGTTCTTGTGTGTGGCAATGTAAATGAGCATAATTTTCTATGTACAGTCACAAAAAGGATGACTCCTCTATAGGACTGAATTGTTTTTCTTAGGATGAGGAGAGTGAGTGCTTCCTAACTGTAGCTATGACCTGGCCTGATGGATAAGAATTTGAGTGAGAATAGTGTTTAATGAGTAAAAAAAAAATAGTTTCTTGTGCTTTAACTCTTTTCTTTTACTACTGAAGATTTCCAAAATAGCACTATTAATAAAGTAAATGAAAATAGAATTTTGTATTTCTTCCGCTGCTTTGTTCTATAGGCTTTCTGATACTGTTTTTCTTTTCCAGGATATTGGTAAAGATTTTCTTCTGATTGACTGTGTATAAAGGGATATAAATCCACTATTTAATAGGTTTTGTAATGGAAATGTGTGGTGGTCCCTGCCAAATACACTTTCAATATTTTCCTAACTATTGGACATCATTGTGTTTTCATGAGCATCTACGTAAAATTTTTTTTCTCTTAGCAAAAAACCACACCTTGATATTGAAGAGACCATTTTTCCTGGTATAAGGTTTTTATTCAATATTAAAAAACTGCAAAGACAACACATTTTGACATTCATTTATTTTTGCTGCAATACTTATGAAAATTAATTATAACTTTAACAACTTATAATAATAATGTAATGAAATGATTTAATTTCCCATAAAATAGATCCTTCTCTAAGCAGTCATTAACTGTGCTCTCCTTCCCCATGTATTTCCTTTGATTAATATTTATGAATCATTTTATACAGAGTGGTGTTCAAGATCCAGGAAGGGAGGGCAAAAACAGGAGAGAAGGGAATAACTACAATAAAGGCTTTTTGGATTTTTTTTTTTTTTTCTGTGGGAATATTGAGGGGACACTTGACAAATTTAATAGTCTGGCACTGTAGGAAGAACCACTGAAAACCTTCCATAAGAAATACACTTTCAGATTCTGAGGAAATGTTTTGATGGGAACATACTGATTTTCGCTCTGCTCTCGGGAGATACTGTCCAGCCTGCTTATTTCTCAGTTTTCATGCCATGCTGCTCCCTTGTGCTGTCAGGGGAGCAGGAGGGTCCTGCCAAAGCTCTCTGTTTCTGTTTGAACCTAACTACACAGGGATCCAGTTCCTGACTTCTAGGCAGCTTTCTCTTCAGCCTGCTCAGTTTCCCAAAGAAATGTCTCTTTAACAAGTTGGAGAGTCCTGAGCAGCTACGTCCATCATTCAGTCACCCCATAAATCACTTGTGTCCCATTTTATCTAGTTTCACGATGAAACTAGCAATTAGCTGAATTTCATATCACTGATGTGTTTGTATAACTATTTCTAGAGTTTTATGACATGAAAAATGTATGTACTGAGACTCATAAACTCAGAGGTGATTAATGTCTCCTTTTCACACCAGTTTGTCCAGAAGGAATACATCTGCCCCAAAAGTGCCCTGGCAAGCTAATTCATAGTAGAGGCCAGTTACCCAAGCAGTTAGTACTTCAAAAATGTTTCTGTGTGTCACCAGTATTTTGTTAGGTGGCTTTACTCTAGCATGAGTCGATATCCTGATTGCACTGATCAAGGGTAATCTGGATTATAGGAAATGTGGAAAGATATACTCACATTAAGGAGAATTCCAGCAAAGATTCTTCAAGTTGCAATCTCGGAATCAGTTCCAGAGGGATGTATGCTTTCTGATGAATGAGACTTCAGATCTAAGAAACACAGAATCCCTCTTGTCATCTCATAGCTAAATGAAGCACAGAAAAAACTTTGGAATTGAAACCCAAAGCGGCTGATGATGTGTGTTCCTTCTTGACTATTTCATCTCCAGTTTTTCCAATTAAGGGAGTGAGTTTTTTGATTTCATGTTTTAGAGAATCGAACACCTTCATTATTTTCTTTTGCATCTTCTCTGATATGACAGTAATTTCTAGAAAATTGTAAAATAACACAAAATTCTTCTCCTGGGAAAATGATGAGAAATACAGTCCTGCCCTTGGTCTTTCAATGTCTAGCTGTGACAAGATCCTGACTGTGTCCTCTCCTGCAGTTCCCAGGGTAGCTGAAGAGAGCAGGTAGCTGAGAAAGCCTCCTTGGTCTTTCTTCTCCAGATTGATCTAAGCCAGCTCTGTAAGCATCTCCCCATGGGTTCTGTGCTCCGCCTGCCCACGTGGCAGGGCACTCATTGCAGCTTGGTAATTAGTGCCCGTGCTGTCATGGAGAGCCCCAGCAGGGACCTGGGCCAAAGACTGTGGCTGTCCCTGTGCTGTGGTGCTGGGGGTTAAGGTGTTAACCTCCAGGGCGTCTCTGTTGGTCCCAAGCCCTTAGTCTTCCCTGATGTTCCACAGCCTGCTCACTTACTCCTGGAGCCCCATACTGAGAACTGTTGAGCAGGAGCTGCTGGCCTGGTTCTCTCATTGACCCTTGTTTGTTCTTCATTTGCTGGGACTCACAGCCTCTTCTTCATCTGAATTTTTTCAGGTGAAGGGTGGGCTGTTGCCAAACAGAGGCAATTGTCTCTAATCAGGTTCTTTTAGATGTTACACAAGGAGGTTTTAATCCTTACTATCAAATTTACTAATGTGATATATTTTGCATTACATGGAATTTTTTTTTTGCAGAGGCATACAGCAATGCGCTCCATAATACAGCAATTACAGTAAATAATGATGATACAAGTGTGATTCCTATTACTAGTCTCTGGGTCCTGATGCTGGCACTGGCAAGGAGTATGTGGTTGAAGTCAGCACAAATTTGGGTTTTTTCAAAGATTGTATTATTAGTTGTCCACTTTTATACTTTATGCTGGGCTGAGCCATATACACACTTTCCCCTGCACACACCAGGTTGGTCAAACACCAGAAAGACATTTCTCTCTACTCGTTATCTCAGAGGAGGCTGTTTATAGAAACTGATGACTCATTGGAGTAGCCAAATACCCAAAACAAAGGGGATCCTCCAGATCCCCCTTGTTTTGAGATAAGCTGGTTTATATAACCCTGGTTTATAATTGCAGGTCATTCTTGACATTTTTCCTTTTGCCCATAAAAAAGACTTTGAGCCTATCACTCAGCAAAAGCAATAACTGCTAGGTAGCAGTGCAAGTATTTTAGTGTTTTGCATGTATTTAACTTCTATCCAGTTCCAGTGACAAAAAAAAAAAAGGTTTCTGTTACCTTGCTGTAGATTTGGCAGATCCAAAATAAATGGCCACGAAAGATACGTTCTTCCTTTCTCTTTCTGTAGGCCTTTTCTTCTTTATGTGTCTTGGATTTTTTTTCCATTTTATTTTTGGATTATGTGTGCAATATTCAATGCGTACTTTTTATTGTCACAGCAGTTGTAGTCTGTGAAGCAGTGAGGACTTCATGAATTGTAGATGACTGTTACATCCAAGAATCTTAGATGAATAACAGTATTATTGGATAAAATTCAAGTCAGAAATGTGTTCTAATAAATGAACTTAAGTCTTGTATCTGCCAAGAATATGAAATACAGTCCAAATACCAACTACAATAACCGAACGTTGAGAAATCAGCATACAAGAAAGTTTGCAAAGAAAGGAAGGGGCACTTACTAGACGGAAGATGTTTTGCAGCTGTTATTTTGTCTGTTACTTTTGGCAGTGGTGGCAGTGCAGTTGAAATGACTGTAACTAGTATAGTCACATAATTGTTATTCCTGTGTATTTCAGCCTGAGATGAGGCTGTTCACTGCCCTAGAAGTATGTTGTACTCATGGCTCCAGTGCCAGGCCTATTCTCACACACACCCTCATATACAAATAGCTCTTTTGAGAAATATATTACAGAGCTCACTGAGTTTAGGGTTCTTTGTGTTTGTTTTAGTCAAATCCTAGCCATGAAAAATTAGTAATTAGATGTAGGTTACCACTGGGATTTTTAGCTGCACAGTTTGTGCAGGATTAAAAAAGTGTGTAAACTGTGATGGGCTGTTGATTGCGTGGGACCATGAGAAGGGGGGACTGTTTGAATTAATCTGTGGCTCAAATGATGAGACATAATAGGTGTGACCTATTATTAGTGATTTCTGAGTAAAATTGTAAACAATAATATACTAACATCAAAACTAAGACACAGGGCTTCTAAGTGATTTCCCTCCTGCTGGATATTTGTAGGAAATATATAATCAAAGCTGAAAATTTTATATGTTTATTTTATTATTCTCTACAATTTTAGTTATGATGTTGAAAGAAGCGGAACAGAATAAAAAAGTTGAAACCAAACATATTTCTAGGGAAATTAGAAAAATCTCAAAACAATATTTATTATACAACCATATGTATGTCAGTTTCTAGGGAAATAGGTAGACTGAAATGAATGAATGAATGAAAGTTTTCTGGATTCTGTTAATGCTGGTCTGATCCCATATTTAATGCTTTCATGAACTTTGAATGTTTTCTGTGGGAGGACTTGCCTTAAGGCTGGTTCACTCACCAAAGTGGCAACATGGTGTGTGAAATGACCTCTTGCCCAAGGCTGGTTGCAGGAACAACAGCACTTTGAAATTATGCCTCTGGGGAAGTTACAATGGTTTTTCAGAGGATTTGTAGAAGCAAATTTTACTCAGCTTCCTGGCCTGATCATCCTCAGGTGGTATCACCCAATTCGTTTTAAACTGGCCTGCTGGAAGCCCACATGTATGTCACTTACTCAGTTTTTGTTCTACTACCCTCTTTATCTGGGAGCTCTTTGCAGAAGGCTAAACTGGGTGAATTTTTGCATGTTATACCCTGTGTTTGTATAGCTGAGAAATGACTCACACCTCTCAGCTGCACCAGCTGTTAGCTGGCTGTAAAAGCTTAAATGTGTCTTGCTGCATTGGCATCTTAACATGTGCAAATTCATAACTGCAGTTGCCAACAGAGTGCTGTGCAATAATGGCAGCACAGACTGCTTGTTCCAAAATGCCCTCTTGACTGTAGCTTTCCTTCCAACACAGAGCTGCCTTCTATGCTTCTGCCATTCTTGGGCATCTTTAAAGTTGGTCAAATACTGCATCTGAACTGCCCTGTGTGAGCATTTTTACAACTCCCTGATGTATCACCAATTTCCTGGTGGAGGTCTTGAACTCTTGGTGCATTTTTGTTGTCATTTTCACAAAAAAATTAGCAGACCCTAGACAAAACTATCTATGTGTGCTTGGTGCTTGAAGCACAATCCTGTGCTAAACAATCTGACTGCATGCACATTTTAACATTACCAGTAATTTTTATGGTTTTTTTGCAAGACAAGCAAGTTACCTTGGTAGAAGATTGAATGCCTCAAGAATCTGAGTACATGTGCATTTGTTGAAATCTCTGCAGTCAGAATAGTTTTATTGACATTTTCCCAAATCACATCTCAGAAGTTTTACGCTTTTTATAGTTAAAACATTGTAGTAGTTAAAACACTGAAACACAAAAACTTTCAGTTAGCTGATTACTTAAATGCTGGATGGAGCATTTATTTTTAATGTTCTTTTTTAAACTGTGGTACTGCTTCTGTTTCTATAGGGAGGAATAAAATTCTCTACAGTTTTACAAGTGTGTCTTCAACAGCATTAGTGAAATGTAGAATGGAAAGCAAGGTCTCTCTCTCTTTTTTATACACATGCAGTTTATTTTTGGTGAGGAAAACTGCTACAGATGTACAAGAAATAGGAGCCTCTAAAAGAAACATTTGAAAAGAGTAAGTACAGAGATTAATTTTTAATTCTTGATTACATGAAAATTCCAACAACTGGTTTTGAAAAGTGTAGTTGTGTATGCCTACTCAAGTATCATTCCCATTCAGAATGACCATTTATACTATTGTTATTTTATAGGCAATGTAGCTGTGAACAAAATGTGGTGGCTACTTTGTTTGGAAAAACAGGTCTTGAGCTACCTGCATTTATAACACAGACCTAAATATGAAATTGAACCCCAGTATTAGTGTCTTTCAGGGATTCATTTTTTTCTTTTTCTTCCCCCCGCCCCCACCCCCCCTGAATTGGGAAATTTTATAATCTTAAAATTATTATTAAGCTACTATTGTATCTTTTTAATATTTTCTGGATGTCTGTAGAATGCTATATCAAGTGAGTTAGACAGGATGTTACTTGAATGAATCACACATTTTATATGTAATTCTAACCACAGTTATTTAAATTTTTTTTGGTAAAGATAATAAATACTGAAACACTAATTTATAGCACTTAATCTCATTTTTATAGCACTAATTTTTAAAAATCCACCATAATAAAAATATATGTAAAATAGGTAGTTAATTTGCTTTTGCAGATTCATTTTGAAGAAATATTTTCAAGCCAAAATCCCTGTCTGCACTAGATAGATATAGCAGTAATTTATTCCAGGATGTGTTAATGAAAATAAATGTAAAAGACCTTCTCACAATGTCTTTTTCAACCTTGGAATAAGTTAAATAAAGTTCCTTAGTTGATCATAAACCATAAACTTGTGTAGCTTTGGTGATATATGTTCTGTCAATGAGTCAGACTCCTCAGCAATGAAATAATTATCCTGATCAATAAAGTAAATTAGGAATAAAAGACAGAGTGTAAGAGGAAGATGCTGGGTAGGACAGTGAATAGGGTGTTGGTATTTAAGTTGTTTGATCTTGCTTTTATACAAAACCTGACAAAACTGAAAACAAAAATGCCAAGATTAGCTTCTGTTGAACAAATTTTATTTCTAATCTTAAATAAATAGTCATGGTCAGTCATACCAGAAAGGCTGCACTCAAAAGACCTCCTGAAGTTTAATGGGACTTAATGTTGTGATTTTTAAATGCTGCAGCTGGCACTGACATCCTTTGTAAGCTCACCCCTAACTTGAAGATAAAGTGCTGTGGTGTATCAGGTATGTCAGAGGTAAGAAGCCTGTGCTAGAGGAGCCCTATGGATTAGTGTGGAGTTTTTCCCTGCTCAGTATCTGATCTTTAGAATTAAGGAGCCTGGAAGAAAAAAAAGTCTATTGAGTAATCTGCGCCCGCTGTAGCAGCAGCACATGAAGAACGAACAGCTGTGTCTCAGTCTGCCCCAAGCTTGTCCACCAGTTGCAAGCTCGACGTAATTGTATTTAAAGCTGGTGTGATTGTGTGGAAAAAGTTGTGTAGTTTAGTGGCAGTAGGATATTTTAAGTTATTTGACCATTCACTAAGCAAATTAAACACAGACACATGGGAAGTATCAAAGGCACAGCACCACCTTACTAGAGAGGACAAAAAATGTTCAGTTGGCTCCTCCTACAGCCAACCAAAGAAAGCAAAAGGTGTAAAACCCCCCAGGACGACAAAAGGACAGAAATGCTCTCCCTAGAGAACCATTTAAACTGACAGCTTAGAGACAAATAGGATTTGCTATGGGATGCAGGGGAAAGAACAATTTGCAATGGGTCAGTCATAAATCCAGGGATTTTATGGAAGGGGATTTTGGTGTGTTTAGTGTATTATGGGATGCATAGAGGAAAGAGCAAAGGCTTGGAAAAGGAAGGATCCAGGTGGGCTGGGATGAACTGGCATGGGAAAAGAGAGGGGCAAGGGCTAAAAAGGTCTGGTCTTGTTTGAACACCTTGCTGCTCAGTAAACTTGTGTGACAGCTCTTGTGCTTGAACTGCAGTTTGTCCTGTGTTCTCATTAAATCCTAATTCTGTATTCTGTGACTTTCTCAAGGGGAGCAGTGAAGGGGGAAGAGCTGATCTCTGCTTTCTGGTGAGAAGCAACAGGACACAAAGAAATGAAACAAAATTGTGTCAGGGAAAGTTCAGACTGGACGTTAGGAAAAGGTTCTTCACTGAAAGGGTGGTTGGTTACTGGAACAGGCTTGCCAGGGAAGTGGTCATGGCACCAAAGTTGCCAGAATTCAAGGAGTGTCTGGATTATGTTCTTTGTCATATGGTGTAGCGTTAGGTGGTTCTGCAAGGAGCAGGGAGTTGTACCCAATGATCTGCATGTGTCCCTTCCAACTTCTGCTATTCTATGAATTTGTGATTCTAATTAATAATTCGTTCAAATTATATAATAAAAAGACAAAGATTACCTTGCAAGTTAATATCAAGCCATTATAATAGGGAAGGATTTCAAAATGTGCTCTGATGATTTATTGTAAAAATGTTTCCATCATGACCTACCCTTCCAAATTTAGAAGTCTTGAGGCTTAGGATCCCATCCTGTGGAGAAAGCAGAACTTTCAAAGTGCTTCATTCCATCCTAAAATTAATCTCCATTTGGAGGTGTGTTTCTCTCTAGCAGACAGGGGAGTCTGGATGACTGATATTAGGAAATTAATCTCACTCAACTAAAAGTAGGTAAAATGAATCCCATCTAAATGACAACTTGATAGTTTAGAACAGGACTGGAAATGTTATCAGTTCAGTGAAAAACAGGCTGGCTGTCACAGTATAGAGAAAATAATCTTAATGGGACATTGACATTAGATGAAGCATTTCAAAGGCAGATTGTGTTTACCATTTTAGATCAGTTCACAATTGTGCAGTTGAAACAAATCTTTTGATTGTCCCCACTTTCTGTGCTTTGGTTCAGACTGTGGAGCAGCATTTCTTTCTCATGGGGCTGAACAAGATGCAGTCCAATTTGGACTGCAGACCAGACCAGAGTTAGTCTAGAGTAAGTCCCCTTAATGCGTGTAAGCGGGGGTTTCTAGTCCTCAGCTTCAGCTGCTTTGTTTTATTAAGCACCAGTAGGTTTACTTTATAAATACAGTCCTATAAAGATGCATTAATGCTAAGTAATGCCTCTTCATCTCAGCCTGAAGGGAGGGGCTCCTCACAGGGTGCAGAGGTACAAAAAAAGTCCTTGCTGCTGCCTTCACTTTTTGTATAGTAGACTTAGGTTAATATCAAAAGTGACAAGACACAGTAACACTACAAAAGGAAAATCCATCAAAATGTTTACTTCAGCTGTCTCATACATTACTTATGCCTAAGAAATAAGACATAGAAATGCTTCCATCTGCTCTTACCTCTTTTTTCAGCTAACAGCAACTTTTCTATAGAGCCAGAAAGATTTAAGTCATTATGAATGAGCTGTTTTGCCCAAAACAGATTTTTAAGACCTAAAATTTTCACTATAAAACACTGTGCTCAGGCAGTCAATTTACTTTGCACACTGTTAAAAATGGTTAAATCTGGCAAATCTATATTCCATACTTAATATTCAATACCAGTTTATAGTATATTGCTCAGTCAACATTCCAAGGTTTTGGAAAAAGTATTCTTTATTCATATTCCTGAATACAGTAGAAAGGATTAGATGAAATGAAACATACACACATTTTTAAGTGACTGTAAGAAACCCATGTATTTAGAAACAGACTGGTTTTTTCTACATATTTGCCCAAGTACTTGAACACTGATTTTCTACATGTTAATATATGTCTCAGGATGACTCCTGGTGCACACACCCAGCCCAATCTCTCTGACTCCAGCTCCAAACCACATTTCAGAAGATTTTTCAAGCTGCAAGTTGCTAATATCTTGTAAGGAAGAAGCAAATGGCATTGTTATGCAGCTGGTTTGGGTAAATGAAGATTTTTTCACTGCCAGTTTTATGCAAGATGAAGCTGCTTGCCTGCACTATGCACTTCCAAATTTTAGCAATGTTGTCACAGAACTGTTCTAGCTGTTCTATAAAATATATTTAATCATGACTCCATTCATCTCTATATTCTGCCTTTTCTCATCTGTCTTAGATTCTGTTAGAGGTAACTAGCCCACAAGGGTCTGGGCTTAGAGAATGTCTCCTGTATCAACAAGGCTCGTGCAGCTCTGTCTCTTCAGGCTGTAGTGAGGCTGAGCACATATTCCCCAGCAGGTGCAAACACACACCCCGCCCGCACTATAAACTGTACCTATGACCAGGCACACAGACTGAAACAGAGAGAGAACAGTGCTTTTATCTGCACGCTCATAAACACAGGACTCACATAAACATGCATCCATGTTAGATGACTTTTTCTGCTTCTCAGTTCCAGCCGAGCAATATTGGAGTTTGCTATCTGCAACAGGCACAAACATACACATGATGGCTCTCTCAGGTAGCTGGTGTTAGAAGCAGTTGACCCAGTGGCTGGCACCTACACCCAGGTGTCGTGGAGTTGTTGTCCCCTAGAAACTCAAACCCCTCACACCCATGATCCAGCTTTTGAAGGCCCTTTGATGCTACTCCAACCTATCACCCTTCTCTGCTGTCCAACTGGACATGAGCTACTGTTCACACAGACATGCAGAGAGGAAAGGGAGTAGAGTGTCACTGTATGAGGATGTTGTCAGCCTTCTCTTCTCTTGGCTGAGCAAGCTGAGAGACCTCAGACACTTCTCATAAGTCTTGTGCCCGAGACCTTTCTCCACCTTGTCTCTGCTGCCCTGGACACACTCTAATACTTTGGTGTCCTCCTTATATTGATGTACCCAAAACTGCAGACATCCTTCATGGGTTTGGGAGTGGGTTTAAAGTGTGGCTGCAATTCCTTGCATCATAACCAGATCTTGCTTAATGATGAATGTGCTTCCTAGTCTTCCATCCTCACCCTAACCCCAGAATTACTGCTGCTCTAGGGCTTTTTTGCATGTTGCTGAAATCAGTCTCTTCAGAAAAATGCATTGCACCACATTAATTTTCTTCCATAGCCATTTTGTCTAGTTTGGAATATGCTTGCTTAGTGAGGGAATTGGAAGAGTGTTTCCCACATATGCTCATATATTGTATCTTGTTCATACTAAGTGCTTTTTTAAAAACAATATATAACCCCATTAAATACAACCTGTGGTAAAATATGGATTATCTCAAAGATGGAAATGTTTTTTCTGTTATTTCAGTGATATACCACATGTCCTCTTTTGTTATCTCCAGCTCTTAAAGTGAAACTGCAACTACTGTCCACAAAAAAAGGAAAGCTATGGTTTTGCAAAATGCTGAGGAGTGCTATGGCAGTGACTCTTAAAGGACTTGAATGACAGGAGAAAAGTCACATATTTACTATTTATCTGTGTGGTTAACCAGGGAAATATTGTGGAACTGCAGTATTTCAGTTGTGTGGGTAACTGTACACGGGGAGCAAGGCTGTGCAAGAACATAGCTAGATGTCTAAAACACCTGTAGAATCCATTACAGATGACATAATTTGAGGGGGCATCCCTGAGGTATGGGTACACTCAGCACACATAACATAAGTTATCAGAATGTTTTAAAACTGTTTAGTTATTGATTATAGCTTTAATGAGGTTTTACATGATAAATTCTCTGGACATTATGTCTTTGAGTATTTCATCTACCTCCTTCCTTTTATTTTTCAAAATTATGTATATTTTGACCTTTTTTTTTTCTCCTTGTGTTGAAGTGTTTCCGAGAATGCCTCACTTCAGAAGCCTAATGGTGATACTGGTTATATTCCTTCCGGTGACATACCACTTATACAGAACATGCAGGATACAAGCACTTTTCTGAGCTATATGCAATCTCAACAAAATGACTACATTTTTCATCTGTGATCAAAATGACCTAATTAAACATGTGAGCAGTCACAGGGGGTTTGAATGGCTAGTAGAACAGTTTTATGCTTGCTTGCAGTAATTTCACTGGAATAATTATTTGTCTGATCAGTAGAATGGATCCATGGAGGGAAAGTAAATGTCAAGTGTTGTTCTATTTTTTCCATGTATTTCCACAGTCAAAGTATGCTGCATTTTTAAAAACATCTTTGGCTGTATCACAATAAGCAGCCACATGGCAGTTGGTCCATGTTAACTTGAGAGGAGAGCAGCAGAGATCAGATTTCAATGACTGAAATCTTCATTTCTGAGTAAAAAGAAAAAGGGAGGGAGGGAGGGAGGGAGGGAGGGAGGGAGGAAGGAAGGAAGGAAGGAAGGAAGGAAGGAAGGAAGGAAGGAAGGAAGGAAGGAAGGAAGGAAGGAAGGAAGGAAGGAAGGAAGGAAGGAAGGAAGGAAGGAAGGAAGGAAGGAAGGAAGGAAGGAAGGAAGGAAGGAAGGAAGGAAGGAAGGAAGGAAGGAAGGAAGGAAGGAAGGAAGGAAGGAAGGAAGGAAGGAAGGAAGGAAGGAAGGAAGGAAGGAAGGAAGGAAGGAAGGAAGGAAGGAAGGAAGGAAGGAAGGAAAAAAGTATCAACTAGTTATTATTTTAAAACAGGCTTACACAGTATTGCTAATGCTTGTTTTGCTGGCAATGGTAAATAAAAAAAAAAAGGAAATGGGAAGATGCTTGGACTATGGGAACCATGACATGCAAACGACATGCAAACTAAGCTTTGGCATTGTTCCTGTGAGTGTTTCTAAAGAATTGTATAGGAGAGTGCAGAAAAGAGATTTTTTAAATTACAATTTCAAACAAATGTTTAGAAAAAATGTTCACATAGAAGTTCAGTACGGGCATGTTCATAAAAATCATTTTGTGTCAGAGAAAGAGAAACTGTTATGTACTTCTTTTTGTTCTCTCACTATTGATACTTTTCTCTTGAACAATAGGAGATATCTCTTTTTCTTTCCTGAATGACTTCTGGGATTCTACCATATATTGTTTGCACATTGCTTTTACAGACATGGTTGTCTTTGCTTTTACAGACATGATTGTCTTTCCTGGGGAGCTTAGTCATAATAATTGAACCTGAACTGAGGGAATGTATGGACTTGTACAGTTCAGTTACAATGACTGCTGAAATTTGTACAGGACAAGCCCTCTCTGATGTAGAGAGCTGATTTACTAATGGTGCCAAACCTCTCATTCACAGCAGTTCTTGTACTCTGTGTCATTCATTAGTGATACAGGGCTTTTTTACATTAATCAAAGCAAAGTTAACGGTGTGCTTATTTACATATACATGTGTATGTGAGTGTGTGTGTGTGACAAACTCTTTCCCAGCCTTAGGCTTTTCCTTGCTTTTTTGATAATTCTTCATTTACAGTATGCTTGGTAATTGTTAAGATGATTTCAGGACTGAGATGCACAAGTGTGGGGTGGTTTTTTTTTAGTGAAGGAGTGGGACAAGTAATCAGTTTGGGTTCTATTTAATTTTTTTCCAGTGGTGTATTCAAGTAACAAACTTTTCTTTTTACATAGTGCAATATAGCAATAACCTGGAATTTTCTCTATGGCTGTTAGGAGGTAGCTATTAAAAGTATAACAGTTATACAAAAGCATTTTTTTTCCCAGATTTCTTTGTAATCTTTGTACCAGCTAATATTTTCTCAGCTTGACTTGCTGGTGTTCCCAGTGAGAACATCTTCCACAAATGGAACCAGGCATCTCACTGCCACTCAGTTTGATAAGAGAACAAAATGATCTACTCATGACAGCAGTCATCTCTGGAAAAATGAAGCAAGGAGACATGGCTCCTTGGCTGGTACAACCTTGCAATTTCATCTCTTGTCAAGAGCTTACATCACTGTGTCAGCTTTAGATTTGGACCTTAATAAGGTACAGAAACAGATATTCTCTCTACGGCTGCTGTCATTTCATTCCTGAAATTGCAGCAAATGTCCTGAATTTCATGTCCTTTCTGAGGGGTTTGCATGTTAAGAAAGCTACTGAAGTTTGATAAAATGAGCACCCTGGTTTTGTCAGTTGCCCACAAGAGTAATTCATGTTGGCTTTTTCATCTTTCTTTCTAAATGTGGAAAGGTCACTGAAATTAACCATTTTGATGTGAAATGCTGCTTTTTAATCTATCAACATCTAGGGAAGGCTGAATGCCACTTTTTGTATTTCACAAGGTAAAAACACATCTGTCATATCTTCTGCAGTAACACTCCTTTCCTTACTTTCTACAAAAATTATCAGAATATCTTGGAAGGAGTTTAATGGTTTTCATTTTGGTTTGTTTTGTTTTTTTTTTTTCTATTTAATATGATATAATTTGATATATTATTGAATCTCTTTCATGCAGAGGTTTAAGAACTCATTGTCCTTGAGAAATCATGCCCTATGTAGGCCATACATGTGTATTGCTTTGACTTTGGTGACTCTGGATGGGAAACAGTGAATAAAAACTTCAACTTGCTGTTACATGAACTATTCATCCACTTGAAATGTGGGAGCCTTCTTTCACAAGGCAAGCAGTCAAGACAAGATGGCAAGCAAAAAAACTAGAGACAGTACTCTGATCCTCTCAATTCAGAGGAATAAGCCTGCACTTACTCTATGAATTGTTGATGAGGCAGTAGATGGAAGAGTTAGGAGAACTGGATGATGATGCACAGTTTTTGAAGAACTTTGCAAACAAAGAGCCGCACTATTTCCATGCGCTAACTATGCACCTGGAAGTTACATCAAAAGGCATTAGTTGACTCCAGAAAACTCTCTGTTTCTATCTTTTAGGATGCTAAAAGATGACTTCTAAGATGTATTCTAATGGGATTTAGTTATCTCCTAAAATACCACTATAAATTTTACAATAGGGTGGTTTTTACAGGATAGGTGAAGACTTTCTGTCTTCTGAGTTGGATGCATTCTGAGATTTTCTGTATGTGACTTTTAGGAAGGTGACTTGTTGTTTGTGCTTGTTGTGTTTATGAGTGAAAGCTTTGAGGTAACCTTGAAAATGGTATGTGAAAGGACTGTCTAATACAAGCAAGGATGCTTGACTCATTTGAGATTTTAATTTCTCAAGAATTTAATAGAAACTCCAGAAAAGTACAATGTGTATGGATAATATATCACTGTGTACCTAGAAGGGCTCACTTGAAAAGAATTTTTTTCTCAAAAATTTACCTAGTTTCTAACAATTCTAGTAATCTGCAGAACTCAAAAGCTTTCTGCATGTATCTGACTGGAAATTACTTCATTTGGCATATTTGATGTCAAAAAATGTTTTGCCAGGGAGAATTTTCTGTGAAATTCTTTAATCTTTGAAGTAAATTCACACACATCTTGCTAGATGAATCTCCTTATACAGTGTTTGCTCTTTTGTCACCTACTATCAAAGTCTCTAAAAGAAAAAAAAAAAAGAAAAGAAAATACAAGGATAGACAACTGATTGGTAAATGCAGTTGGAAATCATCCTGGGTTTCCTTCACATGTACATACATGCAGAAACTTGCATATAATAAAGAGGTGTTTCTTAAAGATGCATAGTCATTCTCAGTTTTTGTTCCTCTACTGACAAGCAATGATTTGTTATTCTACCAGACCTAGTTTTAACTCTTTTTTTTTCCATTTGACTAGCAGCCTTGCAGTAATATAAATATTGCAAGACTGCTTCATAACTACAGAGCTTTTGAATGAAAAGATTTTGACAAAAACTCTTTAATTGCCCAGGACTAAATGGTAGACTGGTAATCTTTACTCAAACTTTATTTTAGTGGTTCCCAAGGAAGGTTGTACATAAAAGCCTTTGTCTCTCTGCTTAAAGTAAATATAAAACTGGGCATAGTGTCCTGTATTCCAAAGTGGTGGAACACCAGAGGTGGCATTCCCATACCAGGGGATTGTGTAGATGACCTTTGCACATATTTTGACATGAGTAGAGGGCTGGGGTTTTTATTTGTTTCTTTCTTTCTTGGGCTCTTGTGCCATACTGTTGTAAAATTTATAGTGGCAGTTTAGGAGATAACTAAATGTTTAATTTTTGTCTTCTCACCAAGGACTTCTTTTCTTGCTGTTGTAAAAGCCACTGGCATGTAAAGATACAGCTTATGATATGGAGAAAGGCATGTTCCTTCCACTGGCAGAAGAAGGGTGTATTTTCACAGGAAATTTTTTGTCAGTAATAGTGCTGTAATTCTTTACTGACTCAGACATGAACCATAGTCAATTACACTACAATGTTTATATCTCTGTACATTGCGAAAACACTGACATTTAAAAATAATTTCTTTTAGGAAAATATAAGGGACTATGTATTACACAGTAGTTTCCCTGAAATGTGAGGAATATTAAGTACAATTTCATGGAAGAGGTTTAGTTCTTTGGTTACATGGATTATTCTGCCTAAGACAAAGTAATTTCTGTTCAGTTTCTTTCATTTCTTATGTCCTCCTGTTTTTCTCTGCTCTACACTGGAGACAATATCCTTTCAATGTTTTTTGCTTTCCTGTCTTTAACCTTTGTCTACCAGTTCTCAGTTTCATTTCTCTGAAATAAACTGATTTTAAGAAAAAAAACAAACCATGAAAGAGACTTCTGTCAAGAGAATGGTGAAACTGATATGATGGAGCAGCAACCACCAGTGTCATGGAGAGCCAGCCAGGGTGATAATAGTTTAACACAGATCTGCTGTAACCACAGTCCAGGCAACCGTGCCCTTGGGCAGGATTATCCATTTAGTTTAAAGTGGCTGGAAGCTAACTTTCCAGAGATACTTCGGCAGCATTACTCTTGCTGTGAGGCCCTTTGCTCCCCAGTGGCGTCATCTGCTTCTTAAATGTCAGTGCAGTGTTTGACTGCTGCCTGTACATTGATTCTGTACAGCATTACTCTATAAAAGCTAAAGGTTACTGTTCTACTGGTGGAAAGTGTGGGAATGATTTGCAAGAGCAAAGCTAAAATCATAAAAGGAAGGAACTCAATAGATCAGGGCATGCCCTAAAACATGCTGGTATAAAATTAATCAAAAAAGCTGTTCCAGCTCCTGCTCCCCCTGTCTACCAACTTAAAGGTTGGGAAAAATAGAGGAAACCATAAAAAAAACATTTCTGCAGGAGACAGATGGTATCTTAAATGTTTTGAAGATACAATTAAGCGTTCTTATGGTAGGATATCACTTTCTGCAACTCTTCCAAGTCTTATAGTTAAATTACTGAATATTAGTTTTTGGGGGGTGTGTGATTGTTTATTAGAATGAGTCCTTTAGGTCATTGCACAGGGAATGCAAGTCCTTTGTATCTGGTCAACTAGCTATTTTCAGAACTGAGCAGCAAACTTTATTGCAAAAATTTGCTGAGGTACTGAAAACAGTTTTAGCAGTAATTTTAGTGCATGCATGTCTGATTATGGAGCAAGCAACCATATGGATTAATAGCTGTAGGGGTCTGCAAGAGAAACGGCGTTACATATCTGAAGTTTTCTTTTAAGATTTTCAGCTCATTTATATATGCAATTCCCTGAGGAGCTGGGAACTAGAGCTGAGATGTCTGGTATAGAACTGAGGCAAGGCTTCTGGAGGCCTCAGGGAAGAACAGTTGTTCCTTGAGTATCAATATTGAATATTCAAATTTCAATATTGGATGAATGGAAAGAAGTTGGCTTCCTTGCCTCTGGTCATCTGTGACAGTAGCAGTTAAGATATTATACTAACTTGTATTAATATAAATACTAGCTTCAAAAGCTTTCCTTGGCAGCCATTTTTTAACCCCCAAATTATTGAAAGAAGAATAAAAGAAACCCTTTAACTACTTGAGTTTAGAATAATTTAATTGGCAGCTTCAAACGCATGAGATATTTTCTGTATATACACTTGGGATTAAATAAGAAAAGAAAGAAAATAGAGATACCCTTTGGATTGCCCCATTATCTTCCACTGATTTAATTTGTAAGCAAATGTTTGCATCATACAAAAGTGCTATATCACCTTTCATTCTGTAAACGTATAAATGGATGTGGACTGTCAGGTATTGGGATCACTAATACAAGAAATTACATATAAGCAACAATTTTTGATTCCAAATTCTCTGTTCTACTGAGGATTTAGGTGGCATTTTTTTCAGGTAGTGTGTGCAGATTGTCTGTCAAACTCTGTTTCCTTCCACCAAGTCCCCCACATACTTTAATGAATACTTAATAAGGCAAATCATCCCGTGTCTGACAGGCTATGTGTGCTGTGGTAATCTGTGCAAGCCAGTTCCATGTTTCCCTTCTTTTGCTCATTTACTATTCTGTCTCAGTGGCTGAACACAAACCTCCTCTATCACTGCAGCTTAAATGCAGCCAGTCACTTTGACGATCTGACTAATGCTCAAGTACAACAAACATGAAGATAAACATCTTCTGCCAAGAGAACCTCCATTAGCAGCTATTGTGCACGGATGTGGGCTAAGCAGCAGCTGATTTCTTTGTTGCCCAGCACTCTGCACCAGCAGAATCATGCTTGTGACAGTTAATGTGTGCCCTATGACTTTCAATGCAGTCCTAAAATCAGAGGCAAGACCATTTAGACTGATTATCACACAGTCTTCTGATATTTTAAGATGGTTTCATCCTTTCCCTTCCTTTTGAATTGTAGACTTCCTGGAAACATCCTTGCAGCAGCAACTGTACCAGTATCAGGCTGACAGCTAAAGATGAAATGTAGTGTTTGATTTCTCCCAACATCTGACATGCTGTGCAAATGCCAGTGTGTCTGTTTCAGTTCACTTCAGAGTGTAAATTCTTTTTCCCCCTTCCCCCATAGAATAACCAGGATGATATTTAAGAAAACATAGTTCTGATATTAAATGAAGTACAGGTGATTAAGAGCAAACAGAATGTCAAGAAAAGGTTATAGGTTAAAATGTTCCTCATTGTAATTCCAAATCTTTTCAGTGAACTCCTTCATCATATCCTAATAAAACCAGCTTGCTGCATGAAAATTGGTTTCTGAAAATCTTTGTGCCAGTTCTTCCCTGAAAACAATAAAAGTATTAGTATTCATTCTTGGTTTATCTGGAGCCTACTATTCATCTTTTAGATAAATTAATAGCATTGCTCTTGCCCTAGATCTTGAACCTCAGCATCAGTCAGAGCAATGGGTTTTAGCTTCAGTTTCTGTCACCAGGCTGAAAACCTCTGTTAGAATCATAGAATATCTTGGACTGGAAGGGAGCCACAAGGATTGTTGAGTTTAACTTGGGGCCCTGCACAGGACATCCCCAAGAGCCACACTGTGTGTCTTGAGAGCATTGTCCAAATACTTCTTGAACACTACCAGGCTTGGTGCTGTGACCACTTTCGTGGTGGGCTTGATCTAGTGCCCAATCACCCTCTGGGAGAAGAAACTTTTCCTAATGCTCAACTTAAATCTCCCATCTCAGCTTCATGCTGTTCCCTCAGATCCTGTCCCTGGTCACCACAGAGAAGAGATCCATGTTAAACTCATTCTTGGCTTGCCCCTCCCGTTCCCCTCATGGGGAAGTTGTAACTGCAGAGAGGTCTCCCCTCAGTCTCCTCCAGGCTGAACAGACCCAGTGACTTCAACTGCTCCTCATACGGCTTCCCCTCAATGCCCTTCACCACCTTTGTACCCCTGCTTTGGATTCTCTCTAAGAGCTTAATGTCATATTTGTGGCATCCAAAACTGCCCCCAGCACTCGAGGTGAGGCTGCCCCAGTGCAGAGCAGAGTGGGACAATCCCCTCCCTTGCCCGGCTGGCAATGCTGTGCCTGATGCCCCCCAGGACAGGGCTGGCCCTCCTGGCTGCCAGGGCACTGCTGACTTATTTTTCTCTTTTTTTTTTGTATTTCGAGTTCTTTTACTCAGAGTTTGGGTTAAAAGGCTTTTCTTCTAATTGATGTTTATTATTTTCTTATCTGTAGCACAGCTGCACGGTATGTGCCTCTTAGTTGGCAGGGTGGAAAATGGCTGTGAGTTTTAACTTTCAAGGCTTTTAAAAGTCTAAATTAACCAATTATGAAATACAACTAATATGTTTTTACTTACAACCCAATTGCTAAATTTTCATGTCCTGCAGTGTGGGACTTTTGACCCAATGACAGATCATTCAGATTTGTGAAGCAGAAGGAGAAAGAAGAAGACATAAATCCACACCCCAAATCCTCCATATTGTTACACTTATATATAATTATATCCCAGAAACCTAAGTTCTCTAAACCCAGGGTTCCAACACTGACTCATGTTCAACTTGCTATCGACCAGGACCCCCAGGTCCCTTTCTGCAGCACTGCTCTCCAGTTTCTTGTTGTCCAGTCTGTCCATACATCCTCCCCATCCCAGGTGCAGAATCTGGCACTTTGTTAAACTTCATAGAGTTGGTGATTGCCCATCTCTAATTTGTTGAGGTCTCTCTGAAGAGCTTCTCTGCCTGTGAGGGAATCAACAGCTTCTCCCAAATTAGAATTTTTGGCAAACTCTGCATTGTGACCAGTTGTTGTGTTTACCTTCAGGTATTTTTCAGTGACTCCCAGAGCAATCTTCTCCATAATCTTACCGGGCACTGAAGTGAGACTGACACAGGCTTGTATTTTCCAGGGTCATCCTTCTTGCTTTTCTTGAAAACTGGGACAACATTTGCCAGCTTCCAGACAACTGGGACCTGTCCATACTCCTAAGCCCTTTGAGAAATCATGTGATCACCTGGAATAATCTTTCCAGTAGTTAAAAAGGCAATCTGTAGAATGTAACCATTATTTTCTGAAGAGAAGAGATTGTTTCTGAGATTGTTTGTGCTTTTGGTTTTTTGTTTTCTCTTTAAGGTTAGTTTTTCATCATTTAGCTCCTAGGATTGCCTTGCCATACAATCAATTTGATACCCATGTAAGTATGAAGAAAATTGGGTGATTTCCTGGTCGGAGTGTGGGACAGTGAGGGGGCAGGACCACCCCTTCACACTGAAGCTGCCTGCTAGATTGGTTTAATTGTCCTGTGAGACAACACCTCCATGTTGAGCCTTTCTTCTGACATTTTTTGATGACAATAACTTTCAGCATAAATTTCCTTTGATTGATCAAAACAAGTTATGTTTGGTTTTTTTTCTTAATGTTTTGCTATTGCAGTACTCATAAGTTGTTAATTTAATGTGGATAAATCAATGCAGTTATCTGGGTTGATGCATGAAGAGTTTTCCTCAACAGTGAAATTTAAGAAGTTACATCTCCCAAAGTTAATCAGACTACTAAGCAGAAGAGTAGCAGCATTTCCATTTCATTTTCTTCCCTAGGTAAATCAACATAGCTTGAGTTTTGTTTTCAAACTGAAAAATATCCTTTTAGCAGTGGTACTGTATCTTGTCTGCCTCACTTTTCATGTAAAATCCTAGTTAAAACACAGGAATTCAAACTGGTGAGGGTAATATCCAGGCAGGAAAAAAACAAGTACATAAAACTCCAGAGTAATAGTATGGAAAATCGTGTATTTTAATAAACCATATCTGGAGACTAAAAATTAAAAAAGAAACTAACTATACACTACTTATTGCCAGAAAAGAATAATAAATATAAAGATAGCACTAGAGAGGAAATTTAATTACCTGATGACCACATGTTGAAACCTATCATAGAGGAGAATTCGAATGAGAATCTCAATAGATGACATGGAAATTACAGGATGCACAGGCTTAGAGATTGTAATGAACTCCTCTGCCATATTCACGGACCTAAATTCCCATGTATTATGCTGCTGACATAAGATCACAGTATATTATTCTGTCTGCTGCTCTACCAATGATCCTTTTAAAACATTTTTGGAAGACACTGCCCAGGGAAGTTCTTGAGTCACCATCCCTGGAGGTAGTTAAAAGATGAGTAGATGAATGAGAGACGTAGTTTAGTGCTGGACTTGGCAGTACTGGATTCGTGGTTGGACTTGATGATTTTAGAGGTCCTTCCCAACCTAAATAATTCCATGATCTATGTCAATTTTGTTGTCTCTGCTCTCAGAGCAGTGATTCTCTCCTATATTTGTATAACTTTTGCCATGTGTTAAACTCTGACTTAAAAGGCAGAGATCCTAATACATCTAGAATGCAATTGGTGTTCAAGGGGTTTAGGTATGGAATTGGATGCTCGGACTTTCACACAGTTCTATTGTTAAACATGAAAATTCTGGGAACATCATAACAACAAAAACTGTAGGCAGATGTCCAGACCTGCACAAATTATATACATGAACACATGCTTTTATCCAATGGCTTCTACATCAGCTGAGAAAAAGAACTTCCCAGAACCTCAGTAGAGAGACACAAACATAAATTTTTTCTTTATTAGTTACAAAAAGACTTGCTAAAGCTTGACATAAGGCACTGGATTTTTTTTTTTAATTGAAAAATCTCAGCACTTATTCTAACTTCCCCATTTTGCAGATATCTAGCTTACTTCTTGGCAAACAATAATTACCCACAGCAAAAATACTCTGTGCTACTCCAAAAAAAAAGAAGTCTTAAAAATCCCCCTCAAATATCAGATTCTAATGAACTACAAATCACAGAGATTTTTATCTCTTGCTCCTTGTTTTTAAAATAATTAAAATATGTGTTTGCTTACTTCAATGTTTACTTTAAATTCTCAATAATCAAGGTAAAGGAAGCAAGTTTGTGTTTCTTTTACTTTGATCAAATGTTAGACTTAATTGCTTGCTGAGTTGACTGATATAACATTACGATTTAAAAGGAAGATTACGAATGTGGCTTTGCCTGATGACTTCTGGGAAATGTTCTGAAAAAGTAAGCCTCACAGTTTGTGTCAAATGTTAATGATTTGTTTTTAAGAGTGACTTTTGTTAACACTTGTGATTAAAGTAGGGCTAGATAGAGGCAATACCACTAATAGAGAGCAGCTGGGCTTGCTATAAATGTGGTTTTCTTCTTGTGGATTGGTTAGAAACTTTGCCCTGTGGCTGGTTCTGCTCCAGTAAATGCAGATACTTCAGTTAGAAATGGAGTTTTCATCTTCTTTTTAGATCCCAGCTGAAGCCCATATATTCTGATGAGAGGAGGAACTTGTTTTGTTGCTGTATATTGCATAAAACAGTTGGAGTTTTATGCAAAAGATAATGGTAAATTTTCCCAAGGGAAGAGAGGGAAGCAGAGGAATAGGGAAGGAGAGGAGATGCTCCTTTACAGCCGTCTGGCATTGCACAGTTTGCTTGATGATGTAATTATCCTGTCCTGTATTCTTTTCCAATATTGCAGGTGCACAACATCTCAGAATCCTGTGACACGCGTGCTGCAATACAACTTTGTGTCCCCACTGCTTTTTTCAGCACTTGTTGGCTCTCAAACTTTTTATGGCAGCATATGGCTGTCTGATGTTAGCATTTCACTGTGGACAGCATGATGAAGTTCCAACAGTCTATTGCTCCCCTAAGCCTTGTGCCAGCTAAGTGGGGGTGAATTTGTCTGGCAGATGTAGTGCTGCTTCAGGAGAGCTTGACATGAATGTCTGGAATGTGAACAAGGACTCTCTCCACCTTCCCATCCCTAATTAAAATTGTACAATCTTAGGTTGTGCTCCAACCCTACTTAGGTGCTGGCTTCTTTTGATTTTGAAAATACTATTATTTTTTAAATATGTAGAGTTTGGTTGTTTTGCTGTCCCTTCATGACGTCTCCATGGTTTTGGTCTCTATTAGCTCAGCCAGTGAGGAATAGGACCACAAATGGAAATCTTGAAATTGTGGTCCAAAGCCTTAATAGTAACTAGCCCTTTTACCTCTTTATTTAGTTTTAGTCCTATGTTGTTACAAATTTTTACTAGCTTTTGTGTGAAAGGATAAACTGTTCTTACTTTTTTTCTCTTCTGCTTCCACAGCTTCCAATATTTATGGTCTAAATATTTAGACAAATTAATAGTGTTTTAAATTGTTGACAGATATAGGCAAACACTAAATATTTTGAAAGTTTAATAAAATACCATGTGACCTGCATACCTACAGGTATTTCTTAGGGGGGAAAATACTGCAGTGTTTAGGACTATAATTTTTGTACTTCATCATCTATTTTTGGCGAAAGGAACAGAAAGTTCAGTGGAGGAATGGTGATATATCTAAGCGGAAATGTTAATATAGGTTTTGTAAAAATGTATCTATTTATGGAAATAGGCTGGAACATACACATTACTTATCTCATTTAAACAACTGGTGATTTGGAGGAAGGTTGTTAAGTACTGCCTGGGTTAGGAAACTGGCCTAAAATTCTCAGTATTTTGGAGTTGCTGTCATACTTTAAATCCCACTGTGCTGTGGTGATATGTTTTTTGATAGTATTAGAGCCAAGGGTAATTCACAGTTGCTCTCACATTGACCTACAATTTTCAGCCATTTGTTTAATACTTTAGAAATTTTCAAATGAGGCTGTTACATGTATTCTAATGCATGCAAGAGGAAGGGTCAACATTAGCCACTTAGATGGAATATTAAGAGGACAAGCCCCTCACTCCTTGCCTGGAGTTTTCTTAGGACTCAATCTTCCAGTACAATTGTCAGAAATTTGGTATAGTGTTGTTTGATATTTTAGTAAGATAGCAACTCAAATATTTCACCTGTCAGTTAAGCCCAGTATTTATTATGCAGTCATCATGTTTTATATATTTGTTTAAATAAATTCACTGATGATCTTCTCAAAAGTAATGGGGTATTTTGTTATTGCCTCTTCCTCGGCAAGTTTGTTCTGGTACATGAGTGCTCTGTTAGCAGTATGACATTTTCCATGTTAAATTCATTGTTTGCTGGTTTTGTTTGTTTGTTGTTTGATGGAGTAGCTTATCTCAAGATGCATTTAGAGACAATATTTACATCCTATTTCAGTTCATAATTTGTAGTGCTTATAAAGCTTACATGGCATTGAGGTTTTTTTCTGTGGCACAAATTTAAACCCAGGGAAAAAAAAAGTCTATTCAGACTGCAAAGATTGAATCAAACCAAATCCTTGATAGCAGGCTTCAGCTGTATAGCTCTGAATCCATGAAAATCACTAAGTGCCATATGAATGCTGGAGGAAATCTAAGGCTGCAGTCCAGTGATGTCAAAATTTTAAAGCATAACAGCCTATGTAGCTCCTATGTAAAGGTCAAAAAGCTGCAAGCAGTATGAGTGAACAGATTACCAGGACCACTCTGGACAACTTATACTGTGTAGGTAACAAAAACACAGTGGAAACTACCACTCATGAGGAGCTTCTTAGGTTGACTGAATCCCTACTCAAGGGACAACATTAATATTTATTCCAGTGGCAGAAAAAGAATCAAAGTAAGTGTTTTGCCATCTTGCTATCTTGTGACATCTTGTGGGAGTGGTTTCTACTGTAATAAAAAGTATTTTGTTTTATGTTAATTGCATGCTAATATTGACTATTAGTAGTGCTGGTCTGAGGAGCAATTGAGAAACCACAGTTGCTGGTCTCGCTTTCTAGTGTCTTGAAGTGCTGAATAGAACATTTGAATCAAGCCTGCAGATCAGTTATGTTTCTTGTTTCTGTTAGGTAAATGGTCACTGGAATGACTAGGAAATACAGTGGCCTGCCAAATCTGAGCTAGATAGAGCAGATATTTCTCAGCAGATAGTCTAGGGGTTTTTAAGAAAGACCAGGGTGATGGAAAAACTTTGTTGTAACTTCTGCCCTATAGCAAAAGCAGTTTATAAAAGACAAAGATATTTTAAATGGATAATGTACTATAATATTTAGACTATTGCCATAGTCTGTTTAGCTTAAAAGAGAGACAACTGGGAATATAATGGCACTATGTTATTCTTGACTGTACCTGTCAGGACAGCAAACACCCTCCCAAATATCCTTCTGTTCTGACTGCCAGGTCTACAGAACAAATTTGATGTGGCACCTGTCTGGCTTTGAGTTAGCTACATGTCTGAGCAAGAGGTTCCCAAAGCCTTGATAGGCATGTGTCCCCTTCACTTGGGTGATGTTTTTAAATGCAGGCTTTTTCCACTGGGATCTGTCAGAGCAATGCTGCAGCTGTGCCTTTGCCTGGCTGTGTCTTGCTGCACCTTGGCTTGCTGGCTGGCCTTAGACTTACCTCATCACCATGGGCTTCTCTGGAGATCACTGGTCTTCAGGCTCACTCTGTTCAGCTTTTGTGGGTACCGTGAGTCTTTGCTCATGCACAGGTACTGCCCTTTCAGGCTTGCTGTCACACTCAGGTGCCAGGTCACCTCCCTTTACTGAGCAACTCACTCTTGATACTCCCTACTGATAGCTGCCAACATAGTTTTTAGCATAAAGATCCCCATTTTGTGGTCATGTTGGGGTGATTTGCAAAACGAAGGATTTTCTTATAGCATAGCTTTTCTTCAGTTACATGGCAGAATTTTTATGATAAAACAAATCTGTTCCATCCCCTGATATTCAAGGTTAAAGTGTATGGTGTTTGATTCTCTTCCAGTTTTTGAATCAGGGTGTTTGATGGATATAGCACTGTTCTTTTTTTCAAATGTTCTGAAGAATATTTCTATAGTGTAAGAATGCACTCTAGAATATGGATGTGCTTCCAATTATCCTGATGGACTACAGCGCTCCACAAAATCATTAAGGTAATGTTGATGACTGTGCCCTTGAAACAGACATAGCAAAACATGCATCTGATTAGGAATAATTTGGTATAACCTGGAGATAGCCAGCACTCAATTTATACACTGGCCTTCGTGAAATACATTATATAGAGATCCATACCTGTAGCTGGACCATAGAGGGTAAAGGCACCTGCAGATTAGCCCCTTTTTTCAACACCATATTCAGCACTACGCTCTCATATAAGGCAAATATGGAACCAGTGCCCTTTTAGTTAATGGTCAGACAAAATCTGGATTCAGTGTTACCTGAAAATGAGTCCTCTGTTTGGGTGCCAATACTGCCTTTGGTGTTGATGAATATATGTGGCTTCTGGCTGTGTTTAGATGTATGCTGTCTTATGTGTAATGCAGCAAGGTATAATCTGTAACAGTAACATTAGTGCTGCAGGATCCTCAGGATCGAAACCCTGACAGTCACAGGATACTTTTGTTTTGCTAGGAATGTGTTGGGAATGAAAGACAGTAAAATGAGGAAGCAACCTTTCTCACGCTGAGACTGAAGTTTTGCACTGAGTAGCATGAGACTGAAATCAATAGCTGGGAAACTGTAGAGAGCAAAGGAACACAGAGTTGTTTTGGTTAGAGGGCTCAGCTGAGGAAGCAGAAGATGGGTAAGGTTACAGTAAGGGAATCAGAGTTTTCTGGGTATGGAATTAGAATCGGTGTTTTCATGTTTAGTTACTAAAAGTTCTCCTTTACCTGTTTGCAAATTGGACATGAGATTGGGTTAGTCACATTTCTTATATGAAAGAGAGAGAGTAGTCTGAGCCAGGTCATTTCTGATTAATGAAATGCTACAGCAACAATCTCTACACTAAGTGGTACAGAGACAGTAAAACATGAGACTGATTACAGGCCTGCAGAGAGTCTTCAATGGCAGTGATAGTAGTACAGCCCTGTAATCCGCTGCATAGTTCTGAGCCTGTTTTAATTAGACTTAATTCATGGCTTTCTCTAGCATTCAACCCAACGGCATCTTGGTTTAGCTACTTCCCTCTGTTTTGGCATGTATGCTTCTTGCCCATGCTTAAAGCAAACCTTACTGCTTTGTACTATCTCCATGTCTTGTTTCACATCCTTGTACAAAACACTGTGCTAGTGCAGAAGATGCCTGTAAAAAGAATGTTATAGCATTGTAAGTCAGCAGGCCATATCAAATCACAGACTTTGAGCTCACAAAGGCCTAGGAAAACTTCATGGCATCTGAAAACAAACCTGGAATGGGTACTTAAAGATTATGTGTCAAACTTCAGATGTCACCAGAGTGAGAGATGTTACCAAAGGTTGCTTAGTGTTAAGTACATTTTCCAGGTGACAGTAGGAAGCTTATGGATAGGCAGAATATACAGGATGTGTAGATGCTTGGAATGTAAGGACATCTAGTTTATGGGCATATATAGTTAATAGGTATTAAAGATAAAAACAAGAGACAGAAAGAGTAATAAACCCCACCTAAATACACAAACACTAAGGCACAGGAGATAACAGAGACCAAAGAGCATATCTCAGATGAGGGATTGAGCAAATGCCACTGAGGGAACAACTCAAAGTTGTGGAGATTAATATTTTGTAAATGATAAGTGGGGGATGTTTATATCTGAGATATTTGAGAAGGCTTGTGGGATTATGTGAAACTTATAGTGGGATGTTATAGGGGCAATGTGGGAATGTACAAAATTATTCCATGATGTTAGGGATGGAGCCAAAGGCAGGGAAAGGGTTGGAGGTGGATTGGAGGAGAAATAAGCATGGGAAAATGGAAATAAGGAGGACAAAAGGAGACAGTCCCATTTTAACTTGCTTGCTGGTTGCCATGTATGTTTGTCTGAGCTCTGTCCCCCATCACTGTAGTTCTTAAACACGTTGTGCTTCTTAAGGATGTTCTTAAACTCCATTCCTAAGTCTTCCTAACTCTTTTCTGTGAGATCTTGTGGTGATGTCTCACTAGCATACTTTAAAGAGGACTAACTGACAAGTGGGAGAATACCAGAACCTTGAAAGACCCAAGGTTAGACTTGGTCAGGGACCAGGTTTGCAACCAAATTTAAACGAGGCCATGGGCTTGGGCTCAGACTCTGACTGCTACCCTTTTCCCAAACTTCCATTTGTCTTTAGCATACCAGAAGCCTCAAAGGTGAGAAGAACCCTCTATGGTCCAGAAAGCACTTTAAAAAATCTAAATATATGGTCTGAGCTATGAATTACTCCAAATATTCAGGGTTAATGGTAACACACAAGGGAGACATCAAATGCCTTCAAAAGTAAGGAAAACTCACTAATACTGCAGTTGTAACAGGCTGTTGCAATATCATTAGCAGGTAGCACTTGTCATTAGCACTGGTCATTAGCGGTGGTCTTAAACATTGGCTGCCCTCACAAATGCAGGCATAGAAAAATAAAAGAAAATAAAACAAAAATCACCACTTCCCTCCCCCCATAATAATCATCGAGAGAAAAAAATAGGCTTGAATTTATCTATCCAGTCAGTTTGCTTTCTCTTCCATAGTGTACACACATTTAAGGAATTCAAAAGTTTTGTAAACCAGTCAAGACTTCCTGGGGATCACCTAGCATTTAATGAGCTCCACAAACTCTTGCAGTTATTATTTTTTTTCTAAAGAACAGGTAATTAGTCCATTTTCTTGTACTATCAGTGATACAAGACAGTGGACATTCCATATTTCCTCATTTATACCGTCAAAACATGACTTATGCCATTAGTTTCTGTCATTTTATGTTTACTAGTAGATTCTCATGCCATGAACCATCAGCATACTCATGTTAATTACCAAGCCTCTTCTCCAGGTCACTCTTACGTGTTCAAGCTTTGTGGTTGTAGTTTTTGTTCTGAGAGCAATGTGCTTTCTTTCCATTACTGGAAATGGGGAAGAAAAGCATCTTCTAGATGAGTTGATGAGCAGAAGTAGGGATAAAAAAAAAAAGTCACTTGAACTGTCAAGGACCTCTGTGCCTCCTGACCCCTAAGTAAAGCTCTTTTAGTGCCTTGCTGTGTTGAGAATCAAGGTCCTTTTCCTTTCTGCAAATTGAAGTGCTGTAACTCTCTGTTGCTAAATGATCCATGTCAATTATATTTTGCTTGAATACATATTTTCCCTCAGTTCAATTGCAGGATACTGTAGCTTTTATGGTTTGAAATTCAGCTTTTGACTGGATAAATAAGTCTGACTTACTTGCAGTCAATATTGTCAATAAGTAACAGCTATCTACCTTGCCTTATTTGACAGAGTTTTCTCCATTATTTCCCTTTCATGAAATATTCTTGTGGAATAAAACTAAAGTTAAATGAAGAAGAGAGAAATATTTTTAAATTGCCTTATATATGCAGACCAAGGTGACAGTATGGCCTTCTGGTTTTTTATGCAAGTGGTTTGAAAACAAATTTTACTTGTGCTATTGACAGTATCATTCAAATAGTCTAAAAACATTATGGTCACAGTTTCTATGCTAAAAAACTTCACTATGGCTATAATCTACTTATTGACTAATATATTACATGTATAGTGTAGCCACAGCTGCAAACAATAATGCAGGGAAAATTCCTTTCTCCTTTGAGATATTATTTCTTGCAACTGAAAAGGAGAACTGTAGGGTGTTTTGAATCAGTTGCTTCACCTATATCCAGATGACATGTTACAGATCAGATAAACAAATGTAACCTGTGAGTGATGCAGCAGTTCGTGAAATTTTGAAGGAAGTAGAAATTCTGCTTAGTACATGTTCATATTAGTCTGAAGTTCAGAGATTTGGGTAGAGTATTTTTTTCAGTGATCATTTCACTAGTGATTTCTGTAAAAAAATTCTAAGGTTTTTTTGTTTGTTTGTTTGTTGCTTTTAATATTATGTAGAACATAGAAAAGTCTCATTCCATATCCCAAGTTATTCCCAGAATGAAAATTATTTATGGATCAGTATTTCTGATATATTTTTGTAACCAAAGGCTGTCACTGGGCATTTTAATAATTTGTAAATGTAGGGAACTTTGGCAATACAAATAACATAATGTTTCTTGGGTTTTTTTAATAATTTGTATATACCCTTTGTATAGGAATAGATAATGCATTAAATAAAACATTTAAAGTTAGGTTGTTTTATTTGGGGTTTTTTTATGTATTTGTAAGTGCCCAGGCGTAGTTCTGATCATCAGTCTAAAAGCAACCAATCTTGCAGAAATGTCATGTCTTGTATAAATAACAGAATTATTTGCTTTCTTGAAAACTACAGTAAATGATTTCTTGTCTCTCTGAATGTGTTTTCTTTTCAAATCAACCTCATAGACTGGCAATACTTGTCTACCATACTCAAGAATAGCTGTTTGAAGAACAGACCAGATTGCATTATGTATCAGCATCTTTGATTGTTGTTCTTTTATTTTATTTTACCGCAGGCCTGGGCCCTATGGTATATCACCATGTCCTGCAGTCACAGGGAGGAGGAGGAGAGAAGATCCAGCAGGCAGGAATCGTGCAGCAAGATTGATTTATTTAATTATTTTACAAACTCTATTATAGACTTTTTTCTTCATAGTCTAATTGGACAAAGGACCAGCCACCCCTTGGGGTGATTGGCTAAAATCCTAAAACATCCATTGTCAAAATATGTTCTACTATACCATAAACAAGACTTTTCAAGGTTGCAGGTGTCTTGATTGTTTGCATAACTCTGCTACCTCTTCTGTGGGAGAGAAAAGTCTCTCACGGACTTAGAAAATAGCAAGAAAATCCTTGCTAGCAGCATGTTTGTAACTACAATTTTATATCATGATCAGTCGTTTCCTTAAAAATATTAACTTTTAGGGTTTTTTTAACCATCATTCTTCCCCATTAGTCTGCCTGGGTCCTACTTTTTAGGACTGATGTTCTTCCTTTTCTGCTTTAGGTAGTTAGACACTGCACAGCTTTTTACCTGTGTTATCTAGCAATAAAATAATGCTATTTCTTTATATACCATCAATATTGAGCATATAGTAGCGACTCTTAGTGCAATGGGATGCTACTGGATAAAAGACAGTATAGAAAAGTAAAAAAATATTCTTCTGGTCTTTGTCTCTTTCTTGTGACAAAACCAAATGTAGTGGTGGGATGGGAGTTTCTTAAACAACAAGGTGGCAAAACCAAAATTTTGAAGCCCATCAGAATGAAGGGAAGAGTTTCACACTTCAGAAAAGTAAGTTGTATATATGAGACCTGCATGACAACAGGAAATCCAGACTATGTGGCTGAGGTTTGAAAAAAGAGCAATTTGAAAAAGAAAGAGAAACTAGAGTTTCATCAGATACAAAAAAATATTACAATATCAGCACGATAATGAAAATTCTTTGTTTTAAACTGCTCTTTGTTGGAATAAATAAGGTTGTTCTGATTTTCCTGCAGGCCAATCATCCTCACATATGTAGAACAAACATCTATTGGGAATACTTTTTTATTGCCATCCAGGTTAGTAGAGTAAAGCACCATTGTTCACTGCTCAAGAGGCAAGTACATGTGTTGCTGTCCAAAGTTAAGAAAATCTGGATATTAGCACACAGTGCTGTACAAAATCTATTTTCTTCAAGCAAGTAAAGTATTAATGCATCCTTTGTAAATGTCTGCTCTTGTGAATGGACACACTGTATAGACAGTCACAGAATCACAGAATTGGTCAACCTCCCTGCTTGTGGTTGGGAGGGACTACCGTGGGCATCTGGTCCAACGTCCATGCTCAGACAGGATCATCTTAGAGCACATTGCACTGAAATACATCCAGATGGTTCTTGAATATCTCCAGTGAGGGAGACTCTACAGCCTCCCTGGGGATTCTTTTCCAGTGCTCGGTCACTTACACAGTAAAGTTCTTCCTCAAGTTCAGGTGGAACTTCCTGTGAATCTGTTTCTGCCTATTGCCTCTTGTTCTATTGGTCAGCAGCACTGAGAAGAGCCTGGATTCATCCTCTTGACACCCCTGCTTTAGATATTTATACACATGATGAGGTTCCCTCTCAGTCATCTCTCCTCAAGGCTGAAAAGTATTGTATTTTCATATGAAAATAGTTAAAAAGAGGAGGAGTGCCCAAGACACATCAGAATTTAGTCTCTCAACTAAGGAATTCATTTTTTGTGCTATGATATGCGTTATATGTGGAGTCAAAAGAGCTGCATGTATCTTCTTGCAAAATTTGACTTTACTGTGGAGATTAAGGACTAGAGGAATCTATGAATAGTTTATGATTTCATAAAAATATTGTATAAAACATACAATCAAAAGTCTTGAGAAGAACTGTAAACACACAGAATTTCAGACTTGAGAAAAGTTGGAGAATATGTATTTAACTTCTTGTGGCAATGAAAACCATTGTGGAAAAGGAAGGAGCATTAATCAAAATTTGAGAAATAGATTATTGTAGGTGAGGAAGTGTCTTCGCCCATTTAGGACTACAGCTCTGTGTATCTGATTGTCAAGACGATGAAGACATTTCAAATAGATGTGTCCTGAGAGTGCAGGCAGAGCTGTGACCAAGAGTAAACTCCAGGATATGTTTCAGAGAAAGGGAGTGTACTGTAGAGAGTCATGTTAACATACTTTTTCTCCCTGTTAATCTGGCCTTAATAACAACTATTTTAAGAATCTCTGTGCAAAAACCTGCCTTGTTATGCTCATTTGTAGTCCTTGAAGAAGGAAAAAAATGAAGAACTGAGGCAGTGATTTTCAGAATAGGCGGCATCAATCATGAAACATGGTCTGCCCACCCTCTTCTCTCCTTGGCATTGTGCATTATTCCACAGTAATTTGAGACTGCCATAATAATAGCTCAAAGATAGGCAGTGTTCACTAACTGCAAATTTTGTTATTGTAATATTATAAGGCATGGACATCACATAGACAATCTTAGGAATACATAATCAGTGGATGCTGGGCTTGGGGAGTGAACAAGTGGCTCTGTGGGACTTACTTGCTGTCTAGGATTAAACAATGACAGAGGGTTAGTTAGAATAAACATATTTCCTTGCTTGGAATAAAATAATTTAGTATTAGTTTCATTAAAATCTAATTTTGTGACAGTCACTGCTTGAATACAGTGTGGATCTTTTTGAGTAAAATGAGTTTGGACAGTCAAAGGAATACATGGTTAACAAAGTAAATGTTGTCCTCAGAATTTCCTCAGTTACTGGAATGTATTTATTCAAAATACTTTGCTTGGATAAGCCTGGGAAGAGTTGGAAATGTGGTGTAGCTAAGTTTCAGAAGATGATTAGGGATCCAAGATACATCTAACATGTAAAGTTTGTGTCCAATATAATTTGAAAGGCTGGCTACAACATTACCATACTAGAAATTGAGTACAACTATTTCTATTAAAGACTATTTGAAATGAATAATACAGTTCCTCTGTTTTGTAAGAGGCTATTTCATAGTTTTTTACTTAATGCACAGCACCAAGTGGTGAAAAATGACAGCTGGAAACCATAACTGCAGTTCCTTATATGTTTGCTTCATTTTTCTTTCAGCTCACATCCTGAAAGAGGGAAAAAATGCAGATTCTTTTTCTCCAAGATTAGATTTCAAGCAGAAAATTCATGACTTGCTAAAAAGGCTTTGGTTAGATCACCATTTCTGTGGATTCATGTCAACATTTGATCTATCAAATTTATTTGCACAAAGGATGATGAAAGTAAACTCTGAACTTGAAAACCCATGCTATTAGGAAGTGATTATATTAATTAGACCATCAGATGTCATGTTTTTCTGCTTCACTTATAATGAATAAATTAGATCAGCTTTGAAGATAATAGAAGACTGTATAATGTGCAAAAAGACTCCTGCTTTCTTTCTTTGCTAAAATTGAAATGTACATATCATGTAAAGCACAAGGTTTTAGAGAGAGAAAGGACCTGCCTGTTATTCAAAGAGCCACATGCTGTCCAGAAGAAGAGGATTTATTCCTAATTTTTCTGTAGCTAATGGTCCTGTTTGTGTCAGATTTATGATATGAGTAAGATGCAGCTATACTGGCTGAACTGAATGCCTAAAATTGTAATCAAATATACAACCAGTGAGAATAAGACATACGAAAAATAGAGAAAGAGCAAAATATCAAGGCCGACATGTTAATCCTGGAAACAACTTATGAGAGGTACCCGTTCTGCAAACACTAGCCTAAAGTATCTATGCTTTGTTCCTGTTAGTGAATTGTTTATGACTTTTGCTTGTCTGTACTTTGGAGGTGGAAAATAAAAAAACCCAAAGAATAATTGCTTAATATATATATGCATTACAGGTATGGTAAGAGAAAAAAACTCACCCAAACCCTGCAAACCCCGAAATAAAACCACTCCCCTCACATTCAGTGCAATATTCAGTACATATAATGAAAGATGATAATACTGCAAAAGAGCAGAACACCACATAATTATTTTCTCAGTGTGGTGGTTATTCTGAGTTAAAAGCAACACTTGATAATCTTACTACTGTGTTGTGAGGGTTTTTTTAAAAGTTCTAATAAAAAGCCACTTAGGTAGGAGGCTTACTTCACCTCTGTAATTATAAATCTCATGAAAGAGTTTAATATTCCTATTCTAAATTTTGAAACCATAACCCTTGCAAACTTGCTGATTGGTAGCAATCAACTAACGTCTTAAGAGATGTTTAGTCATGAATGTGTAAGGACTGTTCAAGATTATTGACAATAATCTGCATCTTATAAAATTAAACAATAAAGCCTTAACAAGGCTGTGTAGTTTTAAGAGGTGGATGCACTTGATTGGATTTCTTTTTCACATACCGCAAAAATTTTTGCTGAAACTGTAGGCCAAGCCTAAGCCTACCTAAAAATTTATTAGGTCAAGACACCTGAAACACAACCATTGCCCTGAGCATACATCAGATGAATTAAATAACACATGCAACATAAACCGAGTTGGCCTAAATATCTTTTCAACCTCTGCCTCCAGCTAGTTCTGGATAGCCTGGGAAAGCAAGGTGTAGGGAGGAAGGTGCTGATGCATACTGAAGTGTGGTAGGGCTGGATTACACGTATACTTCAAGCAAAGGTAAATGCTATACCTATTGAGAGACAGAGAAATGGCCTAATCTGCAGTTAGAATAAGTGCTATCTAACTTCCAGTGCTTCAAGAACAGGTATTCATCCATACTCTTGTTAACTGGTGTTGATATCTTTTCCCATTCTGTTTATTTTCTAAATGACATATATGTTCCTCTTCTGGTCAGGCTCTGACACTTGTATCAGTTGATGCTCAACATCCTGGTGAGTTGATGAAGAGAAGCTTGGTACTGCTCTTTCAGCAAATGCTCTGACCCTTTTGGAGAAGTGTTTGTGAAAAGGAAATCTTTGAGTAACAGAGAAAACAGAAAGTCTGAGACTTTTTTTTCTTATATAATTCTTCATTTGCCTCCCATAATTTATTTAAATTTCATATTTTTCCCAGTTTGACATAATCCATGGGATTCTTTCCATCATTCACCACTTCAGTGAAATGTAATTTTTTTTAGTGAAGTGTTGCCTTTGGCCTTAATTCTGTTCATGTTTTTAATAATATATATTCATTCAATTTCCATGTTTTCATTCACAAGCTCAGTTCTATGAAGCAGTTTGCAACATGTGCGTATTCCTCTATTCGCCCCTTACAGAAGTATCTATTCAGCTAGATTTACTTTCTTTCTTCATATATTGAATAGGAATGGATTTCTGAATTCTTGCTGTTTCATGCTCACCATTTCAACTTTTGCAGCAGTACATATAATTCTTTTCTGTTTGTAGTTATTCAAACTTCTATTTCAGATATAGCTGTTATCAATGGGGTTATTTTTGGTATTTAAACACACTTTTTCCATTGGAAATTAAGAATGAAAATTTTTGCTTTGCACACATACATACTTTTCCACATAGAGTTCATTTCTTCGATTTATTGCTTTATTTTATTTTAAAACTTGTTCAGTATTTTTCAGTAGAAAAGTAGATCATAGGACTCAAAGTAAGAAAAAAAGTGAGTGAGATCTCAGCAGGTCATCTTTACCAATCCCCTGCTCAAACCAGGGCTAGCTTCACAGTTGGATCAATCATGCGAGGTGTCATCCAGTTGAGCTTTGAAAATACTCCTGGGCAGAGGTTTCAGAGCCTCTCACAGCAACCCCTTCCTGTGCTTGACCTATGTCACTGTGAAGAATTATATTCTATTGGAATTCTACTGATGTCTTTTTTTTTTTGTTAAAACTTGTTGCTATTCATAGTGGAGATTAGTGAATCATCATTATTTATGATCATTATCTTCTGCACTTCCAGGAGCTCCTTGCATCTCAGAATCGGTACAGATGTAGAAAGCCTTTTGAGTGAATGCATCACTTGCTGCAACACATTGACCTACCAAAAGATTCAAGGGTTTGCTGGTTCAGTAACTGGAATTCATATTAATTTGAGTTTTCCTTTAGAAAGTCCTTAGCAGTTTTATGTGAGTGAATTTAACATTAGTCAAATTTCTAATGTGGCATACACAAAGCCTGTGCATTTATCAGGTTAGTTTTCTTGAATGTTAATGTGCAGGTATTAATGTCAGTGGGAAGATGAAGGTGTGATAAAAATGAATGAATTCTGAATGATGGAGGGCTGTCACTTGGACATGAATCAAGACTGATCAAAGAGACTCTAAGTTTTCCCTAGTCTTAAGGGAATCAAAAAGGGAAAAGTGCTGCATATCGCCACCCACTCTCATGCCAAACAGTCTCCCAAAAGAGTTGTAATAGGAGAAAACATCAATGTAGAGCAGTATGAATCGGTTACTGTGGCAGAGTCCTCACTAGGGAAGGTTTAAGTAAGGCTTCCCCTTTTTTTTTTTTTTTTTTTTAATTATTCCTTTTTTTATTTCTTATTACCAGCAAACCTGCTACTCAAAGCCAAATTTGCCTTTAATTTTCTATTGGAAGAGATAGATACTAAATTCAATTGTAGTTATTCATAAGAACATTTTTTTCTGAATGCTTGATATTTGATTTTTACATACATGTCTACTTTTTATTTGCTTGTTTTTTAAGTAGCTTATTAGATAATCTAGATATATCATTTAGCAGATAATTCAGATAAATGCCATTTACATGATCTTGTGATTACTGCTGCAGTTGCTGTGACTAAACTGAAAACTTTCTGCAACAGGACAAAGTAGTTGGTGCTATTTTTGCCATCTCCATGGTGAACAAATAAGTCTACCCTCGAAGAGGTCATCACTCTTGTTGGGAGGTTATTGCATTTTTTGTTCTTTGCAGAAAAGGGTTGTGTCTGAGCAAATGCTACCTCAGGCTACTGTGTAAAGCCAACACCAATGGG
This sequence comes from Coloeus monedula, assembly GCF_965178545.1. Taxonomy (NCBI): domain Eukaryota; kingdom Metazoa; phylum Chordata; class Aves; order Passeriformes; family Corvidae; genus Coloeus; species Coloeus monedula. The sequence goes on from NC_138781.1 coordinate 84,209,608, forward strand.
GCTCTGAGTCACAGAATTTTCTTTACTGTTTTTATAAACTCTCTAATGATGATGGCATGACAAGTTTCCAGCTAATGGAGCTTTAATTGCTAGCACTATTTTGGGCTCATTTCTCCATTTGTAAATAGCTATCTCTGCCACACTTACTGCTGGATTCTTCTCTGTGAAAAATCACCTTCAGAAATCCAAACTAATTTAGGGATCAAAACTGAGTTTTGTGGCTGCAGCACTGAAGCATACTAACTACAGAAAAGAAACTGAATATATAATTTCTTTCAGATGTCTGCAATCCTGAAAATACTATTAAAGGTGAGTTCAGAACATTTAAAGTAATTTTACAGGTAATATATCAGTTCTAGTAGTCCATGAGATTTATTCATATATAAAGTTACTGTAGTAAGTGCTATTCATTTGTATTGAAGGAATGATATTTTATTACATGAGATGTTTTTCTTAGAAAAGGAAAAATGAAGTTTGATATAAATGTGTATATGAGCTTATGAAATACAGTTATAGAATGGTGGTTAGCTTGTTTTTTTAGATTTATGAAAGAAATAAAGAAAAATATTTGTATGTAAAATTAAACAGTATGAAGAGTTTTAACTCAAATTATTTGTGTACAAATTTAAAGTAGATTAGCTAAACAACTAATTCAGGAATGGATGCTTCTAAGAAGAAGTAAAGAGGTTCAAATTTTGTCCACACTGAGTGGCATTGTATGTAAATAAACCTAAACACCATTTTAACTCTTAGTGGAAGTTCAAACAAGATTGTAATGCAGTTTAAAGATTCAATGATCTTATTTTTCCATGTAGCTGAAGTGTTTGAGTGTTTGGTTTCCTGTACTTGGCTAAATATACTGGAGCTATGGTATTGAAAAATTATAAAAATAATCCAGCCTCAGAATGGAATAACTTTATGTCACAATTTGCTTGTACTATGACCATATACTGTCAGGTCTGTATGATGCCATTCTAGTAAACCTTGAAGAAAAGGAGTTGAGCTGTTTGATGGGTGATCATGAATTGCTTGTAAATATGATGATATTTGTGCTAGCCTGAGCCAAGAGTCATAGTTCTTCACCTTGAATTCAGTCATAGAATATTTATGCACATTTCATCCTTTAGAAATGGACACCAAAAATTGCTGTGAAAGCATCAGATTGAAACTGAGTTCATTATTTCATAGAACTACTGTAAAGAAGACAATAAGAGCTTCCTGTAGCATGGACCTGATAAACTAGTAGAAGTTTCTGGAGATTTATATATGCCAACTGACTTAATAACTGTACTCTTGTCATCAGTTGTCAAAGGGTGACAGCTCCCAGTAGACGTCTTGGCTGTAATGAGCTCTTGGCTAAAGTTTGATTTTTGAGTTGGGAGTACAACTGTGCAGCTTGCTGCTCTGATGCTTGGAAATCTTTCCATTTCTTCTCTACACGCATTTGTCCCTCCACAACCATTTGCTCACAAGCCAGCGAAGTCTTCTGTCTCAGTTCTTCGTTTCTCTGTTTTATTTTTCATCCACACTTCTTTCAGCATTTGTGCTGTCAGCCTGGATAAGCTCTGCTGCTTTCAGTCATTCCTCTATGGTAGCAAGGAGAAGCACAGAGTAGTGACATCTGAGTCAATGCCAAGCAAAGGACTCTGGCACAGTACATCATTGGCAGGAGGCTACTAGTACTAAATACTAGAAGGTACATCTTTATGCTGCTGTGACTATTTTGCTTCTGGTTTGAGGTTTCATAATTTGGACTTCACACTGCAAGAAACTAAAGATTTATGATTCATCTTATCTGCTGCTAAGCTTACCCAAACTTTTTCTGAATAACACTGCCTTATCATAATCTATTTTGCCCAGGAAAAAAAAAGGGATTCTGCAGTATGTTACACTGGCCAAAGAACAGTTCTGCATGGACTGTTTGTTCACACTTTGTTACCTACCTAAGCTCTGCCTTCAGTGAGGTCAAACATTCTGGGAAGAACACAAAATTGATGTTGCAAAATTATTAGCTTTTCAGTTGTACTCCAAAGCTTTTAAATCATGGGTAAATCAGTCGTCTTTTCATGAATTTAGATTACTGATTTATGAAAGTGACAAGAGCTGGAGTTGAGTAATAAAATTCTGTTAAACTCTTCATAATACATGGGAAGGAAATTATATACCTTCATGCATCTCATCCTTTGAAAGGAAACACTTTTTACTTTGTGTAGTCTCTCATTCAGACAGAAGATAAATGTGTTACTTCATTTTCCAAGAATTAATCATTCATTACATTTGTTGGACTTACATGGCAGTATTAAACACAACAACTCATAACTTATGAGGATTGCTGCGGTTTCCTAGATAAAATAGGTTAATTAATTCCCTGAGGGGATTAATGAGGCTGTGCTTTTTGTATAATCATGTTAATTTTCGATTGTAAAGGTACAAACAAGCAGAAAAATAAAATAATAGATCCTCTTAAAAAGCTCTTTGATTCTGCAAAGTGCTATGTTTGTTAATTACATGGTTAATTTCATGCTAGCATTCTCTATTCAGAATGTAACAAAATTAGTTTACCTGGGTGAATTCATATCAGTACTGACACCTGTTCAAAAGAATCTGCTGACACTGCTTAATGAGAAAGGAATACTCTATTTTCATGGAAAGTTTGAATTAATCCATTTTGTTTCCATATACTATTAAATTATCTGACTTTTTCTGATGGACTAATAGAAGCCACCTGCAGAAACTCATTAGTTCACACTGACAGACCTAAGAAAATATATCCTGATTGGTTTTACCTTCCAGTGTTGTCTTACAAAGTTAACTGAGATTTAGTGGTATTATATCGAAGTTCTCTAACATTTAAGTCTTTTTGCATCTACAACAATCAAACAAGTTAAATTTTTCTCAGAAGAAGTAAATCCTGTAGAACACCCTTCCAAAGATTGGGACACATCTAGTAAGTTTTTTTTCAGACTGACTAGATATTTAGGTACCTTGAGTACTTTGATGAAGAACTTAATTTAAAGCAGCCTCCAGTACTTTAAGTGCTCCCTGACTTGAGAAGCACACCACTACATTTTCAATTCTTGTAATTCTGAATAAGATCATAGTTTTCATTTATTCATAGAACATAAAATAAAGAAATAAAACATCTACCTTAAAATCAATGCTGTAACACAGCTCATTTCCTAAAGAGTCAGCTTGTGCTAAATAACACATAATAAATATTAAAATGAAATATATTCTGACCAAAACTCATATTCTGTCCTGCAGATAACAGATGTTCACAAATTAATTTTTTTTCTAAGATACTCCACAAAAGCAGGAGGATATTTTAGCATTTTAAATTAAGATATAATTTCTGTCTAGGTTGTGGTTTTTTACCCCTGTAGCCTCAGTCTCTTGCTTCTGGTGGCACTTTTGGAACTACAAGCATCAGTTTTAACACTATTGCAGTTGCTGCTTCAATTGAGATGAAAACAAGTGGAAACATCATAGGTTAAGGAGTACTCTAGTCTTTAGAAAGAAAGGGGTATTTTAATCTGGACAACTGTAATCCTGCATGAAATTAACATAAATTTAAAATAGAAAAAAATCTTGAAACCTCAACTAAAATAACATATCAAGTTTTAAACCACAAGGTATTATAATACAGTTTTTCTTCTCTATTGGTTAAAGAACAACAAACCCCATTGCCTTTCAGGTCCCTTACTCTGACATATATCCTTGCAAAGTACATCACTTAATATTACAAAGTTTTCCCATAGCTGGTATTTATATGCACTTTGCTGATATCATAAACACTCTCATATTCTTATTCAAGATGCTCTTTGGTTGCAGAATTGAACAGATTTCACAGGCTTACTGTGTTCGTATTTTCTTGGAACACAATTACCCAAGATAAGACTTTGCTTCTTCTTTTCATTTTGTTTAGTAAAAGACCAGTTTGTTTCTTGTAGGATTTTTTGGTTTGAAAAGAAAGTTCTTGCACTATCTGAATTATAAATAGAAATTCAGTGAAATCTCAGAGTAAATAGTGTGAAAGCCTGATAAAATAGTACCCTACTGTTTTAGGGAGGTAGAAAATTAAATGGCTCCTAAGTGAATCTCAAGAGGCAGAATCATGCAAGAAGTATTTGTGCATACTTACAAAAGCCCCAGTTCATATACTCAGGAGAAAGCTGAAGAAAAACAAGGCACTTCCTGCTAAGACAGTTGCTTGTACTTCTACAAGGAAGGACTCTGAAAGAGCTGACTGGGTTCCCACTCAGGGTGGAGACAGAGGTTTACCTCTCTGACTGCAGTGCTTTGCACCCTCTGGATGTGACATCTTAAAAGCTCAATCAGCTTTGGCTCATCAGGGTGAATACTCTAAAGTGCTCTATGAAGCTGAAGCCCTTGAAATCCCATTGTTTTCTTTTTCTGTGTCTTTTTGTGATCCACGACTGTCTCTTTCAGTTGTGTGAAATTCACATTTATTAAGCTTTGTTTACTTTGTGTCTCCAAAGAAGAATATTTAATTTTCTTAATATGAGGTTGATAGAATAGTCTTACAAGTGTGCTCATATGATTAACTTTTAATTCTTACCCATATAAACTTAGACATATTATGTATTCTTCAAATTTAACCTACTTTAACCTACTGCTCTAAAATTTCATACTGTTCTTTCAAGTGAAAGATAAGAATCTGAACTTCTTGTATCAATTATATGTATGTGTTGCAATGTCCCTTTAATTTCTTATTCTGCTGTATTATTGTCCACTGCATCAAGATTTCCCACAGCAATAAATGAATATGAATAAATTTCATGAATAAATTTTCATTTCCATATTTATTCTTTCATAATCTTTTGATTTGTGACAGGCATTTCTTTTTATGAATAGGTATCTTCTGTTTGAATATTTCATATTTCACCTATACTACATTAATTAAATTGAGTCCTGTGTAAATGTCTGAATTTCAAATATAATGCAAGTTTATTATTGTTTGCTTCAACATTGTTACAGCTTAATACTGCTGCAGCCAGTTAAATCTCCTGTTAATTTGAAATGACAGGCAATTTTCATATTGATGAACTTAATAGGACATATGGTGTAAGAAGTCTTTTGAAAGTTCTTGTTCATGAAAAATGTTCAGCATATGATTGGCTGTTTTTCTTAATGGTTTATGTCATTACCTGGTTATTCCGCTGTAAAATCATAGATTCTCTTGGAAATCCTGAAGCAAATATCTTTATGTCTGACAACAGCAAATTTTGTTGGATTACATTTGGAGATGTTAGACTATGATTTCAGAGTACTATTTAGTGTCATTTCTGCATTACTTGCCTATTAGTTTCCTAATCAATTATAGGGTTCATGTAAAAGGATAGGAAAAAAATTCTCCTAGAACAGGAGGGATCTCAGTTTTAACCTCTATACCTTTGTAACATGCCATTTTATAACAAGTTTTCATTCTAATGTTAACTTCTTGGAATATGGCTGTTATAGTTGTGTCTCATGATAGAGAAGAAGGCTTTGGCATCACCACTTGGATTTTAATGGCAGATAAATAAATTCTGGAATAAAAAGAGAAGTCAAATTGAAAATGTCTAGGCTATGTCTTTAAGTTTGATGTTTCCAGCAAAGCTTCTTCAATTCCTTAGCAAAGAGAAAAGCCACATATTTACACCAGAAAGAAAATAAGAGCAACAACAATTTCCACCCTCAAGATGGAGTGTAATATTTTGTAAAAATTTAATTAGGCTCTTGGCAATTCTTGTTAAAGTGCAACAGAAGAATTTTGGGGTTTTGGAGATATCACAATGGGTTTGAACTTCCCAGCTGACTTTTTAATATGAAAAATAATATTCCTTTTCCTACATGGATCACTTCATTCAACTTACCATTGTAGTGCTGTGAAATAAACAATTCTTTATTGTATGTATGGATCTTAAATTACTTGCTTGTTTCACTATAGCAAAAACCACTATCCATTCCTGGAAAAAAAAGAAATCAGGAAATCCTAGAAAATCATGAAACTTTGAAGCAAAACCCTGACTTACATTATGTGACAATTTAAGGGTCAATAATATCTGAGTGTGGAATTACCCAGAATGGTGACAACAGTTATTCCAAGAACCAGGCAAAATAGCAGTATCAGATTTGGATCGTTGTCTCATGAGCAAAGGAATTTATGCTTTCCTAAGTTCTTTTGAAAATTGATTATGTAAGTGTAAAGCTAAGAGTCTTGATGCTGAAATTTATCAAGCGGAATTATGTGATTATATCTAAACAAAGCTTCCTAAGCACAATTTGAACTTATGGTCTTTCATTAGTCAAATGGAAGAATGTTCAAACCTGATGTTCTATAAATCAATAGCACTTCTTTTGTAAAATGACATAGATTTAATTAAAAATTGCACATTTTTAGTACCACTTCAGATATTCTGATATTCACAAATGTATGGAATGTCATGGCTTCTGTTCTTTTTTATTCTTTGGAGAAAAATAGTGGTGTTTGTTAATAAAGTGGAAAGATACTTTGTTCTCAGGGAGAAACATTTTTTAGCTCACTGAAGATAATTGCAAGACATGCTATCAGGATTTATTGACTTGAGTTCCACAGAAAATACAGGTTTGAATTATCTCTGCTGGGAATTTCTTTAAAGGGATATTATTGTTACTAAAAGTTGTCAGATTTAGTCTGAGAACTGTACCCAAACAGAAAATTGCAGAATTACATTGTTCAGACTTGCTGAGGGCTATTCAGTTGTGATGACACTGATTATTAGAACTGCCTGTTCCTTTTTCTATGGTAAACTGCACACCCTAAATTATACTGCAGGAAATTTTTAATGTTTTTCAAGATATCCAAATTACTGTTAAAATTATATATAATTTGCTGTATGAATTGTGGAGTTATCTTCCAGATTACTTGTTTCTACTGCAGAATGAAAGTGTCTTGCTCACTTTTACTCCTGAAATCCCAAATTTCACATCTTTTATTGTTTAATATAAAATTGCAGGCCTAAATCAATTAAACTTTTTTTAGAAAAGGAGACTAGATAGAGTAACTAGTGGTTGTATTTTGTTCTCAAGGTTGAATTCAGTTGAAAGTAATATATTTTTATGAAAAAGAAAAAAACAAAAAATATATCCATCAGAATCCTTCAGCATGTTCTATTGTGCTGCAATAATACTACATCAAATTGCTTTGCAGAAAAATGCAAAATAAGTATATTTGAAAAATATTTCAAAAATGGTTAACCTACAGAATTGCAAATATATACACTCCAGTTATTATTAATGAAAAATATGTCTCATTGCAAAGATAATAATTTATCTAAACTCAGGGTTCATTAAAAATAAAGAAGAGGATTGAGGATTTAGACTACTTTTTTCATTAATTAAGAGGGATACAGTTATAACTACTACAGGGCTTCAAAAGTATCAGTGGTTGTGGTCAGCTAGAATGAGAGCAAAAATGAAATGATTCCCAGAAAGGAAAAAAAAAAAAAATGTTGTTGCTAAGAAATGATGAAGACCCCTGCAATATCCACAAGATTAAAAATAACAGAAGGGGTCTTACTAAAAGAACTATTATACTGTGAAATTAGTTTTTCATATAGATCATCCAATCATAATAGCAAATTAAATAGTGTTTTCTGAGATTATTTGATGAGTAATTGATGGAATGTGTTTAACAGAGAAATGTTATCTTCTGCTGCAGCTCAGAAAATGAAATTTTGGATGAAAATTGTGTATCTGGGGCTTCCAATACCTCAGAAGAACCAACAAAATAAGAAGAATATTTTGCCTCAATGTCCAGATGGAGATCAGTCACAAGTACTGTCCCTCAGAGGTCTGTATTGGGACCAGTCCTGTTTAATGTCTTCATCAGTGACATAGGCAATGGGATTAAAAGCACCCTCAGCAAGTTTGGAGGTGACATCAAGCTGAGTCGTACAGTTGACATACCTGAGGGACTGGATGCCATCCACAGAGACCTTGGCAAGTTTGAGAGATGGACCTTGTGGAATTAATGGGGTTCAACAACCCCAACTCTCACAGCCTGTACTCACAGGAGAGGGGCTTCATCCCTCTGATCATCTTCATGGTCCTCCTCTGGACTCCAACAGCTCCGTGTCCTTCTCATGTTGGGGCTCCCAGAGCCGGATGCAGCACTGCAGGTGGGGTCTCACCAGAGCAGAGCAGAGGGGCAGAATCCCCTCTCTCACCCTGCTGCCTGCGCTGCTTTGGATGCAGCCCAGGACACGTTTGGCTTTCTGGGCTGTGAGTGCACAGTCCTGGGTCACGTCCAGCCTCTCACCCACCAGCACCCCCAATTCCTTCTGGGCAGGGCTGCTCTGATTTGTTCATCCCCCAACCTCTCTTGATATCAGCGGTTGTCCCAACCCAGGTGCAGCACCTTGCACTTGGTCTGGTTAAACCTCGTAATATTCCCACAGACCCACTCATCAAGCTTGTAAATGTGGTCAGTAATGAGTTAGAAAAGGAGAACAAAACATGCCCTGTTAAGGCAAATGATGTATCTCTGGGAAATACTTATTAAAAATACCACACAGGTCCTTTTTAACATGAGTGTTGCGTATGTTGGGGCTTTATCTGGGGCACAGAAGAATCATAATAATAATATAATATAATATAATATAATATAATATAATATAATATAATATAATATAATATAATATAATGTGATGTAATATAATATAATATAATATAATATAAATGACTTTATTAAAGGAAAACTAAACCCCGGTATCTTTTGAGTTAAAAAATCAAGGTCACAGGTAATGCTCATGTTTCCCTTTGCTCCTCTGTTACCTGTGTCATGGTTTCAGGACAGAACTTGAAGAGAAAATACAAGACCATGCTCTGGTCATGTGTTCACTCTCAGTGGTCTATTTATGACTCATTAACATTATATATTGAAAGCACTTAAGAAAGAACCACAAGCACTGGAAATTAGAAAAAAATAAAACAACATATGACACATTTGCCATTGTAAAACTGATTATTGAACACTATCTTCAACAACTGCCCCACGCACATCCCCCTGGATTTACCCTTGCTGGTACCCTTCAAGCAAGGAAGCATCTACAACTCGTGAATTCCTGAAGCATATGTTTCAAAAAGCACATAACCCAGAAAGAGACGCAATTTTTATCTTTGTTTAGAAAGAGCCGGTTATCATATTTGTTTGTTGTACTTCACATAAGACTCATTATCAACATCAAATGCCTGTAAAAGCAAGATGAAAGGAACAGACAAGCATTTTTCTTTTTTCCATGAAAACCTGGTATTTAACTTTATGTACCAAATCTTTATTGGATAGAAATCAACAGAGTCCTGTTATGAACTGTTGAACTATATGCCTTTCAAAAATTAAAGCTTTGAGACCATATCTCTGAATTAAATATTTTTGTGTCTTTCCTTAATTTCAGTTTATATTCTATTAATATTTTCTTCCAGGTGCAAAGAATGCCACTCCAGAATCAGTTTTCTTTTAAAATGTCATCTTCATTTTAATATTTAATACCTTGCTAGAAACTTATTTATTACATTGTATAAATGAAATAGCACCTTCAGGATTTCTCTTCCTCTAACTTTTAAATGTAGCAATAAAACAAGTTTCTTACAGCTTGGCTAGATATTTGTATGCTTACTACTTAAAATTCTATTACACTCCCAAAATGTGATGTACACAAACTCTCCTCTTAGCAGTAATCTACTTATCTGTTACTACAGTCCTTGTTGCAGTCACTCATCTAGTGTACATTTTTTTTTTGCATTGCCAATATAAAAACCAGGAAAATATGTGAGTTAAAATCACTAAGCAATATATTAATTTGCCATAGCTGTCTTTATTTATGTTTTTCAGCAGTTTGATGAGCAATCAGCTACTTAACAGTAAACTCTAAGCACTTCAACATGCATGTGACAGTTTTCTGACTTAAAATTTTAATGCAGCATCTTAAAATCAATTATCTGCTGTGCTCAGATTTCAAGATTTTTTTAGAAGAGTGGATAAGAACTCGCTAGATGTAATATGGTGGTGAGTGTTTAGTAATTACCATAACAGCAAGATGCTAGTGAGCCAAAATACGTTTTTATCTGCTGCAGCTTGTTTATTCCAAATTCTCTAGTTACACCTACGTTAAGGTGGGTCTTGTAAGGACTGGATGTTTTCCTCTGGATTTTTTTTGTCTGTCTGTATTCTCATGCATAACTGATAGTCAGCTATGGCATTTATTGAAAGAAATTCTTACTCTTATCTCTTAAGAAGAATAATTTCCATTCCTGGAGTTTTGTGCATCTACCTAAAGGTGATTTTTCTTTTCCTCACATAAAACCTTTAAAATGTATATTGAGTTATAAAATTAAAATAGATTCTGAGGATATGTACAGAAGTGGGAAAAAAAAACAAACAAAACCAAACACCTGAAGGATGTCTAATTTACCTATCCTTTTACTGATGTCTATTTTCATTTCCATGTCTGATGAAGAAGGAAAATACACATGGCATGTAGCTAAGCAGTTTCTCTTTTCCATCTAGAGATGGGTTTTGCAACTTTTAAATTCATCACATAAAAATAACTGCAGAAAAAAAAGTCCTTTGACTTGTCTGAATTCAGAAGACAACTGAGAACTAAGCTCATCTGAAGTGAAAAAGACAGAGTTAATATCACTTTGCTTTCAATGCTGAATATATCTCTGTCTGTCTATCTGTTTTATTTACTTTTGTGCTACTCTAAAGTATTCTGTACTAAAGATTATTTGATATAGGGAAAGAGAGGGACAGAAGACCCACATAAAGTCATTGGTCACATAGTAACAAATATCTTTGTGACTGATGGACATGAAATCTAGCAGGTAGAAGGAAACTTACACAATAGCATGCCAGTGGAGTAGCTGGTACCTTGGTATCCCTGGGTATACTATACATTTCGAATGGGCAGCATTGTACTTCTGCCATATTGTGCTCCTAACAGAAGAAAGCAGTAAGGGTTTGTCGTGTGTCTTGAAGTGTGGTCCCATTCAGAACTGAATTGTCAGTCCTGAAAATTTGGATTACACATACCTACTGTGACAAATAAAAATGTTGGGGGTTTTTTGTTTCTTTGTTTCTTTGTTTTCCTTTTCTTCCCTTTTTTTTTTTTTTTTTAAGATAGGAAATTTTGATGTGCTTAAAAAAGAAAGTAGTCCACAAAAAACTATTACATGATATATGAAAAAATTTGGAAAATACAGTGACAACGTGTTATGATCCAGATTAAACACAGAAAAGAAAAGAAAGCTAAGTCTCTGTGCATAAACCAGAAAGAACTTAGAAGGTTCAAAATGTCCCCAGAAATGAGATTAAAACCAAGCAAGGTTAGGCGTTGTTGCCAAAAAATGGATGTATTCTATTTAATAGTAAAAGAGGCAAAGAGAAGGGAAGAGAAAAGCAAGAGAGAAAGAAAAAGAAGTGTGCGTGGGGGGTGGGGGAACAGGGAGAGGTGACAGGGGTTAAGTGGAAGCATATCACCCATCCGAGGGTCCCAACGACGTCTCGTTGCTCCCCTCCATCCGGTCTGCTGGTGGTGAGGGTCCCCCGCCGCCACGGTGGCCACGCCGCTACATGCTGCCACACCACACGCCGCCACACGCCGAAGAGTGCAGAATTCCATGCATTAATATACACTTCGGGCCAGGTGGGAACGTCCGTGTGCCTCTCTTGCAGGGGCTAGCTGGACACCCTGTCCCTTGCAACACTGAGGGTGTGTTGCGTCATCTCTGGTGCTCTGGTGCAGGGTCTGGGGACCCCTTGGCGGGGGGCGCCTGTGATGGGCCATGTCACCCCCTTCTGCTGTGGATAAGCTTCCTCCCCCCTGGTGAGGACCCCTCAGCTGGGCTCCTCTGCACAGTGGAGGATGGGCAGTCACGGCACCTCTGACCACAGGCTTTTCCCACATACCCAGAGCCTCTCCTCCCTCCACGCCTTGGTGCGAGGGTCTGTGCGAGCCTGGCAGCTGATAGCCCTGGGGCTGTGGTCCTCATCCTGGAGGTGTTAAGCCTGTGCTCAGTGAATGGCCCCAGCCCTGAGCTGTTACTTTGTCTTCTCTTCATCAGCGAGCAGTGTCAGGCCTCAGTCAGGGCCCCATCCAGGGTGCAGTAGTCTTCTCTGCAGCTTTTGTAATACAGTTTTAAAAGTCCTTCAAGAACATGTTTAAGTCAGAAAAGAGAGTATTTCAGTCTCTGACACCATGGTTCTAAAGTTTCCTGTTCCTAGAGTTAAGTTGTTAAGTTGTGCCTGCAGCATACCACTTTGAGAGTTTGTATCGCTGGTAATCCCATTTGACAGCTTTTGGATACGATTGTTACATCGCCAATGATACAATGGGATACATCTCTGGCTGAAAGGGCCTCGGCCTGTTGGGCCCTGTTTGTAACCCTGTCTCCAAGGGCCCTGCAGACAGGATGACAGATGCTGCTTTCATATTTTAAAAAAAAAAGGGGGAATTATTGTGGTGGCCAGCAGCTGGCCTGAAGGCCTCACAATAAGAATTAATCCCATTTTATAACTCCCTGTTTTATAACTGAAATAATTAAGACAGAACTGAAATTATAGGAGTACCCTGACCGGTAGGTTATGCCGTCTGACCAGCGCGGACCGTTGGAGAGCAGGCCCAGGCCGCTGGGGACGCAAGCAGCGGTGGCCTGGATGGCCAGGTGGCAACTGGTTCAGCCCATAGGGATCGACCGCGCGCACCTTTCGCTAAGGAAAGGACGACTCCATAAAAGTTGGCTGCTGTGCACGAAGCCAGTGTGTCTTGTCGCTTGCCTGTCTCCGAAACTGCGACACTTAGCCACTGCAATATTTCTTTCTTTCTTTTTCTTGCAAGTTGTGCTGATTGTCTCTTGCCCATCACTGGACAGCCCTGAGAAGAGCCTGGTTCTCAGCTCCCTCGCCCTGCCGGCCAAATTCCTCCTAAGGCAGCCCAGGCAATCTTTGCCCTGCGTCGCTGCAAGTGCACCTTGCTGTCTCACGTCCATCTTGTCAAGCGTGACCCCCCAATGGTTTTCCGCGAAGCTGCTGTTCCTTTGAGCAGCGCACAGCCTGAATTGGTGCATGGGGGAAGGGAAGGGAAGGGAAGGGAAGGGAAGGGAAGGGAAGGGAAGGGAAGGGAAGGGAAGGGAAGGGAAGGGAAGGGAAGGGAAGGGAAGGGAAGGGAAGGGAAGGGAAGGGAAGGGAAGGGAAGGGAAGGGAAGGGAAGGGAAGGGAAGGGAAGGGAAGGGAAGGGAAGGGAAGGGAAGGGAAGGGAAGGGAAGGGAAGGGAAGGGAAGGGAAGGGAAGGGAAGGGAAGGGAAGGGAAGGGAAGGGAAGGGAAGGGAAGGGAAGGGAAGGGAAGGAAGCACGGCAGGTTCTCTGTCCGCCACTCCCCTTTAGGGCGGCTGTGTGGTTACCGTGCTCCTCCATTATGGGGGCACTTGGGGGGGAGGGGGGAGGGTCACCATCCTCCTCTCCCCTATGGGGAAGGCCTGGGTGTCTCCGTTCTCCTCTCCCCTGTGGGGGACTGTAGCGGGTTGAGTTTGAAACTGGGCAGAAAACACCAATTAAATGTAGTGGTTTTGGTTCAAAATATTCATTACTTACTTATTTTCCTTCTGTGAGATAAGAATTAGGAGAAAAGCAAAGCAGGCACAAACCTTAAACAGTTGCAGTACAATGAAAGAGTTTTATTACTAATAGAATTAAAAGTAAAGAGACAATAACAAAACAAAATTAAAGCAAATTCCGCCCCCCCAGCACTTCTCTCCTTTTACCTAGCTCACACAAGGGGTAACAGAACATGGGATGTTAGTCAGTGTTCCAGTTCTTGAAAAGTCTCTCTCTTATGCTTAAGGGAAAAAAAAGGTTTTTCCTTCAGTTGCACGTGGTTCCCAAACTGCCACCAACAGCAGATCCGCCCGGAAACAAACAATCTGCTGTGTGTAGAACATCTCTCCCATGAAAAATCTCACAGTTCCTTCACACTGCAAAACATGGGCCATCACATGGGGTTATTCATCTTTTTAAGGATAAGTTCTTTTGGCCTGCACACAAAGGCTCTTCTTCGCCACAAGTCTCTAGCAGCCTCTTACTACTATATAGCCTGGCATCGGCATTCTTCACAATCTTCACAGGCACACGAAGATACTCCATCCCCCCATGTTCTTCAAATGGATTAAAGAGACAAACAGTTTGTGGTATTACACTTTCTTACCACGGCATGCAAGAAGGTTTCTTTTAAGCTGCGCGCCAGAATCGCGGCACCGCCCTCTTTTCTCCTGTCGCCATTTCCAGCTCCGTCCCACGGGACTCACTTCTCTTTCTCTCTGACTCTGACGCCGCCATGTTGAAGGCTGTTCTTGTTCGGCCTTTACGGTGGGGAAAAGCCTCGCTCCCTTTGTGCTGCTGGCTGCGTGGTGTCTTCTTCAGTTCAGCACGAAGTGTGCTGGCTGCAGACAGGAGGCTCTGCCGGCTCCCGTTGACTCCGCCGGCTCCGCATGGAGAGGAGAGGGACCCGCCGGTCCCAAGAAGCCGTGCTGGATGGGTTTAGCTGTGAGCAGTCCATGGCTGGTTTTAGCTGCCTGTGGCTCTGAGGCAGTCCCCCCCCAGCCACCCAGGGTCCGTGCCGCAGCATTGGGAAAGGGGGAAAGGGGCAGTGGCCCCGGCCCGGCCCGGCGGGGCCGGGAGGCTCTGAGCTGCCCCCACCTCCCAGCAAGCGAGCTCCGACCAAAAAGGGGAAGTCCCGCCTTTCTGTGCGGTTTAAATATGTAAATTGTGAGAAGCGTAATTGGTCTTAAAGACTGTCCATCAACTCAGGGTCAACCCAATACAGGGACCAGGGAACCTTCATCCGCTCTCCCCTTTCGCATGGCTTGGGGGTCTCCGCCTTCCTCCCATTTTGGATGGGGAGTGGGGAGGGAGGACTATGGGGGTCCCTAACTTTGGCCGAGGGGTGGGAGATTCTCCGTCCTCCTCTCTTTTGCGGGGGCCGGAGGCTTTGCCATCCTCATCTCGCCTTTGCGGTTGCAAGGAGGTCTCATCCTCCTCTCGCCTAGGGAGAGGGCTCAGGGCTCTCCATGCTCCTTTGCCCTGTCGGGGACCAGGGGACCTCTGTCTTCGTCTCCCCTGTGGCAAGGCCAACCTTGTCTCTGTCCTCCTGTCTCGTGGGGAGGGCCGGGGCTTTGTGATTTGGTTTCATTTTCAGCACTTTCATCATTTTCATCAAGTGACTCATTGAGATAGCAAATACCAGTCAAAGCACTTCATGCATGGTTAAGTTTGAGATATGCCAATTTTTTAATGTGTTTATTTATTTTTAGGGGGGGGTGCTCGAGGGGTCTGCATCCCTCTCGCCCCAGGGGATGCTTGGCAGGGACCCTGGGCTGGGGAGGAATGTCCCTGTCCCTCTCACCCCGCAGGATGATCGGGAGTTTGTCCACCCTACTTGCTTTTGCCGAGCCGGGGTTGGTCTCTGTCCCCCTGCGCTTCTGGGGGGGCCCTCTCTGTCCGTCTCCCTCCAATTTCTGCCGGCGTTGTGTCTGTGCCCCTCTGATTTGGGGGGGCAGGGGATAGTGGCTGCCCCCATGCCACTTTTGGGGTGGCCGGCACGGCCTCTCTTTCTTTCTTAGATTTTGGGGGAGCGGAGCGGAAGGCGGGCGGCGCAGGCTCTCCGACCCCCTCCGATTTTGGGGTGCCGGCACGGCCTCCATCCTCCTCTGATTGTGGGGGGGTGGGGGTAGTCTCTGCCCCCCTCCGATTTTGTGGGCGCGGCACTGCGACCATCCTCGCAGCTCCCGGCCCTTCTCTGTCCTACTTACCACTGCCGGGCCGGGGCTGCTGTCTGTCCCCCTCCGAGTTGGGGGGCCGAAGCGGGCTCCATCCCCCTCCTATTTTGGGGGGCCCGGCACTCTCTCCTTCCCGCTCTGATTAGGGGGTGCGGGGGTGCTCTCCAATCCCCTCCGATTTGGGGGGGAGCGGCTCTTCGTTCCCCTTTAATTCGGGGCTGTCGGCGTGGCCTCAGTCCCCCTCCGATTCGGGGCGGCCGGCGCAGGGACCCGGCGGCCAGAAGGGGCTCCCCGGCTGTGAGACAGACGGGGCAGCGGGAAGAGCTGCCCGCAGCCTTTGAGCTGCGAAGAACAGCGGGATAGCCGAACTTGGTCCGGACCTTCCCTTCTATTTCTTTTTTTTTTTTTTTGGGGTGGGCCTCTCGGCCCTTACTTTCTTTTACCTTTGGTGGGCTGCGGGTGGTGTCCGAACTCTTCTGATTTTGTCCCTCGTTGCCCCGGCGCTGCTGGCGCCCTACCTTTGCCGAGCCGGGGTTGCTGTCCCTCGTTGCCCCGGCGCTGCTTGAGCCCTACCTTTGCCGAGCCGGGGTTGCTGTCCCTCGTTGCCCCGGCGCTGCTTGAGCCCTACCTTTGCCGAGCCGGGGTTGCTGTCCCTCGTTGCCCCGGCGCTGCTTGAGCCCTACCTTTGCCGAGCCGGGGGTGCTGGCGCTGCCCCTCCCATTTGGAGGGGCCGGCGCAACTACCCGAGAAGGGCGGCGGCGAGAAAAGGCGCAACGGCGGCGAGAAGCGGCGCATCCCATCTCCCTCCCGGCCACCCCCACACACCCGCCCCGGCCCGGGGCTCCAGGGCCGCGGCGCTGAGGGCCGGGCCGCTCCCGGGGCTCCGGCCCCGGGGCTTCTGCTCCTCTTCCGCTCCTCTGCTCCTCTGCTCCGCTGCTGCCACCTCCGCGCCGAGACCGCAACTGAGGCCCCGCCGCCGCCGCTGCCGCCTTATATAGGCAGCCTAAGCCCCGCCCCCTGGGCGGCAGCCAATGGGAATCGAGCGCCGAGGTTCCACCTTGTGAGGAAACAGTGAGGGGCGGGGCCAGAACGTAGCGGAGCGGTCTGATTGGTCGAGAGGTGGCAGGTCAATGACATCACACCCCGGGCATTACCAAAGCTCAGCAAAAATGAAACCCTATAAAATAGGAAAATTAAATAAAAAACGCCACCGGAGTGTGGCATTCAGCAGTGGCCGCTCTTGACTTGGGCCGGGTGCACCAGGGGATTTCTCCTCCGAAATATCTTGCCTGCCCAGAGCACCAAAGCTCCTGTTCACACGCGGTGGTTTGCATCCTTTTGCCTTGCTATCACTCGATTCAACGCTGCCCTTAACTCCCCGCTGGACGCTGCAAAGAGCGGTCTCAGAGCTCCGACAGCCCTCGGCTCTCGAGTGCTTATTCGGAAGCGTTGTCACCCAAGGAGAACCTCACGGAACCGAGCGTCCGTTGTGACACAGCGGGGCCTCGACAAAGCAAATATCAGCCAAGGCATTTCGTGTGCTGTTAAGTTTGATTTCTGCCACTTTTATTGCGTTCAGGCGCCCGGGGGACGCTCGAGGGGTCTCCGTCCCTCTCGCCCCGGCAAATGTGTCTGGGGGCTGGGGGCCAGGGGGGCTCCGTCCCTCTCAGCCCCGGGGGTGACCGCCCCCAGCATCCCCTGGCGTGACAGGGACGGAGATCCCCCCACTCCCAATCGTTCCCCAACAGGAGAGGCCTGAAGACCCCCCAGGACCCCCCAGGACTCCCCAGGATGGAGAGGAACGGAGACAGTCCCGGGCCATCCGTGCTCCTCACCCCAGCTGAGGCCGGGGGGGCTCCAGCCTCCTCTCCCATGCGCGGAGGGTGGGGGCTTTGGGATTTGTTTGCATTGCAAGCGTCTCGCTGGGAAAGCAAAGATCAGTCAAGGCATTTGATGCGATTTTTGCCAATTTCATTTTCTTTTACTTTTGGCGGGCTGTGGGTGCTGTCCAAACTCTTCCGATTTGGTCCCTCGTTGCCCCGGCGCTGCTGGGGCCCTACCTTTGCCCCCGGAAAGTGCTGCCACCAAACCAAACGGGGGAGGTGTCCCACCCGGCCGCGCTGCGTTAAACAAGTGTCCTCCAGCCCCTCCGTGCCCTGCCGCCCACAGCTGCAGAGCAGCGCTTAGCACTGGCCACCGCAGGACCATGTCCAGCTGCTGCCAAGTCTCTGGCCACTGCTGAGCCGCTACTAGCAGGCATTCTGTGACCATGCCGGACAGTGCTGGCCACAAAGTTTCTGTGGAAACAGAGCGTCCTGCAGCTGTATCGAACGCGCCTGCACAGCCATCACAAAAACGCTCGCCCAAGACAGACACGCTATCAGAGGCGGCCGATCCACGCTTAAGTGTCATGCCTGGAAAGAACGGTGGACCAGGAAGTCCTAATGTCGCCGCTGCCGCAGCAGCAGCAGCAGCAGCAGCAGCAGCAGCAGCAGCAGCAGCAGACACGCGGCTATTACCGGAGCTGGAGCTGTCCCCAGGATGTATAGCAACAAAGGACGTGAGAGAGACCAGAAGAGAGACCCAGGGCCATCGCTCCCCTTCGGAACACCGCAACATCGTCACCGTCGCTACCCTGCTGACCGCCCCGCCTGGGCAGCACCACAACCAGACGCACTTGCACAAGCAAAAGCCTCGCATGCCTTCTTCCATCAAGGTGTTTGAGCTCTAAGTTTCCCATGTGTTACAATGCGGTTTAGACCCAGGAAAGCAAAGCAAGCTAAGTCTCTGAGCATAAACCAGAAAGAACTTAGAAGGTTCAAAATGTCCCCAGAAATGAGATTAAAACCAAGCAAGGTTAGGCGTTGTTGCCAAAAAATGGATGTATTCTATTTAATAGTAAAAGAGGCAAAGAGAAGGGAAGAGAAAAGCAAGAGAGAAAGAAAAAGAAGTGTGCGTGGGGGGTGGGGGAACAGGGAGAGGTGACAGGGGTTAAGTGGAAGCATATCACCCATCCGAGGGTCCCAACGACGTCTTGTTGCTCCCCTCCATCCGGTCTGCTGGTGGTGAGGGTCCCCCGCCGCCACGGTGGCCACGCCGCTACATGCTGCCACACCACACGCCGCCACACGCCGAAGAGTGCAGAATTCCATGCATTAATATACACTTCGGGCCAGGTGGGAACGTCCATGTGCCTCTCTTGCAGGGGCTAGCTGGACACCCTGTCCCTTGCAACACTGAGGGTGTGTTGCGTCATCTCTGGTGCTCTGGTGCAGGGTCTGGGGACCCCTTGGCGGGGGGCGCCTGTGATGGGCCATGTCACCCCCTTCTGCTGTGGATAAGCTTCCTCCCCCCTGGTGAGGACCCCTCAGCTGGGCTCCTCTGCACAGTGGAGGATGGGCAGTCACGGCACCTCTGACCACAGGCTTTTCCCACATACCCAGAGCCTCTCCTCCCTCCACGCCTTGGTGCGAGGGTCTGTGCGAGCCTGGCAGCTGATAGCCCTGGGGCTGTGGTCCTCATCCTGGAGGTGTTAAGCCTGTGCTCAGTGAATGGCCCCAGCCCTGAGCTGTTACTTTGTCTTCTCTTCATCAGCGAGCAGTGTCAGGCCTCAGTCAGGGCCCCATCCAGGGTGCAGTAGTCTTCTCTGCAGCTTTTGTAATACAGTTTTAAAAGTCCTTCAAGAACATGTTTAAGTCAGAAAAGAGAGTATTTCAGTCTCTGACACCATGGTTCTAAAGTTTCCTGTTCCTAGAGTTAAGTTGTTAAGTTGTGCCTGCAGCATACCACTTTGAGAGTTTGTATCGCTGGTAATCCCATTTGACAGCTTTTGGATACGATTGTTACATCGCCAATGATACAATGGGATACATCTCTGGCTGAAAGGGCCTCGGCCTGTTGGGCCCTGTTTGTAACCCTGTCTCCAAGGGCCCTGCAGACAGGATGACAGATGCTGCTTTCATATTTTTTAAAAAAAAGGGGGAATTATTGTGGTGGCCAGCAGCTGGCCTGAAGGCCTCACAATAAGAATTAATCCCATTTTATAACTCCCTGTTTTATAACTGAAATAATTAAGACAGAACTGAAATTATAGGAGTACCCTGACCGGTAGGTTATGCCGTCTGACCAGCGCGGACCGTTGGAGAGCAGGCCCAGGCCGCTGGGGACGCAAGCAGCGGTGGCCTGGATGGCCGGGTGGCAACTGGTTCAGCCCATAGGGATCGACCGCGCGCACCTTTCGCTAAGGAAAGGACGACTCCATAAAAGTTGGCTGCTGTGCACGAAGCCAGTGTGTCTTGTCGCTTGCCTGTCTCCGAAACTGCGACACTTAGCCACTGCAATATTTCTTTCTTTCTTTTTCTTGCAAGTTGTGCTGATTGTCTCTTGCCCATCACTGGACAGCCCTGAGAAGAGCCTGGTTCTCAGCTCCCTCGCCCTGCCGGCCAAATTCCTCCTAAGGCAGCCCAGGCAATCTTTGCCCTGCGTCGCTGCAAGTGCACCTTGCTGTCTCACGTCCATCTTGTCAAGCGTGACCCCCCAATGGTTTTCCGCGAAGCCGCTGTTCCTTTGAGCAGCGCACAGCCTGAATTGGTGCATGGGGGAAGGGAAGGGAAGGGAAGGGAAGGGAAGGGAAGGGAAGGGAAGGGAAGGGAAGGGAAGGGAAGGGAAGGGAAGGGAAGGGAAGGGAAGGGAAGGGAAGGGAAGGGAAGGGAAGGGAAGGGAAGGGAAGGGAAGGGAAGGGAAGGGAAGGGAAGGGAAGGGAAGGGAAGGGAAGGGAAGGGAAGGGAAGGGAAGGGAAGGGAAGGGAAGGGAAGGGAAGGGAAGGGAAGGGAAGGGAAGGGAAGGGAAGGGAAGGGAAGGGAAGGGAAGGGAAGGGAAGGGAAGGGAAGGGAAGGGAAGGGAAGGGAAGGGAAGGGAAGGGAAGGGAAGGAAGCACGGCAGGTTCTCTGTCCGCCACTCCCCTTTAGGGCGGCTGTGTGGTTACCGTGCTCCTCCATTATGGGGGCACTTGGGGGGGAGGGGGGAGGGTCACCATCCTCCTCTCCCCTATGGGGAAGGCCTGGGTGTCTCCGTTCTCCTCTCCCTTGTGGGGGACTGTAGCGGGTTGAGTTCGAAACCGGGCAGAAAACACCAATTAAATGTAGTGGTTTTGGTTCAAAATATTCATTACTTACTTATTTTCCTTCTGTGAGATAAGAATTAGGAGAAAAGCAAAGCAGGCACAAACCTTAAACAGTTGCAGTACAATGAAAGAGTTTTATTACTAATAGAATTAAAAGTAAAGAGACAATAACAAAACAAAATTAAAGCAAATCCCCCCCCCCCCCCCCCCCCAGCACTTCTCTCCTTTTACCTAGCTCACACAAGGGATAACAGAACATGGGATGTTAGTCAGTGTTCCAGTTCTTGAAAAGTCTCTCTCTTATGCTTAAGGGAAAAAAAAGGTTTTTCCTTCAGTTGCACGTGGTTCCCAAACTGCCACCAACAGCAGATCCGCCCGGAAACAAACAATCTGCTGTGCGTAGAACATCTCTCCCATGAAAAATCTCACAGTTCCTTCACACTGCAAAACATGGGCCATCACATGGGGTTATTCATCTTTTTAAGGATAAGTTCTTTTGGCCTGCACACAAAGGCTCTTCTTCGCCACAAGTCTCTAGCAGCCTCTTACTACTATATAGCCTGGCATCGGCATTCTTCACAATCTTCACAGGCACACGAAGATACTCCATCCCCCCATGTTCTTCAAATGGATTAAAGAGACAAACAGTTTGTGGTATTACACTTTCTTACCACGGCATGCAAGAAGGTTTCTTTTAAGCTGCGCGCCAGAATCGCGGCACCGCCCTCTTTTCTCCTGTCGCCATTTCCAGCTCCGTCCCACGGGACTCACTTCTCTTTCTCTCTGACTCTGACGCCGCCATGTTGAAGGCTGTTCTTGTTCGGCCTTTACGGTGGGGAAAAGCCTCGCTCCCTTTGTGCTGCTGGCTGCGTGGTGTCTTCTTCAGTTCAGCACGAAGTGTGCTGGCTGCAGACAGGAGGCTCTGCCGGCTCCCGTTGACTCCGCCGGCTCCGCATGGAGAGGAGAGGGACCCGCCGGTCCCAAGAAGCCGTGCTGGATGGGTTTAGCTGTGAGCAGTCTATGGCTGGTTTTAGCTGCCTGTGGCTCTGAGGCAGTCCCCCCCCAGCCACCCAGGGTCCGTGCCGCAGCATTGGGAAAGGGGGAAAGGGGCAGTGGCCCCGGCCCGGCCCGGCGGGGCCGGGAGGCTCCGAGCTGCCCCCACCTCCCAGCAAGCGAGCTCCGACCAAAAAGGGGAAGTCCCGCCTTTCTGTGCGGTTTAAATATGTAAATTGTGAGAAGCGTAATTGGTCTTAAAGACTGTCCATCAACTCAGGGTCAACCCAATACAGGGACCAGGGAACCTTCATCCGCTCTCCCCTTTCGCATGGCTTGGGGGTCTCCGCCTTCCTCCCATTTTGGATGGGGAGTGGGGAGGGAGGACTATGGGGGTCCCTAACTTTGGCCGAGGGGTGGGAGATTCTCCGTCCTCCTCTCTTTTGCGGGGGCCGGAGGCTTTGCCATCCTCATCTCGCCTTTGCGGTTGCAAGGAGGTCTCATCCTCCTCTCGCCTAGGGAGAGGGCTCAGGGCTCTCCATGCTCCTTTGCCCTGTCGGGGACCAGGGGACCTCTGTCTTCGTCTCCCCTGTGGCAAGGCCAACCTTGTCTCTGTCCTCCTGTCTCGTGGGGAGGGCCGGGGCTTTGTGATTTGGTTTCATTTTCAGCACTTTCATCATTTTCATCAAGTGACTCATTGAGATAGCAAATACCAGTCAAAGCACTTCATGCATGGTTAAGTTTGAGATATGCCAATTTTTTAATGTGTTTATTTATTTTTAGGGGGGGGTGCTCGAGGGGTCTGCATCCCTCTCGCCCCAGGGGATGCTTGGCAGGGACCCTGGGCTGGGGAGGAATGTCCCTGTCCCTCTCACCCCGCAGGATGATCGGGAGTTTGTCCACCCTACTTGCTTTTGCCGAGCCGGGGTTGGTCTCTGTCCCCCTGCGCTTCTGGGGGGGCCCTCTCTGTCCGTCTCCCTCCAATTTCTGCCGGCGTTGTGTCTGTGCCCCTCTGATTTGGGGGGGCAGGGGATAGTGGCTGCCCCCATGCCACTTTTGGGGTGGCCGGCACGGCCTCTCTTTCTTTCTTAGATTTTGGGGGAGCGGAGCGGAAGGCGGGCGGCGCAGGCTCTCCGACCCCCTCCGATTTTGGGGTGCCGGCACGGCCTCCATCCTCCTCTGATTGTGGGGGGGTGGGGGTAGTCTCTGCCCCCCTCCGATTTTGTGGGCGCGGCACTGCGACCATCCTCGCAGCTCCCGGCCCTTCTCTGTCCTACTTACCACTGCCGGGCCGGGGCTGCTGTCTGTCCCCCTCCGAGTTGGGGGGCCGAAGCGGGCTCCATCCCCCTCCTATTTTGGGGGGCCCGGCACTCTCTCCTTCCCGCTCTGATTAGGGGGTGCAGGGGTGCTCTCCAATCCCCTCCGATTTGGGGGGGAGCGGCTCTTCGTTCCCCTTTAATTCGGGGCTGTCGGCGTGGCCTCAGTCCCCCTCCGATTCGGGGCGGCCGGCGCAGGGACCCGGCGGCCAGAAGGGGCTCCCCGGCTGTGAGACAGACGGGGCAGCGGGAAGAGCTGCCCGCAGCCTTTGAGCTGCAAAGAACAGCGGGATAGCCGAACTTGGTCCGGACCTTCCCTTCTATTTCTTTTTTTTTTTTTTTGGGGTGGGCCTCTCGGCCCTTACTTTCTTTTACCTTTGGTGGGCTGCGGGTGGTGTCCGAACTCTTCTGATTTTGTCCCTCGTTGCCCCGGCGCTGCTGGCGCCCTACCTTTGCCGAGCCGGGGTTGCTGTCCCTCGTTGCCCCGGCGCTGCTTGAGCCCTACCTTTGCCGAGCCGGGGTTGCTGTCCCTCGTTGCCCCGGCGCTGCTTGAGCCCTACCTTTGCCGAGCCGGGGTTGCTGTCCCTCGTTGCCCCGGCGCTGCTTGAGCCCTACCTTTGCCGAGCCGGGGGTGCTGGCGCTGCCCCTCCCATTTGGAGGGGCCGGCGCAACTACCCGAGAAGGGCGGCGGCGAGAAAAGGCGCAACGGCGGCGAGAAGCGGCGCATCCCATCTCCCTCCCGGCCACCCCCACACACCCGCCCCGGCCCGGGGCTCCAGGGCCGCGGCGCTGAGGGCCGGGCCGCTCCCGGGGCTCCGGCCCCGGGGCTTCTGCTCCTCTGCTCCTCTGCTCCGCTGCTGCCACCTCCGCGCCGAGACCGCAACTGAGGCCCCGCCGTCGCCGCTGCCGCCTTATATAGGCAGCCTAAGCCCCGCCCCCTGGGCGGCAGCCAATGGGAATCGAGCGCCGAGGTTCCACCTTGTGAGGAAACAGTGAGGGGCGGGGCCAGAACGTAGCGGAGCGGTCTGATTGGTCGAGAGGTGGCAGGTCAATGACATCACACCCCGGGCATTACCAAAGCTCAGCAAAAATGAAACCCTATAAAATAGGAAAATTAAATAAAAAACGCCACCGGAGTGTGGCATTCAGCAGTGGCCGCTCTTGACTTGGGCCGGGTGCACCAGGGGATTTCTCCTCCGAAATATCTTGCCTGCCCAGAGCACCAAAGCTCCTGTTCACACGCGGTGGTTTGCATCCTTTTGCCTTGCTATCACTCGATTCAACGCTGCCCTTAACTCCCCGCTGGACGCTGCAAAGAGCGGTCTCAGAGCTCCGACAGCCCTCGGCTCTCGAGTGCTTATTCGGAAGCGTTGTCACCCAAGGAGAACCTCACGGAACCGAGCGTCCGTTGTGACACAGCGGGGCCTCGACAAAGCAAATATCAGCCAAGGCATTTCGTGTGCTGTTAAGTTTGATTTCTGCCACTTTTATTGCGTTCAGGCGCCCGGGGGACGCTCGAGGGGTCTCCGTCCCTCTCGCCCCGGCAAATGTGTCTGGGGGCTGGGGGCCAGGGGGGCTCCGTCCCTCTCAGCCCCGGGGGTGACCGCCCCCAGCATCCCCTGGCGTGACAGGGACGGAGATCCCCCCACTCCCAATCGTTCCCCAACAGGAGAGGCCTGAAGACCCCCCAGGACCCCCCAGGACTCCCCAGGATGGAGAGGAACGGAGACAGTCCCGGGCCATCCGTGCTCCTCACCCCAGCTGAGGCCGGGGGGGCTCCAGCCTCCTCTCCCATGCGCGGAGGGTGAGGGCTTTGGGATTTGTTTGCATTGCAAGCGTCTCGCTGGGAAAGCAAAGATCAGTCAAGGCATTTGATGCGATTTTTGCCAATTTCATTTTCTTTTACTTTTGGCGGGCTGTGGGTGCTGTCCAAACTCTTCCGATTTGGTCCCTCGTTGCCCCGGCGCTGCTGGGGCCCTACCTTTGCCCCCGGAAAGTGCTGCCACCAAACCAAACGGGGGAGGTGTCCCACCCGGCCGCGCTGCGTTAAACAAGTGTCCTCCAGCCCCTCCGTGCCCTGCCGCCCACAGCTGCAGAGCAGCGCTTAGCACTGGCCACCGCAGGACCATGTCCAGCTGCTGCCAAGTCTCTGGCCACTGCTGAGCCGCTACTAGCAGGCATTCTGTGACCATGCCGGACAGTGCTGGCCACAAAGTTTCTGTGGAAACAGAGCGTCCTGCAGCTGTATCGAACGCGCCTGCACAGCCATCACAAAAACGCTCGCCCAAGACAGACACGCTATCAGAGGCGGCCGATCCACGCTTAAGTGTCATGCCTGGAAAGAACGGTGGACCAGGAAGTCCTAATGTCGCCGCTGCCGCAGCAGCAGCAGCAGCAGCAGCAGCAGCAGCAGCAGCAGCAGCAGCAGCAGACACGCGGCTATTACCGGAGCTGGAGCTGTCCCCAGGATGTATAGCAACAAAGGACGCGAGAGAGACCAGAAGAGAGACCCAGGGCCATCGCTCCCCTTCGGAACACCGCAACATCGTCACCGTCGCTACCCTGCTGACCGCCCCGCCTGGGCAGCACCACAACCAGACGCACTTGCACAAGCAAAAGCCTCGCATGCCTTCTTCCATCAAGGTGTTTGAGCTCTAAGTTTCCCATGTGTTACAATGCGGTTTAGACCCAGGAAAGCAAAGCAAGCTAAGTCTCTGAGCATAAACCAGAAAGAACTTAGAAGGTTCAAAATGTCCCCAGAAATGAGATTAAAACCAAGCAAGGTTAGGCGTTGTTGCCAAAAAATGGATGTATTCTATTTAATAGTAAAAGAGGCAAAGAGAAGGGAAGAGAAAAGCAAGAGAGAAAGAAAAAGAAGTGTGCGTGGGGGGTGGGGGAACAGGGAGAGGTGACAGGGGTTAAGTGGAAGCATATCACCCATCCGAGGGTCCCAACGACGTCTCGTTGCTCCCCTCCATCCGGTCTGCTGGTGGTGAGGGTCCCCCGCCGCCACGGTGGCCACGCCGCTACATGCTGCCACACCACACGCCGCCACACGCCGAAGAGTGCAGAATTCCATGCATTAATATACACTTCGGGCCAGGTGGGAACGTCCATGTGCCTCTCTTGCAGGGGCTAGCTGGACACCCTGTCCCTTGCAACACTGAGGGTGTGTTGCGTCATCTCTGGTGCTCTGGTGCAGGGTCTGGGGACCCCTTGGCGGGGGGCGCCTGTGATGGGCCATGTCACCCCCTTCTGCTGTGGATAAGCTTCCTCCCCCCTGGTGAGGACCCCTCAGCTGGGCTCCTCTGCACAGTGGAGGATGGGCAGTCACGGCACCTCTGACCACAGGCTTTTCCCACATACCCAGAGCCTCTCCTCCCTCCACGCCTTGGTGCGAGGGTCTGTGCGAGCCTGGCAGCTGATAGCCCTGGGGCTGTGGTCCTCATCCTGGAGGTGTTAAGCCTGTGCTCAGTGAATGGCCCCAGCCCTGAGCTGTTACTTTGTCTTCTCTTCATCAGCGAGCAGTGTCAGGCCTCAGTCAGGGCCCCATCCAGGGTGCAGTAGTCTTCTCTGCAGCTTTTGTAATACAGTTTTAAAAGTCCTTCAAGAACATGTTTAAGTCAGAAAAGAGAGTATTTCAGTCTCTGACACCATGGTTCTAAAGTTTCCTGTTCCTAGAGTTAAGTTGTTAAGTTGTGCCTGCAGCATACCACTTTGAGAGTTTGTATCGCTGGTAATCCCATTTGACAGCTTTTGGATACGATTGTTACATCGCCAATGATACAATGGGATACATCTCTGGCTGAAAGGGCCTCGGCCTGTTGGGCCCTGTTTGTAACCCTGTCTCCAAGGGCCCTGCAGACAGGATGACAGATGCTGCTTTCATATTTTTTAAAAAAAAGGGGGAATTATTGTGGTGGCCAGCAGCTGGCCTGAAGGCCTCACAATAAGAATTAATCCCATTTTATAACTCCCTGTTTTATAACTGAAATAATTAAGACAGAACTGAAATTATAGGAGTACCCTGACCGGTAGGTTATGCCGTCTGACCAGCGCGGACCGTTGGAGAGCAGGCCCAGGCCGCTGGGGACGCAAGCAGCGGTGGCCTGGATGGCCGGGTGGCAACTGGTTCAGCCCATAGGGATCGACCGCGCGCACCTTTCGCTAAGGAAAGGACGACTCCATAAAAGTTGGCTGCTGTGCACGAAGCCAGTGTGTCTTGTCGCTTGCCTGTCTCCGAAACTGCGACACTTAGCCACTGCAATATTTCTTTCTTTCTTTTTCTTGCAAGTTGTGCTGATTGTCTCTTGCCCATCACTGGACAGCCCTGAGAAGAGCCTGGTTCTCAGCTCCCTCGCCCTGCCGGCCAAATTCCTCCTAAGGCAGCCCAGGCAATCTTTGCCCTGCGTCGCTGCAAGTGCACCTTGCTGTCTCACGTCCATCTTGTCAAGCGTGACCCCCCAATGGTTTTCCGCGAAGCCGCTGTTCCTTTGAGCAGCGCACAGCCTGAATTGGTGCATGGGGGAAGGGAAGGGAAGGGAAGGGAAGGGAAGGGAAGGGAAGGGAAGGGAAGGGAAGGGAAGGGAAGGGAAGGGAAGGGAAGGGAAGGGAAGGGAAGGGAAGGGAAGGGAAGGGAAGGGAAGGGAAGGGAAGGGAAGGGAAGGGAAGGGAAGGGAAGGGAAGGGAAGGGAAGGGAAGGGAAGGGAAGGGAAGGGAAGGGAAGGGAAGGGAAGGGAAGGGAAGGGAAGGGAAGGGAAGGGAAGGGAAGGGAAGGGAAGGGAAGGGAAGGGAAGGGAAGGAAGCACGGCAGGTTCTCTGTCCGCCACTCCCCTTTAGGGCGGCTGTGTGGTTACCGTGCTCCTCCATTATGGGGGCACTTGGGGGGGAGGGGGGAGGGTCACCATCCTCCTCTCCCCTATGGGGAAGGCCTGGGTGTCTCCGTTCTCCTCTCCCCTGTGGGGGACTGTAGCGGGTTGAGTTCGAAACCGGGCAGAAAACACCAATTAAATGTAGTGGTTTTGGTTCAAAATATTCACTACTTACTTATTTTCCTTCTGTGAGATAAGAATTAGGAGAAAAGCAAAGCAGGCACAAACCTTAAACAGTTGCAGTACAATGAAAGAGTTTTATTACTAATAGAATTAAAAGTAAAGAGACAATAACAAAACAAAATTAAAGCAAATCCCCCCCCCCCCCCCCCCCGGCACTTCTCTCCTTTTACCTAGCTCACACAAGGGATAACAGAACATGGGATGTTAGTCAGTGTTCCAGTTCTTGAAAAGTCTCTCTCTTATGCTTAAGGGAAAAAAAAGGTTTTTCCTTCAGTTGCACGTGGTTCCCAAACTGCCACCAACAGCAGATCCGCCCGGAAACAAACAATCTGCTGTGCGTAGAACATCTCTCCCATGAAAAATCTCACAGTTCCTTCACACTGCAAAACATGGGCCATCACATGGGGTTATTCATCTTTTTAAGGATAAGTTCTTTTGGCCTGCACACAAAGGCTCTTCTTCGCCACAAGTCTCTAGCAGCCTCTTACTACTATATAGCCTGGCATCGGCATTCTTCACAATCTTCACAGGCACACGAAGATACTCCATCCCCCCATGTTCTTCAAATGGATTAAAGAGACAAACAGTTTGTGGTATTACACTTTCTTACCACGGCATGCAAGAAGGTTTCTTTTAAGCTGCGCGCCAGAATCGCGGCACCGCCCTCTTTTCTCCTGTCGCCATTTCCAGCTCCGTCCCACGGGACTCACTTCTCTTTCTCTCTGACTCTGACGCCGCCATGTTGAAGGCTGTTCTTGTTCGGCCTTTACGGTGGGGAAAAGCCTCGCTCCCTTTGTGCTGCTGGCTGCGTGGTGTCTTCTTCAGTTCAGCACGAAGTGTGCTGGCTGCAGACAGGAGGCTCTGCCGGCTCCCGTTGACTCCGCCGGCTCCGCATGGAGAGGAGAGGGACCCGCCGGTCCCAAGAAGCCGTGCTGGATGGGTTTAGCTGTGAGCAGTCTATGGCTGGTTTTAGCTGCCTGTGGCTCTGAGGCAGTCCCCCCCCAGCCACCCAGGGTCCGTGCCGCAGCATTGGGAAAGGGGGAAAGGGGCAGTGGCCCCGGCCCGGCCCGGCGGGGCCGGGAGGCTCCGAGCTGCCCCCACCTCCCAGCAAGCGAGCTCCGACCAAAAAGGGGAAGTCCCGCCTTTCTGTGCGGTTTAAATATGTAAATTGTGAGAAGCGTAATTGGTCTTAAAGACTGTCCATCAACTCAGGGTCAACCCAATACAGGGACCAGGGAACCTTCATCCGCTCTCCCCTTTCGCATGGCTTGGGGGTCTCCGCCTTCCTCCCATTTTGGATGGGGAGTGGGGAGGGAGGACTATGGGGGTCCCTAACTTTGGCCGAGGGGTGGGAGATTCTCCGTCCTCCTCTCTTTTGCGGGGGCCGGAGGCTTTGCCATCCTCATCTCGCCTTTGCGGTTGCAAGGAGGTCTCATCCTCCTCTCGCCTAGGGAGAGGGCTCAGGGCTCTCCATGCTCCTTTGCCCTGTCGGGGACCAGGGGACCTCTGTCTTCGTCTCCCCTGTGGCAAGGCCAACCTTGTCTCTGTCCTCCTGTCTCGTGGGGAGGGCCGGGGCTTTGTGATTTGGTTTCATTTTCAGCACTTTCATCATTTTCATCAAGTGACTCATTGAGATAGCAAATACCAGTCAAAGCACTTCATGCATGGTTAAGTTTGAGATATGCCAATTTTTTAATGTGTTTATTTATTTTTAGGGGGGGGTGCTCGAGGGGTCTGCATCCCTCTCGCCCCAGGGGATGCTTGGCAGGGACCCTGGGCTGGGGAGGAATGTCCCTGTCCCTCTCACCCCGCAGGATGATCGGGAGTTTGTCCACCCTACTTGCTTTTGCCGAGCCGGGGTTGGTCTCTGTCCCCCTGCGCTTCTGGGGGGGCCCTCTCTGTCCGTCTCCCTCCAATTTCTGCCGGCGTTGTGTCTGTGCCCCTCTGATTTGGGGGGGCAGGGGATAGTGGCTGCCCCCATGCCACTTTTGGGGTGGCCGGCACGGCCTCTCTTTCTTTCTTAGATTTTGGGGGAGCGGAGCGGAAGGCGGGCGGCGCAGGCTCTCCGACCCCCTCCGATTTTGGGGTGCCGGCACGGCCTCCATCCTCCTCTGATTGTGGGGGGGTGGGGGTAGTCTCTGCCCCCCTCCGATTTTGTGGGCGCGGCACTGCGACCATCCTCGCAGCTCCCGGCCCTTCTCTGTCCTACTTACCACTGCCGGGCCGGGGCTGCTGTCTGTCCCCCTCCGAGTTGGGGGGCCGAAGCGGGCTCCATCCCCCTCCTATTTTGGGGGGCCCGGCACTCTCTCCTTCCCGCTCTGATTAGGGGGTGCGGGGGTGCTCTCCAATCCCCTCCGATTTGGGGGGGAGCGGCTCTTCGTTCCCCTTTAATTCGGGGCTGTCGGCGTGGCCTCAGTCCCCCTCCGATTCGGGGCGGCCGGCGCAGGGACCCGGCGGCCAGAAGGGGCTCCCCGGCTGTGAGACAGACGGGGCAGCGGGAAGAGCTGCCCGCAGCCTTTGAGCTGCGAAGAACAGCGGGATAGCCGAACTTGGTCCGGACCTTCCCTTCTATTTCTTTTTTTTTTTTTTTGGGGTGGGCCTCTCGGCCCTTACTTTCTTTTACCTTTGGTGGGCTGCGGGTGGTGTCCGAACTCTTCTGATTTTGTCCCTCGTTGCCCCGGCGCTGCTGGCGCCCTACCTTTGCCGAGCCGGGGTTGCTGTCCCTCGTTGCCCCGGCGCTGCTTGAGCCCTACCTTTGCCGAGCCGGGGTTGCTGTCCCTCGTTGCCCCGGCGCTGCTTGAGCCCTACCTTTGCCGAGCCGGGGTTGCTGTCCCTCGTTGCCCCGGCGCTGCTTGAGCCCTACCTTTGCCGAGCCGGGGGTGCTGGCGCTGCCCCTCCCATTTGGAGGGGCCGGCGCAACTACCCGAGAAGGGCGGCGGCGAGAAAAGGCGCAACGGCGGCGAGAAGCGGCGCATCCCATCTCCCTCCCGGCCACCCCCACACACCCGCCCCGGCCCGGGGCTCCAGGGCCGCGGCGCTGAGGGCCGGGCCGCTCCCGGGGCTCCGGCCCCGGGGCTTCTGCTCCTCTGCTCCTCTGCTCCGCTGCTGCCACCTCCGCGCCGAGACCGCAACTGAGGCCCCGCCGTCGCCGCTGCCGCCTTATATAGGCAGCCTAAGCCCCGCCCCCTGGGCGGCAGCCAATGGGAATCGAGCGCCGAGGTTCCACCTTGTGAGGAAACAGTGAGGGGCGGGGCCAGAACGTAGCGGAGCGGTCTGATTGGTCGAGAGGTGGCAGGTCAATGACATCACACCCCGGGCATTACCAAAGCTCAGCAAAAATGAAACCCTATAAAATAGGAAAATTAAATAAAAAACGCCACCGGAGTGTGGCATTCAGCAGTGGCCGCTCTTGACTTGGGCCGGGTGCACCAGGGGATTTCTCCTCCGAAATATCTTGCCTGCCCAGAGCACCAAAGCTCCTGTTCACACGCGGTGGTTTGCATCCTTTTGCCTTGCTATCACTCGATTCAACGCTGCCCTTAACTCCCCGCTGGACGCTGCAAAGAGCGGTCTCAGAGCTCCGACAGCCCTCGGCTCTCGAGTGCTTATTCGGAAGCGTTGTCACCCAAGGAGAACCTCACGGAACCGAGCGTCCGTTGTGACACAGCGGGGCCTCGACAAAGCAAATATCAGCCAAGGCATTTCGTGTGCTGTTAAGTTTGATTTCTGCCACTTTTATTGCGTTCAGGCGCCCGGGGGACGCTCGAGGGGTCTCCGTCCCTCTCGCCCCGGCAAATGTGTCTGGGGGCTGGGGGCCAGGGGGGCTCCGTCCCTCTCAGCCCCGGGGGTGACCGCCCCCAGCATCCCCTGGCGTGACAGGGACGGAGATCCCCCCACTCCCAATCGTTCCCCAACAGGAGAGGCCTGAAGACCCCCCAGGACCCCCCAGGACTCCCCAGGATGGAGAGGAACGGAGACAGTCCCGGGCCATCCGTGCTCCTCACCCCAGCTGAGGCCGGGGGGGCTCCAGCCTCCTCTCCCATGCGCGGAGGGTGAGGGCTTTGGGATTTGTTTGCATTGCAAGCGTCTCGCTGGGAAAGCAAAGATCAGTCAAGGCATTTGATGCGATTTTTGCCAATTTCATTTTCTTTTACTTTTGGCGGGCTGTGGGTGCTGTCCAAACTCTTCCGATTTGGTCCCTCGTTGCCCCGGCGCTGCTGGGGCCCTACCTTTGCCCCCGGAAAGTGCTGCCACCAAACCAAACGGGGGAGGTGTCCCACCCGGCCGCGCTGCGTTAAACAAGTGTCCTCCAGCCCCTCCGTGCCCTGCCGCCCACAGCTGCAGAGCAGCGCTTAGCACTGGCCACCGCAGGACCATGTCCAGCTGCTGCCAAGTCTCTGGCCACTGCTGAGCCGCTACTAGCAGGCATTCTGTGACCATGCCGGACAGTGCTGGCCACAAAGTTTCTGTGGAAACAGAGCGTCCTGCAGCTGTATCGAACGCGCCTGCACAGCCATCACAAAAACGCTCGCCCAAGACAGACACGCTATCAGAGGCGGCCGATCCACGCTTAAGTGTCATGCCTGGAAAGAACGGTGGACCAGGAAGTCCTAATGTCGCCGCTGCCGCAGCAGCAGCAGCAGCAGCAGCAGCAGCAGCAGCAGCAGCAGCAGCAGCAGCAGACACGCGGCTATTACCGGAGCTGGAGCTGTCCCCAGGATGTATAGCAACAAAGGACGCGAGAGAGACCAGAAGAGAGACCCAGGGCCATCGCTCCCCTTCGGAACACCGCAACATCGTCACCGTCGCTACCCTGCTGACCGCCCCGCCTGGGCAGCACCACAACCAGACGCACTTGCACAAGCAAAAGCCTCGCATGCCTTCTTCCATCAAGGTGTTTGAGCTCTAAGTTTCCCATGTGTTACAATGCGGTTTAGACCCAGGAAAGCAAAGCAAGCTAAGTCTCTGAGCATAAACCAGAAAGAACTTAGAAGGTTCAAAATGTCCCCAGAAATGAGATTAAAACCAAGCAAGGTTAGGCGTTGTTGCCAAAAAATGGATGTATTCTATTTAATAGTAAAAGAGGCAAAGAGAAGGGAAGAGAAAAGCAAGAGAGAAAGAAAAAGAAGTGTGCGTGGGGGGTGGGGAACAGGGAGAGGTGACAGGGGTTAAGTGGAAGCATATCACCCATCCGAGGGTCCCAACGACGTCTCGTTGCTCCCCTCCATCCGGTCTGCTGGTGGTGAGGGTCCCCCGCCGCCACGGTGGCCACGCCGCTACATGCTGCCACACCACACGCCGCCACACGCCGAAGAGTGCAGAATTCCATGCATTAATATACACTTCGGGCCAGGTGGGAACGTCCATGTGCCTCTCTTGCAGGGGCTAGCTGGACACCCTGTCCCTTGCAACACTGAGGGTGTGTTGCGTCATCTCTGGTGCTCTGGTGCAGGGTCTGGGGACCCCTTGGCGGGGGGCGCCTGTGATGGGCCATGTCACCCCCTTCTGCTGTGGATAAGCTTCCTCCCCCCTGGTGAGGACCCCTCAGCTGGGCTCCTCTGCACAGTGGAGGATGGGCAGTCACGGCACCTCTGACCACAGGCTTTTCCCACATACCCAGAGCCTCTCCTCCCTCCACGCCTTGGTGCGAGGGTCTGTGCGAGCCTGGCAGCTGATAGCCCTGGGGCTGTGGTCCTCATCCTGGAGGTGTTAAGCCTGTGCTCAGTGAATGGCCCCAGCCCTGAGCTGTTACTTTGTCTTCTCTTCATCAGCGAGCAGTGTCAGGCCTCAGTCAGGGCCCCATCCAGGGTGCAGTAGTCTTCTCTGCAGCTTTTGTAATACAGTTTTAAAAGTCCTTCAAGAACATGTTTAAGTCAGAAAAGAGAGTATTTCAGTCTCTGACACCATGGTTCTAAAGTTTCCTGTTCCTAGAGTTAAGTTGTTAAGTTGTGCCTGCAGCATACCACTTTGAGAGTTTGTATCGCTGGTAATCCCATTTGACAGCTTTTGGATACGATTGTTACATCGCCAATGATACAATGGGATACATCTCTGGCTGAAAGGGCCTCGGCCTGTTGGGCCCTGTTTGTAACCCTGTCTCCAAGGGCCCTGCAGACAGGATGACAGATGCTGCTTTCATATTTTTTAAAAAAAAGGGGGAATTATTGTGGTGGCCAGCAGCTGGCCTGAAGGCCTCACAATAAGAATTAATCCCATTTTATAACTCCCTGTTTTATAACTGAAATAATTAAGACAGAAC